>NW_027176321.1:0-252162 GCF_023349555.1 Cebidichthys violaceus
ATCAACTGTAACATCCCAGCAGAGGTAAACCCATCCACATGAGGGCGCTACAGAGACAGACTGCTCAAACAGAAACGGAATCAGTCCGCCTGCTGTAGCACCCATCACTCCCTAAACATGTGACATTTACTAAGCATACATGTGTGAGTAGGTTTTAGGTATTATTTACTATAAAGACGTGGCTGTGGAAGTTTTCTATGTGAGTGCAAAGCTAGTAAACTACCACTACAAGCTGTAATTCACATTGAAGAGTAAA
Source organism: Cebidichthys violaceus (assembly GCF_023349555.1). Taxonomy (NCBI): domain Eukaryota; kingdom Metazoa; phylum Chordata; class Actinopteri; order Perciformes; family Stichaeidae; genus Cebidichthys; species Cebidichthys violaceus. The sequence continues at coordinate 257 of NW_027176321.1, forward strand.
TAGAAATATTTACACTTGGTTACGCATAAAAGACTCTTCACTGCTTCAAAGACTTGAAAAGAACATTGTGACATTAACGTGGCAATAGACAACTATTCAATTCCCCCCGCGTTTCCAAATGCTATTATTGTTGCTGCTTCTGCTGTTGTTGTAGCAAAGATAACAGGATTGCTTTCATTTTTCTTCCGAGATTACTACTGGCAACAAATTTGGTGACTATCAGAGGGAAAAAAGCAAGACATATTCAAATACATATCCTTATTCAATCTCAGTGCAGCTCAGAGTAATCACAGGCTCTTCTGCCAACAGTACGGGGTAAGCTTATGCAAATGAATGCACCATGACGTCACCGGTATGCAAATGAGAGAATGATAAATATATAAAGAGAGCTGGCACGCCGTTCATTCCTATGAAAAGTTGCCATGTGGCACATGAAGCAAAGAAATGTTGACTTCCAAGTATAGAGTTCAGGTAAAAATACGTGAACCTTCCTCATCAGTGGATCCATAGAGCATGAACACTATCTTTGCTTCTAGCCCCGCCTCGTTCTTATTCACACGGACAGAGGAAGGTTTAGAACTTCTAGGACCTAATGACTTAAATTATGGCCATTCAAGGGTTCATACAAGGAAGTCAATAGCCGTCTCTTTCCCAACGTAAGTCAATGGGGAAAAGTCTTATCGTTTCCAAAGGCATCACATGATGGATACGGAAGTTGTTTGGCCACCATGTCAAATTTGTCTCAAAGTCGGCGCTCTTCCTGGGGGCTTGGTATGACGTTGGAGCTATTGCTAGCTACTTTCATTGGAAAAGAGCTGTCGACACACAGCACAGGACACACTGCATTTTGTTTTCCACAGTTACTTCAGTTGATCCACTGTTGGCCATTTCCACCACTGGTGACTGCAAAGAAGTTACACTGATAATCTTTGGTCAGTGGTGATAGCTACCGATAGCTACCAGGGGAAAACAAAAACACTATCCTCTTCCTGTTTTGATTGCGCAATGGTTGACGCACTTCCTTAGTGCTGTAAATAAAGCCTTCACTTTTCCTGGAGGTCAAACCCGGTGGTAAACAGAACAGCACAGTGACAAACTGGCTTATAGGGAATCAATGGAAACATTATTCTATAACCAGTACACGTGCAATCAACATTTACTTCATAATGATAAGTTCAAGCTAAAACCTGCCTACTGCCACTTTAACAAAGGCACAGAAGCATTCGCATAGATGACACCTCCAGGTCCGTCTGCGCTCTTACTGTGGCCTGTAGCCCCCAAGCTGAGGCATGTAGCTGGAGGCCGGCGCTGTTGACTGGCCGTCTGTCGGTGTTGCCTGCTCACAGTCCTCTTCCAGGGGACAGAAGTCCAGGGGCTCCAGCACCTCCTGCTGCTCCATGATGTCAGTGTGTGTGGAGCAGGGCAGTCGGGGGAAACGCTGGACTGTCTGCTGCCCTCCTGCAGCAACGTGTCTGGGTTCTCCTCAGAGTCCAGCAGGGGCTGCGTGGACTCGGACCGTGAAAAGACAGCCTGCTGGGGTTGGGAGTTCGGGGTCTGACCCTTGTAACCACTGGAGGCCACCACCGAGGAGTACTGAACGGTGCTAGCCGTGGTGTCGGCCATGTCGCCGCCCTCGTCGCTGTCAGACACACTCTGGCGAGGTGAGGACATGCAGGAGGAGCCACCGATGCCGCTGCTGTGCTCCTCGGACAGATACTTGTCCTTCTTCAGGGCAGACTGGCCTTGTCCTCCTCGAACATGCATTTCCCATCGCACACATCCACATCAAGCACGCTGACGCCACACAGACCGTTCTCCTTTGATGTCTCTGTCTGTAGAGGACAAGTTGAAAGAAAAGTCTAATTATGATCAGACTGAAAAGTGACTGGAGTCTAAGGCCTCTAGTTTCACTAGAGAGAGCAGTGATGGTGTGGCGAGAATAAGGACACTTCTTAGTCATCTTAGCCTAAACTTGAAATTTCTTTTGAATATTCCTGATCGCAATTATCCTGAACGCAGTGTTCCTTCCCAGTGTTCCCTCCCAGTGTTCCCTCCCAGTGGTCCCTCCCAGTGGTCCCTCCAGTGGTCCCTCCCAGTGGTCCCTCCCAGTGTTACTGGTCCGCTGCAGAATGAAAGCAGGCTAGAGCTGGAAAACAACACGGAGCTTGAGAGATTTGCTCTGTGCAAGCGAACCTTCAACAGGTCCGACTGTTATAGGATGTTGATTTGTCGCATATTGACATATTATACATGCTGTCACCCTCATGTGTGTCCATTCAAAAGGAGTCCTCACTTTCAAAGGATAATCAGGAGACCAGTTTCCAATGGTGCTCTCTCCAGGATTCGGAATCCGGGGCCAAAAGTTCTCCATGATCCTGTAGGAAGAGAGGAAACACTGAGGGTCATGTCTCAGCTTAGAGACTGTGGATCCAGAGCTAACACGTCCACATAAGATCTTTTAAATCATTTTCATTCACTATGTATCTGAGCAATGGAGTTCAGCGATTATTTCTTCAGGGTACACTCAGATGGACCAGTTCATAAGACGGTCCACTGGAGGGTTTACAGCTGTTATGAGTGACCACACACTAGAGTGATGAAAAGCCTGCCATCATTAGATTTGTTTAAATGAGAACCCTACGTCTCTCCTCAAAGACAGTCACGGTGGGCTTCAAACCCGGCTCTGAGAGCAACGGCTTAGGTGTTCAGACTTACGCATCTTTTTTGTAGACACAGAGCAGCATGGTCCCGACAGCGATGAACAGAAAGCCAAGGCTCACTCCGACCACAATGCCTTCCATCTCTCCTGGTGCTGAGGGAAACACAGAGAATACCACATTCTACCAACAACCACACAAGCCAAGCTAGAGAGAAACAGTCATGTCAGTAGACTTCATGACAGCAGTCCAGCTGTGGTCGAGTCTCCACAATGAAGGAAATAAATTGAGCTGATCAACGTGTGTATGTGTGAACAGAGCCCTCCCTCACTACATGTGCACAGTTATTTATCTCTTATGTTTTCTATCAGTGCTGGATTTCTCAAAGGAACGGTAGGTAACATATTAAAGTGCAGAGCCTGAGATCAAATCTAAACTTGATCATGTTTTTGAGGAATGGAAAAAAAGTAAAAACATACAAAGGAAAATTTCCTGAGCTTAACACAAATTATTAGGATTGAAAACTAGTATCATGACAACTTTTTGAGTTACCAGGGCATTTACAAAGGCAACCAAATGAGCTCAGTCACAGTTCATGTGCAGCTAAATAAGATCTCATGCCATTTCTTTCTGTGCATGTCTAGCAAGGACTAGATCAATGGCGGTTGAGAGGGAGTACCATTTAAATGTGTAAGAACTATACCGTCATATAACCTCAACAGATCCTCTACATCCTGTTTCTAAATAATAAAAAAAAAAATACATTCTTGTAGTATTACAACAACTTCTTCATCACATTATGAATCAATCCTTAATGGGGTTTTTTCCTCATAATATAATGATGCCTCGTCTCAAAACAGGATTTGTTTTGATTTAGTTGTGAACCAGGCCGTGTCAATAAGGTATCAATGAGCAGCATCAGTATGCTAGATGTCCAAATTGAACTTTGGCTGTGACTTTGAGTGTGATTGTATGTTGTTTCACAGTCTAATCCTTTTATGGAAAAGTCAAAATTGTCTTTGGGACACAGCCACCAAGGTTTCCACTCACCATATTTCAGAGTGGTGAATGAGTGACTGATGCTGGTGGCTGAGCCGCTGATGGTTGAGACTTTGATCCAAGTGTCATACTTGGTGTCGCCTGTCAGTGACTTCAGAGTGTATGAGGTGGTGTCAGCTGGCACGTGTATTTCTGAAAATGAGCAAAACAGAAATGAGCAAACAAGAGTGGCGTTTGGGTACCGTCAGGAAAACACTTCCTGTGGTCCAACACTAAATAGACAGCCATCTCGTTCTATTCATGTCAGAGCTACGTACTGTGAGTTTCGGTTCCACTTGTGTAGAATATGGTGTAGTTTGTGATGAAGCCTCGCCGACTGCTCTGGGGGAGCTCCTTCCAGACCAGCTCGGCCTTGTTATGTCCCGGTTTACCGTTCAATCTAACAGCGGGGGCTTCCAACGGAGCTGCAACCAACACAGCAACATCATCATGTAGCTAATCATGCAACTGGATTCAGATACAGCCTGACTTTGTACTGATGATTTTGTGGCCACATCTCTGGAGGAACATGTTGAAATTAAAAAACTTGAAAATTGAAATTTGTCCTATTATCAAGTCTAACAAAACTAAATAATTTTAATCGTGGCCCATTATTGCATACAGTTCCTGTATATTCTTCCTCTTCATTAACACTGAATGCTGCGAAAACAGGAAGTCAAAGAAACAGTTACATCCTGTTAGAGTTTGCAGACCTCGTTCAGATTTATTTATATGAGTATGTAAACATAGATTTATGTGGAAATGTGCGTGTATCTGGTATAATATTCTATCCTTTGCTCTTTTAATGTCTGCCTGTGAAACACTGTCATGCTCATTTTGATAAGAGTTGTATAAAGAAGATTTCTTATTATCAACCACACAAGATATGTTTTTAGATTAAACCTTTGTCCCACAACATGAGACAAATAGCCAACAATCTAGTGGTGAATATTACAATTACACAGAAAAATAGGATTTTCTACAAAACGTGGTATTTGTTGTCAAAACTAAGAGCCAATCAGCTCTTCGATCAGACAACAGCCAGACATTTCCCATCGTCTGGCTCTAAAAACTGCCTTCACCTCATTACACACGTGTTCATCAACAAATCTAACCGGCATGCATTGTGCGGCTATCAATTCTGTACAGGACCGGCTCATCCCAGATGAGCCTAATAGCCAGCACTAATCCAAGACCAGCTCTTAATGGCATAAGTACGGTGGCCCTGAGAGCTCAATCCACCACACATTAAGGAAACACATGCAGATAGACACAAGACCAGAATAAAGAAGTATCTTCACCAACTTGGAGACGCATGCGCAGCATTTATGAAACAGCGGTGCAAAGAAAGTGTTTCAAGGGGAAACAAAAAAATCAATGCACACTGCTACGACAAGCTTCTTGTTGCCGTTTGTGGAGTTAATAAAGTCTGCCGTCAGCCATTGGTGTTGGAAAATTACCTCAAGTTTATGTTGTTGGTTTATTTTAACACTGTGACGTTTGTGTGGTGTCTATTTGCTTGTGATTTCTTAACTTGCCTATGAGAGTAAAAAGATCAGTTAAGTAGAGTTAGCAGCAGAGGTGGGCTGTAGAGGTTCTGTTCCTGCTAAACTTAACAAGCCTAAAGCAGGCTGTGAAAAACACAGACAAGAAAGGCTCTTCCTCACAGTAGTGAACGTGATGGCAGGCCAATCACAGCCCCTGTGACTGCTTTGTGGGCACGCTCACATTTTGGGTGTGGCACACTGGCAGAAAAACATATGTTCAATGACAACGATTTGTTCCTTGAGACACAACACAGGAAGCAAAGTGAATAGGAGTGTTGCATGGACAACATATCTCCCATCTCCACTGCACTGTGCATGTACAGTATTATTATTACATATATATTACAGTAGGACAACACTGAAATGTGTTACACCTCTTCACTTTGTTTGTAGTGTTGTCGTTTTACATTACATTACAGTCATTTAGCAGATGCTTTTATCCAAAGCGACTTACAATTCAGTATCTATCTACCATAGACGCAGCTACGGGAGCAATTTTGGGGTTAAGTGTCTTGCTCAAGGACACATAGACATGAGACTAGCTGGAGCCAGGAATCGAACCGCCAACCCTCTGATTGAAAGGCGGCCCTGCTCTCCACTTAGCCACGGTCGTTTGATTTAAATGCAGCATAGAAAATTCATGTCACAATGAAAAACAATTTATTCAGTTGTTAAGGAAAATCAATAGTCATTGAATGTTGGTTTATCATTTAAATATGACCCAGTAAATGCAAACATTAAAAGGAAATACATACAACAATGCGCATCTTCTATAAACTCCACAGTTACCAGCTTCAAAGTATGTTGCATTTTGTCTCTGTCTCACTTTTTTGTAAATGGAATATCTTTGAGTTTGGATACGTCAGAAAAGTGTTGCGTTTGCTGCTTTTAATATTCACAATACAATGGTTCACTTCTTACAATGAGTCACTGATGAGAGTGTGTGTTATCGTACCTCCTTGCTCCAGATAGGCTGCTGTGCTTGCTGGTTTCCCAGTCCGTCCAGAGTATATTGGATACACAGATACATTGTAGCAAACAAACTTCTCAAGGTTGCCTAGATTTCACATGAGATCAAGAGTTGAAAAAAATGTTAGTTTAGAGGAAGGCCCATAGAAATCCATGTATTTAGATTAACGCAGAGTATCAATTAAATGATACTCAACCCAAATCCATCTTTTCAGTATGACACCCTGTGGGCTTGAAGGGTGGCTGTTAGCAGATTGTGTTTCCATGGAGAAAAGCCATGTCAGCTTGGATTTACACATTGTCACAGACGTAATGCAGTGCAGCAATCTGCACAGAAACTACATAACTATGCTGAACACGAACGCAAACTTGATGTTGACTGGATCACACAACAGAAGCAGGTTTCTGAGTCTGTTCATTAGTTTTCATATTGTATATAAATAAGTGGCAAACATAGGGGGGGGGGGGGGGGGGGGGGTCCGCGGAGGTACTGCAGGGGGTCCGCAACATTTTTGGTTGATTAGACAATTTTTTTTTTCTTTTCTTTTTTTTTCTTCCCCAAACATGAATCTGTCCATCATTTTAATAGTTGTATTGTATGGAAGATAACAGGTATGTTTATGCATGGCAGTGGCACTAATAGGCCATCACTCATTTTTGTTTCCACAATTATGTTTATACATGGCACTAGGCCCAGTTTAATATAAAACACAATTTTATACTATATGCTGTGTATAGTAGGGGGTCCCTGCTCCATCTCTCTATCAGTTTGGGGGTCCTTGGCCTGAAAAACGTTGATGACCCCTGCTCTAGACAGATCCAGTGTGACTTAGCTTGATCACTGGTGTTTTCTATTCAGGTCCCTGGGCCTGCCACTCAAACGGTTAGTTCCTCTCTAAAAGGGCTCATTCAAGCCAGCATCACTAAGTGATTACATTTTCATTCACTAATATAGTCGACTCACTATATCATGCTCAACAAATGGTTTGACAAGTTTCTATGACTGTTCGGACTGAAACTCAGGACAACTAATTTTTGGAATCTATTGCAACCGTGTACATCCAAGCTGACCACAGTCTATGATAGACCTACACATCTATCTACTGTACAGACCGTGAGTGGTTCATTCTCAATGAGGACATATTTTGTATGAAATATCACTTTGATGGTACGTTGGAAAGGAAAAGGGTTACCTTTAATGGCAGTGTGCCTGGTGTTTCTGTTTTCCCTCTGCCAGTCCGTCTGATCACCCCTGACCCACTCCACTATGTACTCTGACAGAGCTGTGATGTTGGGGGGTTTCCACTCTAACCACAGCCGGCCCCCATGGGGCCACACCTTCAGCTCTCCAACTGGAGCGAGCTCTGGAAAAAAAAACACACACACACACACACACAGAATATCACATTGTTACTTTGAGCATTCACAACACTCAGAAAAGGTCATTATTAGCCGTGTTGTGCAGCAGCATGCGTCTGTGTGCACAGGATCAGGATCAGACGCAGCAGCGAACTACAGTCCAGCCTGCAGCTGAGAGCTCGGCTGCATTTCCATAAACAGCTGGAGTCTCTGCTCTGGACTAAGGGTAAGTCGTAGGAGGCTTCGTGAATCAGCTCATTACGTTCCAAAAAAACAACGGCCATGTGGTGCAGCAGCACATCATATTGTGTCATATATGATATTTGGATGTCAATTGGACTACATACACTGAACTAAAATATAAACCCAACACTTCTGTTTTTGCTTTTTTACATTTTTCAGAAGTTAAAAATAAAGACCTAAGACCTTTTTCTATGCACATCAAAGGCTTATTTCACTCAAACTTGGTCACAGATTTGTTAAAATCCTGTTAGTTAGTGAGCACCTCTTTGTTGTCAAGATGATCCATCCTCCTGACAGGAGGACCTACAAATCCGGCTTCTTCACCTGCAACATCGTCTGACACTAGCTACCAGGAGAGTCGATGCAACAAGTCAGCAGGGTCTTGACCCGACAGCAGTTCGTTGTCGTAACCGACTTCAGTGGGCAAAGGCTCACATTCAATGGCATCTGGCACTTTGGAGACGAGTTCTCTTTACAAATGAATCCGGTATGACCCAAAAAATGCACATCTGTAGCCCTAGTCATGTGAAATCCATAGTTCAGAGTCTTCTTTTCAAGATAAACTGCTCCTTTTAGAGTGGCCCAAGACACACCTGTGTATAAAAAAATGCTGTTTAATCAGCAGCTAGATATGCCACACCTGTTAGGTGGATGGATTATCTTGGCAAAGGAGAGGTGCTCACTAACACAGGTTTCAACAAATTTGTGAGAAGAAATTGAGACAAATAGTTGTCCTCAGAGGTTAAGGCAGTGACCATGAAACTCAGCGTCCTGGGTTACTGTTCCAGCAGGGAATCTTTGTTGCATGTCATCCCCCATCTCACTCTGTGCCCTCATTTCCTGTCTCTGCTGTCCACTTGTCAAAAGATACCGATTGGACTACGTAGCCCAGTTTTAAGGATAAATGAATTTGGAGTACTGACCTGGATTAGGTTTTTGTCTTTTTAATATAACAGAACAGTAGGACAACAAGAGGGGCTAGAGTTGGATGAACAAGTCCCAGGATGAATACTGGACCTAATAGCCACCTCATCAATAAAAAAGGTAAGGAACTTGTTTCAATCATCTATAGAAAAACATGGTAATGTAGAGAGTGGTGGTGAAACAATGTTATTAATAGTGTTGAATAAAATCATAGGACTTCTTTTTGAGGAAGAAATGAAGTTTGCAAAGTAAGCAGTTCTAGCTTCCTTTAATACAGCATTAAAAGATTCTCGGAGATGTTTGAGATATGTGCGATGCATTTCTAGCCCAGTGGCATTCCATAGCCGCTCGGTCCTGCCTCACTTTGGTCTCAGGCTGCAGACAGCGTCTGCCATCCACGGAGAAGTGCTGCCGATAGCCCTTTCCCTAAATGGTGCCACTTTGTCCAGCAACGTAGTGAAATGCTCATTAAAAGACTGCATTCAGAATTCAACATCATTAAGATGTATGTTAATATCACAGCAAAAATGCATTGCGAACTGATCAGCTGTACTTTTTACCGAGTAAAAATGCGGGGACGCAGTGCTCTTTTAAGACACAAGGGGTTAGGGTTGGGCGGTATGACCAAAAATGTATATCATTATACGGTTTCACGGTATTTTTTTTCCGCGTTAACGCATTAACTAATTAACGCCGAAAATTATTTTATCAAGCGTTTACTTATTAAGTGGACATTTTTAACACAAGAACCGTCAGCAAGCGGTGAACAGCTGTTTGTGTGGCATGTCTTCCGTCTCTTCCTGCTCCCTTCACCTACATTCCCCTGGGTCCTAAGACCCAACATGTACAGCTTTTTATCACCCTCTATGTACCAACGTACATTTATAACAAATACCACACATATTACAGTCTAATCAGCGTTGCATATGTGTCTAACCAAAATACCCCAAAAAGCAAAAAAAAATAATTAAAATTATTTTTTAAGAGTTTTTAAAGTGTTTTTGTTTGTAATATGTATAATAAGCATATAATTTAGTTATCGCTACTGATAATTTAACAAACATGAAAATATGACGTAGATAAGTTTGCAGTTTTCAAGGTGTACAATTCAGATTGCATCTAATACACACATGAAAATAACATGTTTTCTGCTGAGGTGTAAGTTGCTCGAGTTACCACCAGCAGCAACAACAGTGGCTCCAAACTCGCAAAACGTCAAATTTTTTAAAACCAAAACACTTCCAAACAGCAGACACAGCTCCTCTCTTGGGCACAGACTCTATTCCGTCTCCATCTCCGGTCTCTCTTTGTTCCTCCTGCATTGCTCTTTTCTGTTCTTTAAGTAATGCGACGGAGCCTCTCCCAGCTGTTAGCAGACTGTTGTGCTAACGGCTAGCTACCGAGCTGTACCCAGCATGCTGTTCGGCGGTGAAATTTTAAAAATGTACAATTATTAGTGTTACAAATTGTTTACGTGTCACAAACTGTTGTGTGTCGTGGTGATGCCACGTTAAAGAGCGTTAGCTGTGGGTTATTAATTGTTGTGTTATGACGTTATAACCATAACTTAGGGGTCCCTCTCACTACATTAGTAGCTCCAACCGTAGCCATCTATGCGGCAAACAAAATATTTTGCTTCCTGTTGGAGAGTGACAGCAGTTGTTTTGAAAAATGAATATCATACGGGAAATTAAAACCGGTATACCGCCCAGCCCTACAAGGGGTCAGCATTTACAGAGAGATAAAAGAAAATATGTTTATGATCACTGATCAGTAGGTTCTTGGGAAGTCAGATAAAAACTGACCTGCTGGACCGGGATGTCGATAAATTAAAACACAATAAAACAGCTTTATGTACATATGCCAGTGGTGTATACGTTACAGCACTAATAATAAATGCAGCGGTTTAGATTATACAATGTACGTGTGCGTTTAGAGTGTAACACCTACCATGTGCTTTTCGTGAGATGACCAACGATGCCTCAGCAGATTTCCCCACAGAATTGACAGCGGAGACGTACACTTTAACAGATTTCTTGTCAGCCAGGTGAATCTGGTGAAGGACAGTGATAGCGCCGCTGTTTGACCTGTTGACTGGGAAACTCGCCCTCTCCAAACTCCCATTCTTCACTTTATCCTTTGGGTCTTGAATCTTTACGTTGAATCTCGTTATCCTCCCATTGGCAAACACAGGATCCTGGCAGAAACAAAGTGACACACTGTATGTCACCTTTCTGCATCAACTCAAAATACAACTGCTGCAAAAACAGTGTGGTCTTCAGAACCTGGGATGCAATTATCTCAAAGAAACCATTTGGGTACATTTTAAGATTGTTTTTGTTACTATTATTGTGATGCCATTGTGCGCTGTGTATTCAGGCCTTTACTACCCATATCCTTCAAAGATTAAAGCTTTGTTCAACAGAACTCTGTTGTCCTCCGAATAAAAAACACATTCAATCAACACAGTGAGTGGAGTTTATGGTGAAACAACTTTGAAAGAAGCTCTATGTTGGGACTGAGACATGCTGTTTAAATTGCTCTGCTAGTTTGTTAAGCTGAAACAAACTCCCCTTGTTATCCACATTGAGGGAATATGCCACCAAATGCCATGCATGTGTTTAACAATGCAGTTGTTCGACAATAATAGACCTAACTACAGCCAAACCCTTTTTTGTACGCATTTATTAGGATAGATTTATTGTTATTTTTAGACTCCTTATATATTACAAAGATAAAATAACATCTTTACCTTTTTTGAGTAACAGGTATGTTCCTCTTTTACACAGCAGGGGCGTGACTAATAAACAACAGGAAAATGCTAAATACTTTTACTTAGACTCCATTTTATTGCTGAGAGAATTTGACATAGTGTATATGTCTGGGGCATTTCTTGTGAAAGGCAAGAACATAAGGATCTGTTACATGCAGCATTTGTCAATTGATGGAGTAATAAAGTTTGCATTCTTAGTTCATACTACACTCTGTGTTTTATAATCCTAAAAAATATAGGGGAAACTAATAACCTGTCTTGTCTAGACGATAGATGAGAACCCAAATTTGGGTTGCGGTTAGACATTGACCTCCAACAGTCGAGGTTAGACAGTGACCTCCAACGGTCGAGGTTAGACAGTGACCTCCAACGGTCGAGGTTAGTCAGTGACCTCCAACGGTCGAGGTTAGACAGTGACCTCCAACGGTCGAGGTTAGACAGTGACCTCCAACAGTTACGGTTAGACAGTGACCTTTAACGGTTATGGTTAGACAGTGACCTCTGGGTCATATAGGTTGACGGGCAGCGAGTCTCACAACAGCTTTTCCAAGTTTTCGCAATTTATGGGTTACCATGTGGACAAGACCGTCATAACCCTTGGCTACATTACAGTGTAAGTTTTGACCTGACGTCCGTTTTGTACAACGTGATTGGTTATTGAATTTGTTCAAGGTGTGAAAGCTCAAAAATCAACATTGTATTCATGTAGGATTCATTACATTCATTACAGCTGTAATGTAGGGCCAAAGAAAAAAGCAAGAAGTTCCTGCTACGCATAGGCACTGCTCTCGCAGCAATTGTGGTCTGGGCATTAGAGTCTACACAAAGACTTTCTATCATTTTATTGTTTTTGGTGTTCTATGTTTTCCAAAGCAAACAGTGTTATTTCTATTATCAGTTGTGACCGTTTTTGAGAGTTAAATTGAATGTGATGTGGTTATTTACCTTACAAATAAACTGCACTCGTCGGTTGTTTATGCCGTCACCTTCAGCAATGATTCTCCATAAATCTGGTTTACCTGGTACTACGACAAAGAAAAAAAAAAGGAAACTAAAACTTAAATATCTTGTTTACCAAAATAACATAAGGAAAATCATCACACCATATCTTACAAATCTACATTACGACATTAGAGTTGGCAGATTCAGCGGTTCAACAATTCCTTTCACCGCTGTAAATTTGCATTTTACATATTTGTCATCTTAACGGTTAGTGGTCAATGAGACTGCACAACATTTTGCACAAATTGTGTTTACCAGGCTGCACACTGTGGCAGTCAAACCCCATTTGGTGCGTACTTTGAACAGTGCAAATCTTCACCAGACACTGATATCAGTGCTTTAAGTACTTACCAAGCGCAAGGAAGGTCTCAAGAACTTAGTTACAAGGACTCATATTAGCCATGTTTTCATTCAATTGTCAAGCAAATTTCAAACAAACTTTTGAAATGTTGCAAAAAAGAAATGCAAATTAGGCCCGGTTCCATCAACTGGTTTTGAGCGAATAACCGCATCGCTACATCGTAGTAGGAGCTAGAGGCTTTGCATGACTGTAATCTGTCAGTAAATAGTAGAAGAACAAGAGACTGCAAACAGGAGACAAAGTCGGCTTGACAACGTACGATAGAAAAACGGAGAGGTCTTTCATGTCAGCTAGTATTGGACATGTTTCATGCTGCCGGGAGAAAGGTGAGGAAGAGATGATTGGATTAGGTTAGGCATTGACCTCAAGTATAAGAGGGTCAGGAAAGTCCACTGGTTAACTGGCTAACAAATCAGGTTGCCAGTACCTCGGCGAGTGGCCAATGCTAGCATTTGAATGCTGCACAGGGTGGGTCTTGCAGAGAAGAGCAGTGGGATTCATAGAAACGCACCTCGGACAGGTCGCCAGGCCACAGTGCTAGCTACTACACCACTGCGCCTGTCGAGCGAAAAAGCTTTTTACGCAGTTACGGAATTTTAAAGCATTTTGCCGTTTCCATACAGCTTTTCTAATGCAATACTTGAAAATGTACATACAAATATGTTACTACAAATACAGTTATTGTGTCCATCAGGTATGACAGATATTTGACAATACATTTATCTGACGTTCTTCAATGGTCTTTGAATTGTCTTTGAACTTTGTGTTGTATTTGTTCGCCAAACACTTTTACTTGGTCAAAGTAGTCTGAAATGTCATATCATAAAACTCACGGTCCTCTGGTGTTCTCTTGGTAGCGTTGGTACTCCAGTTGCTCCAGTAACCATGGCCCTCTCTTGCATTTTTGCAGCACACCTGAGTGACATATACTGTGTCTGGCTGAAGGTTCTGGAGTCTGAAGGACTGTATGTCCATGGCAGTGTCATTAGGAGGTACCTAAAGGACATTAAACACAACTCTTTTATTGATTTGGTCAACTAATAATTAGAAAAGACAAACAGCAAACTTGTCAGTTGACCAGGCATCCACACACAGAAAATAACACAGAAATATGGAAGAAATTAAAAAAAAGAAGTTACTTTGAGTGTTCGAATGAGAAAAACATACTTACATAAGTCCAACTTTGAGATCCATTTTGGCAGAATCTTATTTTATATGTTAATCTCACATATTCTTTAGGAATAGGATGAGTCCAGTTTATCAGAAGGGAGGTGGGAAAACTCTTCTCGGAAATGACTTTGACATCTGATGGAGGGTTTGTTTTCACTGTAACGAAAGACACAACAAGCTGTCGTCCTTAGTCACATTTCAGCATTGTGACTGGTGTGTACAGGTTTTAGACCAGACTAGGTCAGAACAAGCAGACATAAAAATGCAAACTTACCAAACCTGCCGGCATCCTCATCCAGATGCTCAGACTGTATTTTCCCCAGTTTATTGTGTGCCTCCACCCAGATCTCCAGCGTCATATGATTGGGGAAAGTGGCTTCAAACTCCACTTGGACACTGTTGTTTTCGGTCGACACATTATAGTGCTTAGGACCGCTGACAAAAGATTTGAATACCATTTAGAGGAACTCAACAGCAAGGCCTACACAGCGATAAATACAAATGGAACACTTTTCACAATACTTTTTTTTTTTCATACAAATTCCAATATTCCAACCTTTCAGCCTTCTCACTAGAACACACAAATATATACCCATTCTCAGACATGAAATCTGTAACACTGCTGGCTTCATCTGCCTGTTGATGAAGAGCAAATGTGATGGCTTGAAATAAAACCAAGGAACAGAGCAGTGGCATCAGTTCTCTCACTGGCTGCAGCAGTGATCGAATGTAAAATCTAACTTGTAGTTGAATTATCTCTGTGCCTTGACTGACAATTATCGTCGGAGTTTGATCATTTATGACACTGCGTCCTTTTTCGTGGCTGAGTGCGGAAGGAATTTTGTTCAACGGAAAACGTAATGTGCCCCACACACACACACACACACACACACACACACACACACACACACACACACACACACACACACACACACACACACACACTCGACTTCAGAAGGACTAAAAACATAGCTGCACTGGCCTCGATGGGTTCAAAGGTGAGGTCTGTTGCACTTGTGACCAAAGTCAGCTCAAATGTAGAATGGTGCTATAGTGGTTTGGTACATCACTGCTGCACAGGGTGTGGAAAAAGCTTGTTGTCACTACTATCTGGCAGGGCAAGCAGGATTAACAGACTGAGTGAAGGTACTTTTTAAAACTGCTCAGTGTTTCCCTATATTCATTTTATGAGCAGAATTATGTCAAATAAAATATTGTCGTTAATCATCAAGTCAAGGTGGAAATTCCCTCCAGGCGTTCCTGAGATATCCCGTTCCTGAGAATGGACCGGACGGACAGACAACCAAAAAACAACAACATTCCTTTGGCCACAGAGGCATAAAAACTTCTAGGGGTATACTCACGGGTTCACTGCGACATACAGTGTGTATGATGTATGGACTTTTTCGGTTTGACGTCCTACTGGGTCCCACTTACAGCTGATCTTTCTAGAGATGTGCTTCTTCTCCTGAACGGCCATACAGGACAGATTCTCAGGCTTCCCCGGAAGATCTGACATCGAGACAAACAACACAGAGACATCTTATTTGCTTCATTTTTTAATAGATGGTGTTTTTATATATACAGAACTACTTTTTTTTAAATATATATATATAGGTATCAATGTATTTGAGAAACAACTCAAAGATAAGAGTAAGGTTATGTTTAATCACAAAAGTGTGTCTAGTATTTGTTCAGGTTGCTTTGAAGCTCAAATTCAGACTACACTATTCCTTAGGCTCAGAAAGTCTAAGGGAACCGAACACACTGGATATACTTAATAATAATAATGTGGTATAATAATACCACATCACTGTAACAGTTGGTCTGCGAGCTTTCAAGGATGTTAACAGCGGACATTTGACTACAGACAGTTTTCAAACTGTCTGTAGTCCAATGTGATCATGACTAATAGAAAGAATGGCCAAACATAGAAGCACTTACAGCCTTTCGTAAGGTAGATCCCGTGAATAAATTTGCCTCTGTTCAGGGCACAATAGGGCGACTCTTTCTTGCAGTGGCAATATAACCACTGAGATTCACCGGTGATGGGGACAGTGACATTGAGAGCAGATTCGTTGATCTTGGTGTATTGTTCTTTGGGTACAGTAGTCTCAAACAGACTCCAGTAGAGGTCATCTGCTGTGACTTCGGCTGTGTTGACGATCATGCACGTAGCCGTAAAGTTGGTCCCGATCTCTAAATCTGGAGACTGTGGGGCTATCACCAAATGGTTGTTGTGTTCTGAAGTTGAAGGAGAGCAAGGCTATCAGAAAACAGCGTCAAATAAAGGTAACACCTGTTAGACTAACAAAACAAGAAAACAATTCAATGTCCGTTATCAAACTCAAACTGGTGGAACAACACATTTTTTTGACAGGTACACTGCATGCCCATCGGCCCAGCAGACTCTTAAGGAGCCACTTCAACCTGCAGGGCAGAGCTCATGTGACTGCGCATTCAACAGCGATGGACATGGTCACCTTTTCAAAATCCCTTTTTTTGGTCCATTAAATTAACATGGGATGGTGGCTATAGAATAGTTCTCATTTTTATATTTATTAAAAAGGGAGTCATTAAAATTAGAAGGTATAAACATAATGTATTGCTCATGTCAAAGAGTACTCAACACTGGACTTTGACAAACAAAAGTTAGCACAGACATTGCAGTGATCTTGATAAATAATAAATAATGTTGGATCATAGATCTACCAGACCAGCTCGTATGTAGATTATATCTCTAACGGAGTACCACACATGTGACGTTCAGTAGGGTTCTGGGTTAAACATGCAGAGACTAAGAGGCATTTACCACTTTTCTGGCAAAATGCTTAAACTAAGCAGGATAGCAATGTTAATGTGTTGCTTTTAAATAGTTGGGAATATGAGAAAAGCGTGTAGCAATGCATAAACCAGTATACAATTTTTTCCTGGTGGAGAACTCCACCCACCCACTTTTTAAACCATCGTTACGCCCTGGAATAGGGTAGCCAAGTAGGGAATTCATCCTCCATTACATTTGTTAGGTCTCAATGATACACACTATGTGCCTTGGTGGGGGAAAAAACTGAATGGAAGCAGAACTTAGTTTGTTTTCTCCACAGGGTTGCTTTAAGAAGCAGGTAGGGTTAAATGTATTCTCAAGGCAGACATACTGACTTGTTATAGCTGGAGAAAACTGATGGAACTAACAGCATCAACAATAGTTAATGTGACATGTACGCACAATACCAGGGCCCTTGAGTTCAAGCATCTAAGTGGAATGCACCCATCATTAATGTTATTAATTCCACCAGTGTTTCCTGCTGTGACACGTAGAAATGACCGTGGCAAAAATATCTAGTGCACATCATTGTTAAAGTGTCAATGGAAACGTTATAGTGTCCACTCCAGGGCAGCAGCAGATGAGACATAACGCATGCAAACAGCAGCAGAGAACTAGACGTGACATGTTCTCGTGACGAGATGTGTTCGGCCTCTATGTGTCTCCTGAAAGACAAACAGTGGCAGGACTCGGGATGGAGAAGGGTACTGACCAGTTGCAGCAGGAAGAGCGGAGGCAACGCAGGCTAACACCAACAGCTGGAAAGACACCATGATGATGACTAGCTAGGAACATAAACAGAGCACAAAACGTCAGACTGGAGAAAGTACCGTTAGCGTCAGCCCTGTCTCAACCATAACTGCTACAAACTCACCACATCGCCCCAGTAACTAACGCTAAACTAGTCATTGAGAAACGACGTAATTTATTGGCTGTTCATCTGGCCCCTCTTTAAGTTTCATATTCTCTGTTCTCATTTTGCTAAGATACTTGCGCTAACGCTAGCTTAGAATGCAGTGTTAGCTAATAGTGGCTAACGTAGCGTTAAGTTGTTCCATACAAAATAAGCACAGACTATGTTAGCGTGTGGCTAACAACGTACGTCGCGTTACATAGTAGTCACAGTGCTGCGAATTCAATATTTAGGATAGCATTGAGAGCTCACATTTTCGCCACCCTGTTAACGCCATATTGTTTACGCACTAAAAAGCAAGACGTTATCACTTACCTAACTGGCTTCAATGTTGGTCCCTGTGTGATTTCTGTTACACCAATACCATATTTATGTATTGCTTAAATCGAACAATCGCCAAAACAAGAATTTTAGCTGTATTTTTTGTCACGTCCCAGTGATTCTGGGGTAGGACCGCCCACTTCCCGTCAAGGGAAACTTGTGTCGCAACATGTTGCGCCACACGGACACGATCTGACAGCATACTGATGGACCCACCTCTCTACTGGTGAGCTCTTTGGCATTCTAGTGAGAGTTTAGCGATCTGCTCAAATGCTCAGTGAAGACATACTGTTTGCTGATTCGTCCGATAAATTGTCCGTCAAACATATCTGACGAATCAGTGGTTTCCACTTTTCCTGTCTCGGATATACGCCCACCCCCCTGATATTTTCCAGTATGTCTCCGCCCCTCTAGTTCAAAAGAATGCACGTGCCCATAAAGGTTCGTGGACATTGACGTTGCAGAACAAGACAACACATGATGTGATTGGGAGGGGATCATTTTACTATGGTTGCCTTATCTTTACAAAACAGATTGCTGATTCGTTGTAAAGAGTTTAATGTCCAACAGAAGAGTATTAAGGCCTAACAGGCTGCATGTATGCCAACTCAACAAGCAGGGAAAGTATTATTTATTGTCCAACGGAGAGACAATAGTCCTACAGTAAAAACGTACAACACAATGTAGCAGGTTATATCATTATATATTTCAAAAAGCTTACAGTTACACAAACTGATTCAAAAGAATACAAGCAAACAACACTGGCAAAAAAAGGTTGTTACACAAGGCAGAGGTCATGAAAAGGGCATACTGTAATGTGCATCTTTTTATAGATTTTTCAGCCAAATTCAGTAATCCACATATGGCAGCCCTGGATTAGAAAATCATTACATTTTCCAAGATTGAGAACTAGTCTTTGTATATTGTCAAATACAGGGCATCTTATATGCATCTAAATCTTCCCCAATCACAGACTTTAAAATGAGGATTTAAGACGTATTTGATGAGCAATGCAACTTAAATTCTACATACGTGGTTTTCTCTCTCACCTCCTATCTTTAGCATTATCTTGCTTTTGCTGTAATTCCAATCCAATCCAAACGTACAGAGCATATTTAAAAACATCAACAGTTGACCAAAGTGCTGTATGATTAAATAAAGCAAAGGACATAAATACAATGCAGTAAAACTACATAATAATAACGTAAAACTATATGAGCAAAAACTAACATCTACAACTCATCTATTAACTCTCACACTCCCAGGGTCAACAGCAGAGATAGTGGATAGTCTCTGGAACTCTTGGAGATCAACAGCATAAGAGTGTATGTTCCTTACCCTTAAGGAGATTCAACCCCTCCTCACTGCCCCTAGTGCAGACATGTCAAACTCAAGGCCCACAGGCCGGGTCCGGCCCGACACGTCATTTTATTTGGCCCACGAAACCGCCAGCAAAAAAAAGGTTAGATTTGAAAATAAAAATATCAATGAAGCAGTTCATGCTTAATGGTATGTGAGCAGGTGTGCTCCGACCAGATACAGACTTTTACAAATGTCAGTTTGTGAAGAAACTCCATCGCAGACCAAGTTCAGGAACTAGCAGGCAATCAAACAACATAGCTAGCTGAAGAGACGAGCAGGTACTTGTCTTTTTCATTAGCTGTTGATGAAAGCACAGACAACACGGACACAGCGCATCTATCAGTGTTTATAAGAGGCTGAAGGACTTGACCGTCAGTGAGAAGCTCTTGGATGTAGCTCCCATGCACGGGACGACAGCGGGGAGGGACATTTTTAATGCAGAGAGGTGACAAAAATAGCTTTGAACAAAGTTAATGTAATAACTTGTGCTTGTTGATATTTGCCTTTGTTATTTTCTTTAGAAGTTTGATCCTTGATAGAGTAATGTGGGTTTCTTAACCCTAAATTAAAAGGATTAATGTTATAATAACAGAAATGTGCTTAAATATAATTTTACATTTATAATGCATGTACAATAATTTTACACTTGAATAAACAATAATCAAATGCAGGGTCATTTAACAATATGTTAGGGAGTAGTTACAGTTATAAAGTCTTACAGTTACAACCGGCCCTTTGAGGGTAACCATGATGCTGATGTGGCCCAGGGTGAAAATTTGTTTGACACCCCTGATGTAGGGCCTTAGCCACCGCTATACCCCTATAATCCCCTAGGGGTTCCACCAGGCCGTAATATTGCTGTCTTAAAGAGAGAGGGGGAACGTTAGCCCACACTAGGGCTTCACTCTGTGCGGGGATGGCTAGTCTAGCTGTGGTCTATCATTTATCTGGAATGGAAGTTGGGTGAATACTCTGACAGTCCACAAAGCTATCCCACTCTTTACTAGGGATTGGTGTCTTGGGGTTTAGTTAAGTTTCAATTATTCTTTTCAAACAGTTCTTCCCAACAATCTGCTATTACATTCATCTGGTCATATTGGTTCCAATTCAGTTATCCCTAACTACCACAATGCCACGTGTGGGGACACGGACTCAACGAACCTGAAAATCAGCGACCATGTAGCCGAGACCATTAGCAGCTTTCAGTTTTAGCCATGACATACTGTATGTTCACTGCCCCTTAGCTGTTTGGGCTTAATTAAATCTTTACCGAACAAGGTAAACTGGGAACCACTAACAACACCCATGTGCCTCCGGCTTATCCTGGTAAACCAGACACAACACTATGAATTGTGAGTAATTCCCTAAGGGAAAGTCTGCTAAAATGCAGATTTACACATTTTTTAAATGTCTGCAAGCGAGACCTACACTCAACGCTTTGACAGTGGGACAGCCCTAAACCCTCACAGACTTCTGACTGTGAGTCCGTAAGTGTTGAGATTAGGGCCCAATCCCATTGTGTTCAGCCTGGCATATTCAATTTACACAGAAATATTAAGGATTTAAGATGGTCCATAAAAACACATGAAATCAGAAGAATACAAGTAGAGATATATTACACACCTGGTTTATTCATCAAACATTTCTTTTCATTCTGTTATTTAAGCCGTTTTGACACAAATTAATATATTGATTATTTGACAATTGGAACCTGGAAGATGTTCAAATCTGGGAGTAAAAAAATAAAATAGAGACCCACTTCTGGCACAGTCTAATCTGGCCTTTCTAGGTTATCAATGGTTTGCACATTAAGGTGAACCCTCTATATTTGCTCTCCTGAAGTATACTCTTTATGATCGATTTGGATATAGATATGCCTACCTCCTGGAGACTGTTCTTCAGTTGGCTTAATGTTGTGAAGGGATTTCTCTTCAGGACAGAATCCTGTGATCATCCACCACTGTTGTCTTCTATGGACATCCAGGCGTTCTTTATTTCTCTGAATGTACCCAACTGTTGATCTGACTACTCACAATATTCCCGCTATCTCTCTGATGGATTTGATTTTGTTTTTGCAGCCTAAGAATGTGTCACAACTTCAGCCAGGCTTTAGTTTTTCATTTGTCCGTCTCCTGTTTTGCCACACTAACTCTCATGTCATTTCAGAATCTGCCACTCCCCCCCCCCCCCCCCCCCCCCCGGCTCTGCACTAATTGCTGATTTCATTTCACCTGGCCTGCCCCACCTCCATACTCACCTGCTCCTCATCAGCAATCAGCCCCTCAGTGTATATGTACCGGCCCATTTCCCTCAGTTCTCTGCCAGATTGTCTAGTGTGTTTCCCTTGCTATCCAGCAACCTGTCATTCCGATCCTGATCCTGATTATCCGTGTATTGACCTGCCTTTTTGGACTTTGGACCTTCCCTTTTGCCTGCTCCCACTGGATTTGTTTGCCACGCGGGTTACTACCTGGTTTGACATCTGCTGGTTATTAAACCCGGTTTCTACACCTGAACTGTTTTCTGTGTCGTGCTATTGGGTTCTTGTCTGTCGTTTTGTGATACCTGACAGTACAATCTGGCCAAAAATGAACCCAGCCGACATGGAGAAAATAAGGCAGGAAATGGCAGCACAAGCTGCTGCCCTACACCATCATGAGAAGCAATTCACCGCTATGGCGACGGCTCTCCAGGAGACTTCTGCACGCCACAACCAACATTTGGAGGCTCTGAGCAATCAGCTTCAGCAGCTCATACAGCTCAGACAAACGCCAGCGGTTTCACCACCCACCAGTCCTTCTGTTCCCACTGTTCTGGGTCCAGAACCCCGCTTAAGTGCTCTGGAGCGCTTTTCTGGAGCTCCAGGTACCTGCCGCTCTTTTCTGACTTTGTGCAAATTGACTTTTGAACTTCAGCCTCTCACATATCCCACTGAGAGGTCAAGAGTGGCTTTCATGATCACCCAGCTTACTGGGCGGGCTCGGGACTGGGGCACCGCTGAGTGGGAGAAGCAGTCGGCTTTCTGTTCTTCTATGACTGCCTTCTCTGAGGGTCTTCGGAAGGTGTTCGATCATGCTACCCCTGGTCGAGAGGCTGCTCTTTGACTGTTAAACCTGGTTCAGGGGAACCGGAGAGTGACTGATTATTCCATTGAGTTCCGGACACTTGCTGCGGAGAGTGACTGGAACGCTTCCTCCCTGACTGACGCTTTCTACAACGGCCTTTCTGATGGCATCAAGGATGAGCTGGCGGCTCGGGATCCTCCGACTGATTTGGACACGCTCGTCGCCACGGCCATCCGCATTGACGGGCGTCTCCAAGAAAGGAGACGAGCGAGAGCGCTGATCAGTACTCCCCGGAGCCTTCCACGTCCTCCATCGTCACCTCCCACTTCAATGTTTTCTCCTCCCACCGGTGCCTCTGGAGACCCGGTTGAACCCATGCAACTTGGCCGGACCAGGCTGTCAGCGGCTGAACGACAGCGGCGCCAAAGGGAGAACTGCTGCATGTACTGTGGGCAGGGAGGTCATTATGTGTCTTCCTGTCCAGTAAAAGACAGGGCTCACCAGGAATCCAGAGGGCGCTGGTGAGCCATATCATGAACTCTGAAATGCCCTCTCGTCCACTACTTCACGCCCAGCTCAACTGTAATGGACAATCACACGCTGTCTCTGTCCTCATTGACTCCGGGGCCGATGCCAACCTTCTGGATCGTGGTCTTGCCATGCAACTGGGTATTAACCAGGAACCCTTGGTCGAGCCTATCAAGGCGACTGCTCTGGATGGGCGCCTCCTCTGCACAGTAACCCACCGCACTGTTCCTCTTCATCTGGGCATATCTGGTAACCACACTGAATCACTTACCTTTCACCTGATAAATACTCCTCAGCACCCAATCATCCTGGGGTTTCCTTGGTTAATAAAACATAATCCACATATTGACTGGGGGACTGGTTCCATTCTACAATGGAGTGAACATTGTCATGCGGTCTGTCTGAAATCTGCTTTGCTACCTGCCTTCAACACCTCTTCCTCTAATGAGCTCCCAGATCTCTCAGGTGTCCCATCCGAGTACTATGACTTAAGGGAGGTGTTCAACAAAGTACGGGCCACATCGCTTCCCCCACACCGCCCGTACGATTGTGCCATTGACCTCCTCCCTGGCTCATCACCGCCAAGGGGGAGACTCTTTTCTCTGTCAGCCCCTGAAACCAAGGCCATGGACGACTACATTAACAACTCACTGGCAGCAGGCATCATCCGTCCCTCTTCATCCCCTGCTGGAGCCGGATTTTTCTTTGTGGATAAGAAGGACAAATCCCTCCGACTCTGCATCGATTACTGCGGTCTGAATGATGTCACCATTAAAAACCGGTACCCCCTCCCACTCATCTCTTCTGCATTTGAACTGTTACAAGGGTCTTCTGTGTTTACCAAGCTTGATCTCAGGAATGCCTATCACCTTGTTCGCATCCGGGAGGGGGATGAGTGGAAGACGGCGTTCAACACCCCTAGAGGCCACTATGAGTACCTGGTTATGCCTTTCGGACTCACTAATGCTCCTGCAATATTCCAAGCCTTAGTGAACGATGTGCTCCGGGATTTTCTCAATGTGTTTGTGTTTGTATATCTTGACGATATCCTCATCTTTTCAAAGACTGAACGGGAACATGTGCAGCATGTCCGCAGTGTTCTCCAGAGACTCCTAGAGAACCAGCTGTTTGTGAAAGTGGAGAAGTCTGAGTTCCATGCCACTGAGGTGTCGTTCCTGGGATACATCATTTCAGTTGGACGTATTCATATGGATCCCACCAAGGTTAAAGCAGTGGCGGATTGGCCGATTCCCACCACTCGGAAGAAGCTTCAACAGTTCCTTGGGTTTGCCAATTTCTATCGTAGGTTTATCCGCAACTATAGTTCTGTGGCAGCTCCCCTGACAGCCCTCACCTCCCAGAAGATAGCCTTCCAATGGTCCCCTGCTGCAGAAAGGAGGTTCAAGGAGTTAAAATCACGGTTCTCTTCTGCTCCCATTCTCATCTTTCCAGATCCTGAACACCAGTTTGTTGTGGAAGTGGATGCGTCAGACTCCGGGGTGGGGGCAGTCCTGTCTCAGCGGTCAGCTGAGGACCAAAAGTTACACCCATGTGCTTTTTTCTCCCACAAGTTGTCCCCAGCAGAAAGGAATTACGACGTTGGAAACCGGGAGTTACTGGCTGTCAAACTGGCTCTCGAGGAGTGGAGGCACTGGTTGGAGGGGGCAAAGCATCCGTTTGTGGTGTGGACAGACCACAAAAACCTGGAGTACATCCGGTCAGCCAAACGGTTGAACTCCCGTCAGGCCAGATGGGCATTATTCTTTAATCGTTTTGATTTTACCCTGTCTTATCGCCCAGGTACAAGGAACGTCAAACCAGATGCCCTGTCCCGTCAGTTCCAGTCAGACAACTGTCCCACACAGCCTGAGAGTATCCTCCCCACTAAGGTGGTCATCGGCGCAGTTACCTGGGACATTGTGGACAAGGTAAAACAGTCCCAGGCCGACCACCCGGCTCCCAGTGCCTGCCCTGATGATCGTCTGTATGTGCCTGTGAGTCTCCGCTCTCAGGTCCTCCAGTGGGGACATTCTTCTCGCCTTGCCTGTCACCCAGGGGTTAGGCACACCCTAGCTCTGCTAAAGCAACGTTTCTGGTGGGCTTCCATTGAAGAGGACACCAAGGAGTTTATCGCCGCTTGCCAGATTTGTGCTCAGCACAAGACTGCTCGCCATGCCCCTTCTGGTCTTCAGCCACTGCCTATTCCTCATCGTCCATGGTCCCATGTCTCACTTGACTTTGTCACCGGACTGCCTCCCTCAGAGGGTAACACCACCATTCTGACTATTGTGGACAGATTTTCTAAGTCTGCTCAGTTTGTTCCGTTGCCTAAATTACCATCTGCCAAAGAAACAGCTGAACTTATGTTACATCATGTTTTCCGTCTGCACGGCCTCCCCTGTGATATTGTTTCAGACCGGGGGCCACAGTTCACTTCTCGTTTCTGGACAGAGTTTTGCCAGCTGTTGGGGGGCCACGGTCAGCCTATCCTCTGGGTTCCATCCTCAATCCAACGGACGGACAGACGGAACGGATGAACCAGGAAATGGAGACTGCCTTGCGTTGCATTGCATCCCAGACACCGACCTCCTGGTCCAAACAGCTTCTGTGGGTGGAGTATGCTCACAATACGCTTCCAAGCTCAGCAACAGGGCTTTCTCCTTTCCAGTGCTCTCGGGGATATCAACCTCCACTGTTCCCGGAGCAGGAGCGAGAGGCCAGGGTCCCATCTGTCCAGGCGTTCATCCAGCGCTGTCGGCGCACCTGGTGGCGGGCCCGTTCTGCTCTCCTGCGTTTGTCCAACCGGTACCAGAGAAATGCCAACCGCCGTCGGATCCCTGCACCCTGCTACACTCCTGGTCAGAAGGTTTGGCTGTCCACACATGACCTCCCACTCCGGCTAGAGTCTAGGAAGTTGGCCCCAAGGTTTGTGGGCCCGTTCTCCATCACTAAGGTCATCAACCCTGCTGCAGTCCGTCTCCGCCTTCCTCGCTCCATGAGAATTCATCCCACCTTTCATGTCTCCAAGGTCAAACCCGTAAAGGAGAGCCAGCTCCAGACCCCCGCCACCCCCCCGGCTCATTGACGGGGGTCCTGCTTACTCTGTCCATCGTCTCATCAAGTCACGACCGCGGGGAAGGGGTTTTCAATACCTGGTCGATTGGGAGGGTTATGGCCCTGAGGAGCGCTCATGGGTTCCAGCTCGTAACATCTTGGACCCTGACCTCATCTCAGCTTTCCATAGGGACCATCCTGACCAGCCCGGTGGGACGTCAGGAGCCGTCCCTAGAAGGGGGGGTTCTGTCACAACTTCAGCCAGGCTTTAGTTTTTCATTTGTCCGTCTCCTGTTTTGCCACACTAACTCTCATGTCATTTCAGAATCTGCCACTCCCCCCCCCCCGCTCTGCACTAATTGCTGATTTCATTTCACCTGGCCTGCCCCACCTCCATACTCACCTGCTCCTCATCAGCAATCAGCCCCTCAGTGTATATGTACCGGCCCATTTCCCTCAGTTCTCTGCCAGATTGTCTAGTGTGTTTCCCTTGCTATCCAGCAACCTGTCATTCCGATTCTGATCCTGATTATCCGTGTATTGACCTGCCTTTTTGGACTTTGGACCTTCCCTTTTGCCTGCTCCCACTGGATTTGTTTGCCACGCGGGTTACTACCTGGTTTGACATCTGCTGGTTATTAAACCCGGTTTCTACACCTGAACTGTTTTCTGTGTCGTGCTATTGGGTTCTTGTCTGTCGTTTTGTGATACCTGACAGAATGGCCTGTTTCACTTGCATTGAGAGCTCCTTTGATCGTAATCTATTGGATTGCAAAAATATGTAATCTAATCTGAATACTTTTGGAATACAAAAATCAAAACGTTGAAATATTGCACTTTATACTAAAAAATGGACGCATGTTTCTTAAACATCTCAAAACATTGTCAAATGCAGTTAAAATGCATTTTGCATATTCAGCATTTACAGTTGGTCAATTGAAATGACCCTTGTTCAAAATACAGGTGGACTGTGTGTATTCTACAACATGTGGGATGCTGTGTCTTTTGATGCTGCTGCTTTTCAATCAAAGGCCACATCGAGAACTTTTCGTCTTGTAACGCAAGAGGACCTATGATCGTCTTCTATTTTCAATGTAACTAAAAGGAATACAAACTTCAATAAATAATCATACAAAAATATTAATGTTATATTAGGATTAGGCTAACTTACTTTGATATACAGTAGAGCATATCCTACGTTTTGAATTGATCAAATCAAATTACCCTTACAAAAACATTCTGGCAAACATAAAATTAAAGACATAATCAAAAATTAAACAAGTAATCCTTTACAATGTAACTAAATCCAAATAAAAAATGTTCAACCCAACCCTGATTGCCTGTTTATATTTGGCTTATTTAAAATGTTTTACTCTCTTATGTCACTGACTGTTATAGTCTGATCCTTTTTCCAATGACATTCGATTGCTATCCTGAAGTAATGGTGAAGTCTCCTTTTGCTATTGCTTGTTGTGTATGTGTTTGGGTTGTGCTTCGTATTCTTTCTGTTATAATTATTCTTGTCAGAGTACATTTTGGGAGCCCTTGATATAATTTATCCTGATATCATTCATTTGGCTTTGGTCTACTATATGTACTTAGTTGTGACCTGTGTTAGGGGAGGTCATTGGTTGGCTCCCTGAACCAAAAGGCTAAATATGGGAAGGTGAGATGGTAAGACCTGCTGTATGATTCTCACCTCTTCATCACAAATATCTAGCTGGAATTCATTGGGATTTATGTTTTCACATTAAACACTCCATCGATCAAGTCAAGTCACTTGCTTTGTTTATTCCAAAGGGTTTACACTGGTGATTTTGCATCAGTACATGGGTAACAACTCAGAAACAATCAAACTTTACGTCTTGGCAAAGTAAAAAGAAAAACACAAACAGATATGACTACTTCAACCAATTATTTGTTTGTGAAGGTCTGTCGATCAAAGTGGCAGGGTAATGAACAATGTTTATGTCAGACCATGACATCACTGTTAAAGTGATAACATCTCAAAGACATCCTAGAATTATGATATCTATCTTTTTAGGAAATCTTTTTTTATACCATATATAACATAACATATAAAGGTTAGACGTCAGTATTACGCCTTCCACCACCACTATCATCTTCTAATATGGAAAATCAGTCCCACTCTCATATTTCTACTAGTTTGTTCTATTAGTAATTTAAATTACATTAATTCATCTAATGTTGTGACATGCCTAATATACCAGACAGAAATGACTTCAAATAATGTAGCCAATCTAGAAGAGGTTAATTTTACTAAAAAAGAGGCACTACAACATACACTTTGTGTGTTTTTGAAGGCAATACAACTTGTATGTTGCCCCGTAACAACATAACAGGCAAAAGAAGACATTTCAACAAGTCCTCCAAATTAAAAGACAACATATGCTTTTGGTCATTCCCTTCTTAACTACGTATGTGTGTTCTGATCTGATGCCCCAATCAGCATTTTCAGTACCTTCCAAAACTGTTAGAAATAACTAGAACAAAAAATATTCAAAGGAGCGTTTTGTGATTCGCCCCAATTAAGCTTTGGTTATCATTATTCTTAAAAGATGGCAATACATAGATGAGCTCTGCTACATACACAAATATGCCCAATGAGAAATGCTTCATCATGTTTGGTCAAACAAGAGAAACGTTTCTAGCAGAAACAATTGCTATTGTTGTGCCCAAGAGTGAATGGAAGGAACGTTTTATTGATAGTACGACCATTTCTGATGACCTTTACAGTGCATGTACACAAAGTAGCTTTTAGTTTGCAATAGACACTTACTTGCTCATGTCTCTTAAGGGGCTCCATAGATTTACATCTGAACTAATTCTCACATGACTTGTTCTTACCTATAACAACTGTTGATGTTACACTGAGAGATTAAACCTTGTTGTCCTCCACCTAGCTCTGTAAAGGTGTCTATAGATTGTTGAGCTCCAGGAGGGTTTGGTCCAAGGTCTGGTGCATGTCCAAGTTCTCTTCTTTGGCTTGGGCCAGTTTCTCTGGAGAAGGAAACAAAGTCGCAGTTGAGTTTCCATATACACTATATTTCCTCTCTTGAACTGGAGATACAGAACCTCTAATTCTACAGTCTTTATGAAGTCTGTGAATTGTTGTTTTACCATATAAAGGTGTGCTAAGACAGACAAGAAACTCAATCAGTGTTCAGAAGATCAAAGAATAATGAAATGCTGCTGGAGAACAACACAAACCTGCTTTAAAGGAGACAAATCATGCTCATTTTCAGGTTCATATTTGTAATATGGTTTTATAACTATAACATGTTTACGTGCTTTAATGTTCAAAAAACATTTTATTTTATCATACTGTATTTCTGAATATACCTTTATTCACCTTCTGTCTGAAACACTTCCGTCTTAGTGCCTGACTCTTTAAGCCCACCTCCCCAAAAAGCCCAGTCTGCTCTGATTGGCTTGTTAGAATAATATGGTGCACCTTTGCAAAGGTAGCTCTGTTTCATTCCCTCCTGGCTGCCAGTGGCAGTACACAAAGTGGATAAGTCTCCTTGCGCTCTATGCAGGTCAAGATCTTATGTAAACAAAGTCTACCTGCTATCTGCGTGTCCCAGCTCCAAATAGCACGTGGTAGCCATCACCCGGCGTCTTTGATCTTCTCGCTGTTGGCCAGGCATTTACTGCAGTTAATGGCTCCATTAAATCCATATTTCACTTCTATATTTTCCAGTACAACAAAGGTAAGCACATTCTGGGCTGCTGGTGTTTGTCTTCATGCCTGCGACTTTATGGTCGGAGTGCACCTTGTTGCCCTCTAAGGCTGGTTGACGGACTATCATACCTCTCCCTCTTTTCTCTCTGGAGGTTTTTTGCGCGTCTCTCTCATAGTGCTTGCTCGCTCACCAGCTACACTGACTGTCTTAAACAGTCTGTTCTGCTAATTTACTCCTCCTATTGATGTTCCAGTCGCGTGCAGTGGTGAGAGGTTCTGATTCGCTCAGATTTTCTAGCTGGACCCTCTATTGAATAATGCTGGTGTGAATCTCTTGTGGAGCTCAACTTCAGGTTGAGGATGGCCACGAGTTGTGCCCCAAGTGTCTGGGTGCAGGCCACCTTAGAGAGGCCCTTTCTGACCCATGCATTGAACGCAGCATTTTTACACTGGAGAGAATGCGCCAGGTAAAGGGCCTCCTGTTTGGAGATGACCTTCCACCCTCTGGGTCTGCTCAGATAAACTCTGATTCACGCAAACAGCGGAAGAAACGCAGAAGCAGGCCACAGGAGGAGCTCAGAAGCACGGAACGCAAGAAGACAAAGGGGTAAGCTCCCTCTCGCAAGGAGATGGAGGCTTTAAGAGCTGAAATAGAGCAGCTTAAAGCACTGGTGTGGGCCCCAGCTTTTTCAGAGTAGCAAGGGCTAACCTGCTATCTCAGAGGTAAATATTATACTTTTTACTACATTACATTACAGTCATTTAGCAGACGCTTTTATCCAAAGCGACTTACAATTCAGTATCCATCTATAAACCGTAGGCACAGCTACGGGGTCTTGCTCAAGGACACATTGACATGAGACTAGTGGAGCAGGAGCCAGGGATCAAACCACCGACCCTCTGATTGAAAGGCGGCCCTGCTCTCCACTTATCCACGGTCACCCCCATACTACATCTCAGAGGTAAATATTTCACTATTTACTCTACTACACGTGGTATTTATAGCTGGTATTATAGCTCGTAGGTCACGCATATGACTTTGTTTACATAAGATCTTGACCTGCACAGAGCTTGAGGAGACATATCCACTTTGGTTACTGCCACTGGCAGTCATCCAGGAATTCACAGAACCATAGATGCATTCATAACTTATGTTCTCAAACTGTGGCCGGTATATTTCAATTAAGGAGAGCCAAATTTGAATGGCTTGTTGAATGTTTTCTGATCTAGACAGCCCACAACAAACTGACTGGGTTGTCTTATTTCAGTTTGTGGGTTGGTAGGCTCAGATACCCAGATGGATGTGCACAAGCACCGGAAAGGTGAGATTTTCATAATTTTATTATTTGTTCTCTTTAAGACTGCACTACATGTATCCATGTAGTATATTTTTATCTGTGCACTGTAACAAAGTGTGACAACTGTTCAAAGATCCTCACACACCCTCAGTGTAGATCACAGATGCTACTCTCTTTGCCAATTAGAGTCCAACACATGACACTACGGTCCGCCTGCATTTGTGTTAAATGTTGCTTATGTCAATGAATGCATGTAAAGTTTTCATCAATGCATCACTACATTTCTGAGAAACCTTTGGATAAGTAGTTGTTGGTGAGTTGTGTGTTTGATAGCTAGTATTCAGGTGGATTTACTGAAAGTCTTCATACATGTGAGGTCCTATTAAACAGCAGCTGTGCAGAGTTTCAGGCTCAAATCCAACAATATCAGTTCCTCAATGTGAGGTTCTTTTTTCAGCGTACTGTCAGACATAAGACATGGATGGACGCACCTCCATCCTTATATCGCATGCCTTTAATCAAGGTGTGTGAGCAGAAAGAATCTGACTGTGACTTCATGTAAGTAATCAACTGGGGAAGTTTCATGATGATATCTATTCAATATTTCTACCCCATTTACCAAAATGTACATCATTTTACAATACTTATCTTTAAAGGCTGTTTTCTCGATATTATTTTCTTTTGTCAGACTCTGATCCAGAAATCTCCACTTCAGCAGCACTTTCACCAAACTTCACCAAACTTTACAGTTTCATTCCTCTCTATACTCAATTTTGAACATGGCGTTATCCAATGTTCTGTTTTGGATATGTATGCAAATTGGCACATATTTGGTACGAAAATGTCTCATTTGGATATTTAAACATACATTTCAGAAAGCTAGTAATACAAAATAATTGTCTAAATAAAAATAATTATTTCAAATTTTGCCCCTAGTCACCTTAAGATGGGCACCATGTGACTCAAATAACAGCAAAGTGTAAATTATCTTATCCATAAATAGATACTTGTGAAACAGATGTATATTAGCCTATGTTTGACCTGTTAACCTTTTGGTCACCTTAGACAAACGTGTATTATTATTCAGCCCTTTTAGTATAAAATGCTTGCCCTTAGCTTTCTGAGCAGAGAGGTGCAGTTTCTTTGTGTATGCGTTTCTCTCCCTGCCACATGAAGGGTCATCAGCAGCCATCGTTCTTCTCTGAAACATAAGGGGATGGTTGTGATTTTTTTGAGGAGTTGTTGAGGTACTTATCAGTAGATGATGGTCAGCACGCCCCAGTTTGGAGTAACAGACAAGAGAACCACCAAAGGATTAAAGTAATGTACTGCTGTGGACTGGGCAGCAGCTCTAACGTATTTTAGACAGCTAAAAAATCTGTTTACGTTAACACTATATTTAGAATACTTTCTCTGCTCTAACTAAGTGATCAAGGCAGCCGTAGACTTGCAACTTCTGTGTTCTGCAAGGTAAAATGTGTGTTTTGGTCCAAGGAGCCTGTGGCTTTGAAGATACCTGATCAAGTTTTTTTTCCCACTCTTTGTAATCTTTTTGGCTTTGTCGCTGTCTCATGGGAATTTCTCTCTCCCTTTAAAAGTGTCCTCCAGTGCTGCTTTGGTCCAGCACCAAAGCTTCCCAAGTAAAAACTCCTGACGTAAAACAAAAGAACTGATCGGGCTCAATATATCAATATAGCCGATACCTATCAATTAAAAAATGTCTTACTTGGCCCCGATATCAATCTGTGAGACTTTGACCAGGACATCCCTACATAATTCTGCTTACAAATACATTATGGTGTGCTACAAAGCAGCAGTTAATTATTATATACTGCTTATGAATATTCAGTAGAAGAAGTAAACTAAATAGAAAGACAGGAAGGAGACAGAAAAGTAGAGAGAGCTTTAATACATTTATTACAGAAGGGGAATATTCAATAAAGAGAGGACATTAACTAAGTGAACCTGCAGACACACAGCAGTGACTGGGTGAGCGATAACTTAACCCTGTACAAAGACTAGTGCTGTGTAACACGGGTGGGTGGATTCGGCACATTGCATTTCTAGAATCTTCCAGCCCCTGATACCACTGTGGAATGGAACAAAACAACAAGCAGGCGGACAATAGTTCAGACAAGAAGGAGGAGCAAAGAGGAAGTGACAGAGCCGCTACAGTGTAGTCATGTCGTTGAGGGCCAGGTCCAGCTCCTCGCTGAGAGCCTTGCCCTTCAGCTTCTGAGCATACACCTCATCTGGAGGAGGACACACACACACACACACACACACACACACACACACACACACACACAGAGAAAGAGAGAGGGTGGACCCAACAGACAGATGCACAGAACGGAAATGGAAAGAGGCAAAGGGACAGGAAAAGAAAAAGAAAATTAATCAAAACTGGTAACCCCTTAAACTGAATGACCAAGACTCCAAGACTGATGTTAGTCTCATCATCACATCAGCTGGTTACTGCAGCTCACCAAGATTCAACTTCAAGCTCATTCAGACAAATAATGTCATCCCTGATCCCTGTAGTCTGGGTTCAAACACACATAAACTGGACAAGGCCATGCAGTGTTATCAATTACTGCTCCACTCAACAACTCTATATACAACACATGCCAGAGACAACAGGGTCACAATCACCATCTAAACAGCATTAGGAAATGATTAGTGCATTCAGGTAAACCTCTGGAAGCCATGTTGGAAGTCCACACTTCCTGGAAACAGTACATGTGAGAAGTTTGTCTCTGACTTGGATGTGTCAGTAAAATCAGATCATGACACCACTAACAAAGTCTTACTGCCTCAATAGCAGTACTCAGATTCTATACGTAGGCACACGCTGCAATAACATAACATAACAAAATACCCCATGACAAGTATAAAAAACGCAATCAAAATTAAAAAGTAACTCATTCTGCAGGATGGCTCCTTTCAAAGTGAAAATGGTGGGCGATTGTGGCTAAGTGGAGAGCAGGGTCGTCCTTCAATCAGAAGATCGGTGGTACAATCCCCGGCTCCGCTAGTCGCATATCGATGTGTGAATAAGACACTTAACCCCAAAAATTGCTCCTGTAGCTATGCCTATGGTGTATGAATGTGATCGAATCTGAGAATTTACCATTTATTTAAATTGCAAAATTATTTTTTTGGGGGGAGGGCATGAAAGATTCACGGTCCAACTGGCAGTGTTACCATGCGCTGCAATCACTCCACTACTAAGGTGCTCCTTAATATTGTAGCAATATAATATAAAATATTGAAATAAAATAAAATAGCAATAGCAGTATGAAAGCACTTTGAGTGGTCAGATGACTAGAAAGGCGCTATACAAGTACAAGTCCACTACCATTTACCATTTGCCAGCTAAAGATGTTCTGGTTTAAATTTGGAGCAGAACTCTGGTCGCATTAGTTTGGACACACGTGCGGACACAGCTTGGTTCCGATCTGGCATTTCCGATCACTAGAGTAACAAAAAGACAAGTGTAACCAGGGCCATTGTTTTGGAGGCTAATGGCTCAACTTAAGTCACATCAAAAGCTCAGGGTGGCATTGAGGTCACCCAGGCTCAGTTTGACTGCCTTTACAGATCTTCACATAACTGTGCTCATTAAGGCTACAAGTCCGCACAGGGGAAAACCACAGAGATAATGCGTCTCAGTATCACCACTCTGTCATTGGGTACGTTAATCTGGCGATCCCTGTGTATTTACACATTAAGACCACGTCCACGCTCAAGCTGAATAACCATGCACATGCAATAATTTAGATAGAGGTGATTTGGCTTCATCAGTCAAAACAGTACAGATTTCCAGCCAGTCATCAATTCAGTTCCAACAGCAGAACTGGAACCAGCAAGGTTGTTTGTTATTTTAACATTATTCACTGCATGACAGGGAGCAGGCATGTTACGCAGGTGAGTGTTGAATACCTTCCAAGTCATCGATGGTCTTCTCCAGCTTGGCCACAGACCTCTCTGCAAACTCTGCACGAGTCTCAGCCTTTGAAACAAATCACAGCACAACATGGGTCAATGCACACTCTTTGACTTGTTTTATGAACACTGTCGTTCATTAACTTCATATGGCGTAAGCAACAGAAACAGCAACAATGTAACAGAAAGGATCTCACCTCTTTCAGTTTGTCAGTAAGAACTTTAATTTCTTCCTCATATTTGTCCTCCTTTTGTGAGTACTAAAATCCAAATAGAAAAAGGTATTGAAATGCATATACAACTCTATTATTAACTACTAAAAGAAAACATACTTTATAAATGGATCATGAATACACTATTCACAAATATTCTTGAAGAGAAGCAAGGATAATTATGCAAAATTGGGTGTGAAACAGAATTAAACAGTAAAACGTTAAGACAGCTGTAGGGCATTTCAACCTTGTCATTAAGATACTTTAACCACAGCTTGTGTTACAGTCACAGAGCATCGGCCTTTCTGAAACATAAGCCAAATCTTCTTTGAAAAACCCAGAAGGTTGTTTAACAATATTTTCTGCAGTTCATGATCCTGTCTGTTTCTCCATCGACAGACTGTAGGTAATAGATTGACTATGGAGAGGGTCTTCATACAACCCCACTTCCAAACACCCAAACTACACCTTTAATCTAAACAATGATGCTATCTGGAAATGACATTGTTATATACTAACATACTTGTTACCTTAATTATTATGAAGTTGGTGTAAGATATTTTAATGCCTTTAATTACATTTCAAGATATTAAGACTTTCGATCTTGTCAAATGCAGAACTTGAATTAAAGGCTGCTCAAATATTTAAAAAAAATGATGTGGGTCTGCTGTGGTGCTGCTGAAAGGAATTATGGGACGTTATTATCTCTTTTCCTTTGGTAAAGGATGGTCCAGTGTATCCTATGCTAAAGGAGATAAGAAAAGAATCAGGGGGCGACTCCTCTGATTGTATAAAGTCTATGAGAAAATGACTCTACTTCTCACTTGATTTATTACCTCAGTAAACATTGTAGACATGAGCTTATGGTCTCAATCTCCAGTTTCAAGTCTTCTTCAATACAGCATGATGTTCATTTAGTAAATTATGGTCCATTTAGAGTCAAATAGACCATAAAGCAAGGTATGCATTAGGGCGGGGCTACTGTGAGCGACAGACAAAAATGCCAAACTCAGGGCTTCCAAACGTCAGTCAACAAACCAATGGGTGACGTCACGACGACTACGCCCACTTCATGTATCTATGGTCTCTAAGTCTCCACAGTTGGCTAATGAGGACTGTATGTGAGTTGTTAAGTGGATATGGATTCCTATCACTGTGTGTTTGAATTTGTTTTATGTCGGTAGTTTTGTTGGGACTGGCCGGTCCCGTGGCTAAATGCCCCTCAGCTCCTACTGTACCTTCTCTGCCTGGGCTTCCAGTGACTTCAAGTTGTTGGTGACATTTTTCAACTCTTCCTCAAGGTCACCTGATTTACTGAGCAAGGCAAGGGACAGGAAAAGCAAGAGAAGAGAAAGTAGTGATTTGAAAGGCAGGAAAGCAGACCCTGACATGGTTTGAAGGACCACTCCAACAGTTTTATAAACATGTCTTTGTCTGTCTTACTCAGAGACAGAAGATGGATCTCTGTCATGAAACTGCTCTGTTCAACTCTGAGCAAGACAGCAAAGGAGGCCTTTAAGTTTTTGAATGGAAAATGTATGCCAAAATTAAGATACAGATTAATCACAAATTGAAAAAATAATTCTGTCGTAATTCTATATTTTTCCGGTAAGCCCCATGTGCAGACCCAGACTAACAACAATAGTTGCATTTCTCAATACTTTCTGACTTCCCTACTCTCAACCAATGAGCACAGCTCTTCATCCTGAAAATAGCTCATGAATTTAACTTTTATTTTTTTTTAAAGGATCAGCTAAAACCGTTTGCCCCTGTAGTTTTCATTAAACATTACTCAAAAGAGAGGAAATAAGAGTGTTTTTGTTGGGCGTTTATGTCACAGTGATCTTGGCTCACAGTAAAAAGGCCGCCAAGAAACATTGAATAAACAAACTATCTTTATCTAAAACCGCTTTCATTCATAACTGAACAGTTAATCGCAGACATGTCTTTTGGAGACTATGTGAGCGTAACGTCCTCGGCTTGATTCCGACTGGGAATCTTTGTTGTATCTCCCTCTCTGTTTTTGAACTTGAAATTCATTGTGCCCCCCCCCCCCCCCCCCCCCCAGCTATGAAAACTAATCCTGTGCAATTCATCACTGGTTTTGGTCTTTTCATGGGATTTGTTCACAAGAAAAACAACATAGAATATCAGCAGATGTATTGTACTGCTTGAAGGACATGCTAGAGGATAAGTGTAAGCCAGACAGAAAACAAAGAGAGGGGTTGAGAGGCTGCAGGTCAGAGGAGCAGAATTAGACCCTGGTTGAGTTCGTACAGTAAGTACCTCTTCCTCTCCGCACATCGTGGACTTCAAATTCTGGTCCATTAGTCTGAGCTCCTCCTCCAGCTCCCTCACTCTCCTGAAGGGGTTAGTCGGGGAGGTTGGGGGTGAGAGGGGACCGTGGGTAGGGTGGCCATAAAACAACAAACAGTAACAGGTCCCACACAGGTGGTGGTGGTGTGTTCAGGCATGCACGACATATAAACACACACCCAGCTAGGTTTCTATTCCATTTGTCCTGCAGCTTGGATTCACACATGGCCACATGATCAAATGAATAATCGATTAGTTGGTAAACAGAAAATAAATCGTAAACCATTTCAATACTTGCTTCAACGTTTAGGTCATTTATAAAACAAAATGTCAAACGTAAATTCAATGTGAGGATAGATTATGCTATTTGACTCTGCATTTTATAGCTTAAATAATTGATAAATTTGTTGTAAAAAGAATTAGTAGATTAATCAAAAACAGTTGTTAAGAGAATCATGCAGCACCTACACTTCACGTCAATACAAACACTGAGGCTGGGTTGTACCAACACGGAATAAATCATGATTTAACTTTAAATCATGATTTTAATGACTTTGATTTTAATTTGGTTGAGCAAGCATCTCCATACTGATTAAGCTGTTTAAATGTGGTTTGAACTTGGACTTACTAAACAATTGTGCAACAGAGCTTAATTTTAAATCAGGATTTACTCATTTTGAACCTAATTTTGCTAAACTCTGATTAGAATTTATCGTAGATTAAATTAATCCTTTTTGGTACAACCCATCTTTAGGGGATTCTATTGTTGTAAAATAAGAAATTTGTCAATGACAATGTGTAAGATCACATGTTGATCTCTACTATAGCAACATGAATTATGTACAGTGGCTCTTGTGTCGGTGTGAGTTTTCATGGTGCGGGTGTTGACTTACGCCTCGGCCACCTCGGCGCGTTCCTCTGAGCGCTCCAGATCACCCTCCAGGATCACCAGTTTACGAGCAACCTGCAGACAATCAGCACAGACTCTGTTTAGACAGTGTCATCACACTGACTGATAGTATTTATCCTCACTGTGTTCCAATTACATACTGTACTAACTGTACTATATTCAGAGATGGGTCTCAAGTTAGTCTGGGCTATGGGGCCAAATATAAGACCCATAGCCCAAATTCTACATTTTAAACAGTTAGTATGGTAAACTAGAAATACATTCACCTTTGAGTGTATTACTTTAAAATTAACTTCATAACGTTTGGTGTGTTGTCCCTCGGTTTTGTTGACCACAGCTAAATCAAGTGATCTGATGTATCACTTGTTTCTGTCTGCTGGTCTGCAATGACAACACCCACCTTTACCTCAGAAACCTTTTAAAAATATTTTTATTGCCCCTAGTTTTCTTTATTGGAGTCACTTTTCCAGAACCTGTTTAGAATGAGTGTGTAGTATTACTTGGTAAAGCTGAACTGGGACACAGCTCACTGCATGTATATGACGTCCTGCAAAGACGTTGATAAAAAAAACAGTGACTGCTCCACCTCTTCATATTTGCGGTCGGCCTCCTCAGCGATGTGTTTGGCCTCCTTCAGCTGCATCTCCTGGATCTCCATTTTCTCCTCATCTTTTGTTGCTCTGTTCTCTATGACCTTCATTCCTCTGAGTGACAAGAAGAACAGCCGGTCAGAATCAACTGTTCATCTATAATGCTGTAACATCTTCCTACATGCGCTTGATCTGAACGGTATTCAGTAAGTCTTAAAGAGCCTCATCTACACATAAACTGTGAAACAATGTTGTCTTCTTTTACTGAGGAGGAGCTTCATCAATCCAACAAAATAACCCTGAAGAAGTTGACTTTGACTGTCCTTTTTTTAATCTAATGTTATGAAAGCGTGATACTGAATCGTTGGATTTACCTAACAACATTTAACTTTATTACCTCTGACTATTGACACAATTTTCCCATGACATCTCTGCCTTGTTAGCAGCAGGGTTTGTGGAGAACATCCTGGTCTGTGTAAGTACCCATCAGCTACAGTGCAGGTAATAGTGAACATGGCAACTTAAGCCCCTTTTACAAACAAATTCCAGTCGAATCAGCTAATTTTTTTTATCCTGGGGCGTTCTGGCAGTTGAATCCAGCCCTGAAACTAAATGAAACACAAGCGGAATCATTCAATCGTTCAAGGGACATGAAGTTCTTCACCTCTCGCTCTCATCTGCAGCTTTCTCAGCCTCTTCCAGCTTCTGCAGAGCAGTAGCCAGTCTCTCCTGAGCTCGGTCCAACTCCTCCTCCACCAGCTGGATACGCCTGTTTAGAGATGCCACTTCTGCCTCAGCCTGTAGCGACACACAAACACACAATATACTGTAGATAAGAGCCTAAAGAAGTCACATTATATCCATAACGACCATGATAACTGCCTATATAACAGCAGACAGACTTACCAGTAAAAAAACATAATCAGTTCAACAATCTGGGGTTTGTGTGATCTGTATTTAACTTGCCATCATAAAGATAATGATGATTAAAGCATCCAAATGATAAATATGCCACCAATGGTGGTAAAAACAACAGGCAACCAGCCCTTTGACCCACTGCTTAAGAGTAGAAGGAAGAGAAAAATATCTCAGACCAGAAGCACCAAAGATGAAACGATAAAGTGGAGCTGATGTTTGTCTGATTTAAGGTGCAGAATAATTAATACAATTATACATTTCATAAATCTGTATTTGTTTTAGTGCTGTTCTACATCTTATAGTTAGAAGAAGGTTGACAAAATATAACACTGAGGAAGACAGCCCACACAATATATATATATATATATATATATATATATATATATATATATATATATATATATATATATATATATTTCATGCACTGATCAATTTTGACATTTGGGTCTATTTTGCTTCCATAACGTGTCTTCTTCCAGACTAAAAGGAAAGAAAACATCCAGCATACACATTCAGGTGTTTATTTTACTACTTTGTCTATTTGTGTCCATAGATTTCTAATAAATTCATTAAAAGTTACCATTCGATAATTCATTATTTCTGTATATTTCAAAGTAACTCTCCAGAAATCTCCACCTCAGCAGCACTACATGCGCCAAACTTTACAGAGGGGTTGGTACATAAATCATAGCCGATACATACAACATGTTATTAATAAAAACGCGAGCATTTTTTGTTATTATGTAAAACCTTTCACTTTAACGTGAGAATTCTGACTTCAGAATTCAGAATTCTGACTTTAATCTGAGAACTCGAACACATTCTCATGCGGCTTTAATCCCCCTCACTAGGCCACATTTTTTTGTTGTCTCACGCTATTGGGAGCAATTTGAGAGTAACGAGGAGAGAAGCGATGAGCTCCGTAGCTACCGGTGTAGAGGTGTGTTACCCTCTCTCTGCCGTGCCTCTCCATGTCTGCCTCTTCCTGCAGCAGCTCGGCTCGGTCTTCCGCCTCGAACGCCGCTTGCTGCAGCGTCTGAATCTTCCTTCTGACGGCGTCCATAGACGCTAAAGTCGCCATCCTGTGAACACTCAACTCCGCTCCTTCAAGGTGTCACGGTGTTTCCGTGGCAACGGCGTCAGAGGTCGGTATTAACGCGATAATTCTTCCGGACACGATTTCAAAATAAAGCAATTGTCAGTAAACCTCTTATTTTGAAATGACACAAATCATCAATCGCATTCTAGATCATTTGTGCGCATGAATTATTATCAATAGCTAGTCATTTATACCTTCTAATTGGGACTTAATTTGCACTGACGAATAATTTGTCTTCTGAAATTACATATTCTATGTCAGTTTACATGTAAAAACATGGTGCATTTTAATCTGTCAAGAATATAGTCTATAATGGGAGCAAGTGGCTTTTGAACTGTTCAAATGGTGTTAGTGTTCATCAGAGTGACGGCCTGCAGGAAAAAACTCCTCTTGTGTCTGGTTGTTCCAGTGTTTAGTGTTCTGTAAGCCTCCCAGAGGGGAAAAGCTGGAACAGGTTGTGTTCAGGGTGTGACGGGTCTGCAGTGATGTTTCCTGACTCTGGAGGAAAATAAGTCCTGGATGGAGGGCAGTCCTGTGGCTGATCCAAACCACACAGTGATGGATGTGCAGAGAACAGAACTCTGTTAGCAGAGTAGAATTATGTCAGCAGCTCCAGAGGCAGGTTGAACTTCCTGAGCTGAGGTAGGAAGTAGCAAACGTCCTCTCTGCTTGGCCTTTTTTCCTGATGATGTCTATGTTAGAAGTCCACTATAGGTACTGAGAGAGGAAGGCTTCCACAGCAGTCACATTGGTTGTTGTTCAGAATGGTGACGGGGGCAGCAGTTGGTAAGACATTCTGAGATTACAACTTCCCACATCAATAACTTGTAAGCTAATCATTGTTAAAACACAAAGGATGCCTCTGTGCAACCTTAGTGAGTCAACAAGCTACAAGATGATTTTCATCAAAACCAGCAGGCCTCCAAGCGGGATGAATAACATTTGCTTGTATACGTGCTCATTTTTGCATAATTGTGGGGAATCTGTACTAGGAAATTCTTTAACTACATACATTACTCAAAATTATGCAGAAGCACATATTTGCTTGGATATAGCAGCAGCTACATCCACTGTGGAGCTGGAATCCCCAACCTGAGTTGCGGACCTCATGAAATAATTACACATTTCTTGTTTCTTTTCCGGTCCAGTAGGGAGGCTGACAGCTTGGTGGGCAACTCTCAGGCCCTCAGGAGGGGGCTTGCTCATTCTAGTCAGCAGTGTTCCCCTTATTTTTAGGTTTCAGTTCTTATGGGTTACAGGTTTGGAGAACTCCAGCACCATTGCCCCACAACATAAGAAACAAACACAAGGAGGGACACAGATGAGTGGCCAAGCCCAGGGCCAGCACCATCACTTTGCAACCAAGCACAGGAGGACAAGGGCTTTGGTGGAGAATTGTGGTGTGGAATTGAGTGAATCAATCATGAGTGTTTTAATTCAATTGGCCTAACAGTGTGAACTCAAAGGGGTCCCACATGAGCGTCAGTACAGCAGCATCTGCACAGGCTGGTGCCAAGCAAATACTCAAGAAACCAAATCCTCCACGCCGAGCTCCCCAGATTAGTCAGAATAGATGGTGTTCGCCTCAAGGTGCTGAAAAGCTTCATGATATGTTGGTAGAATCTGATACTCCACATGACAGATTTAATACTGCCTCTGCTGCTGCTGTCAGCGGTGAGACGGCCACTCAGCGTCAGAAACTAGTGATGCCGCTTTTGAGATTTAGCTCGACCTGCTTTAAATTGTGCTCCTGAAGGTCAGCATTAAAATGTTTGTGATTATTGGGCATGAGACGTGGGAGTGTAAAGTTTGACTGACATTAACAAACTGCTCTGTACATATTTGAAACGCAGGAGTTAAGACTTGACACTGTTACTTTATAGCACTGGTAATGTCACTGATGGTCTAAATTTACAACTGTGCAGTAATTCATGTTAAACAGCCTGGTGCTACTTTTTTTACAACACCTGAAAGAATCAGTTTGAGTAGTGATATATGAACATGGCACCAGTGTTACCGTGGAAATAGTTCTGCTGTGACCTGACTACAATAGGTCAATTTGGTCTTGATATAGCTGCCTCCCTGCAGTAATGTGACCAGTGGCCTCAGCACCCTTCACTCACATCTGTTGCCTTTTTCTCTGCTTGCTCCAGCTTCTCCTGGGCATCCTTCAGCGACTCAGAGTATTTGTCCAGCTCATCCTCCACTCCTTTCAGCTTCTTCTGCAGACCCAGCAACTCCTCCTCCAGCTACAGGCCAAGTACACAAACACACAGTACACACACAGAAACACAGCATGTCAGATAATACAACCATAACGGATATTAAATTAATTTACGAGAATAACTCTTTTTACACCAACGCGCAAGATGTCTCAACAAACCCCATCTCCTACGAAGTACACGTGGGAGGCTGTGGCACAGAGCTTGCTCCTCTAAGACAAATTTATATGCATTTAAAATAGACTAGAAATAAACTTGAAAAAACTGTTGAATTAAATAAATCATATCTGGTCTTTTTTGGTACTTTTGTCACATACAGATTTGCAATGATGGTTGCTGGGTAATATGTATGTTTCAAGTCTCAAGCGGTCTCAAGACTATTTGATCATGTGACTATACAGTAGCTAGTTTAGGTGCAAAATCTGTCAACAATGATGAGCTGAAAACTGCTGCAGGCAGGCTAAGCGAGCATTCTTCCTCAGAGTCTTTGTGCTTCCTCTCCTTGCAGGTTTCCATGGATTGTGGTTCAACCTGGACCCTGGTCTTGCCTCCTGCCTTGGTCCTGCCTGACACCCACAGCTACTACTATTATTATTAGTCACATTTGAAGTTGAATTCATACCTTTGAAACATGACATAGGCCGTAAGTAACTAGGGTCTGTCATAATCAGCGTTTCAACAACAGGGGGTGCTACATGACAGACTTTTGGGAAAAGTCAAATACGAGAGAAGTTGAACATTTTTTTGAAGTAAAGTTAAATACAATCAAAATACAGACATGGGTAAATTTTAGCGGTTAGCGGTTCTAGTGTTAAAAAGTCAAAACATCTGTTCTCGAGCTTCAAGTCACAATTGTCTTTATTCAATAATCAGCCATCATTCATCATCTTGTGGACGAGAGGCCAAGATGTCGTGGAAAATATTTGTTTTCAAAGATCTTTTTTTACTTGTCATTAATTATTAATTATTCTTCATATGCAGCATTAGCCTCCACCACCATATACCAAATCATACAGAAGACATCTCAATGTCTAAGAGACATATCTCCATGCAGTCTAATGATCTGGGACACTCCAATGGTGATCGAATAGACAGATTGTCATCAAATCAGTGGAGCATATTCATGATCTATTACAGAAAATATCAATCTAACGAGCAGAATGCTGAGCGTTTTCTTGTTCATAACAAGATGAGTCCCTTCCATTTTTGGACTTCAGGCTTTTGTTATCCAATGACACATTTGCAAAGCTTGTTTTAGCAAGTCTCCATTTGCAACAACAGCTTCTAGGACTATAAAAAGCTAATTGTAAATGACAGTGATGTGGCCTGACCACAATGTCCTTTCTTAACACTTCTGACAGTCGGCCCCAGCCTGTAGCCAT
Organism: Cebidichthys violaceus; assembly: GCF_023349555.1. Classification (NCBI taxonomy): domain Eukaryota; kingdom Metazoa; phylum Chordata; class Actinopteri; order Perciformes; family Stichaeidae; genus Cebidichthys; species Cebidichthys violaceus. The sequence continues at coordinate 44,965 of NW_027176321.1, forward strand.
GTAGGGCCTCTCAGTCACAAATAGCCTGGGACAGTCCTGATCCTACAGTCGACATTGTGGCAACTCCCGAACCAACAGCCTTGACCGTCTTTCTGAGAAGAGCAACGATTCAAAGAAGGTGGGGGACTTTAGAGGGAACACAGAAATAGACATGCCAGTGTTCAGTGCTCCTATGCAGAGACAAGTGATTGTGCAGCCATTGTAATAGCTGAGAGCTGGGATCCCCTGGGAACAAATGCTATGTAGACAGTTGCATATGTTGAATAGCTGATATCTATTAATTTACTGCCATGTGATCTTTTAAATTACACTGTGGAGGTGCACAGGAGAGACTGTCCCTAGACCATAAAGGGATAGCACTGAGAATCTACTTCAGCTGAAAGAATAATCCGTGACTCATTCCTCAGGTCACAGCTGGAAACTGCAGTTGGATTTGGCAGCACATTGTGGATGACTCTTCAACCACTGGTGGGCCTCAGGGAGTCATCTAGTAGGCGGCGGAGGTACTGCCAAATGGTTTTATTCAATTTTTAAAAATATATCTTTATTTAATTTTTTAATATGTTATTATACTATATTTATCCCATTAAGGGGGAAATTATTCTCAGCATTTGACCCATCCCTGTCCCAGGGAGCAGTGGGCTGCCCATGACAGGCGCCCGGGGAGCTGCTAGGGGGACAGTGTCTTGCTCAAGGACACTTCGATTCAGAACACGTCCCAGCCAAGGATTGAACCGTCAACGGTTCCCAGACAACCCTCTTAGACCAGTGAGCTAGTCGCCCCCTAAATATAATTATTTTATATAATAATAATTATAATAATATATAATAATAATAGATAATAATAATTATAATTATTTTAATTTGATTTATTCACATAAATTAAATAAAAAAAAAACCTGTTATATAAAAAAAGCATCATTTTGATGACTACTTATGTTTGATCACCACGCCAATCACGACACATAATTATAGAGGCATTACTTTTTTGCCACTGTTAGCTTGCTAACGTTCCAGCATACAGTGACACTAAATGGCTCTGGTGAAATTGAAATGAACTGGAATGATTTGAAAAGAAAAAATAAGGTGGGAGACAACACTGTGCCATTAAAAGTTTCAACGTGTGATGAAGAAATATGACCCTGAATACATCACATTTGGATTCATAAAAGCAGGCAGTGGAGGATGAGGGATAACTGAATATTTAATATTTGTTCTCATTTATTTGGGTCCTCTAGACTTTTTATCAAAAGTGACTTGCGTTCCGTTTTTCTAACATGATTGTTACGACCCTGTGCACACAAGGATTTATAGACCCCATGATTTCTCTCTCTCCTTTCTCTCCAGCTGCCATTGGAGCAAACTTGATATTATATGAAGAATGATATTAGCACAATTACATAACTTCAGTGCAACACTTTTCATATTGTCCATTTTTTTCCATTTATCCATTGATAATTACAAGTTTTCTATATTCAGCCTACCAACAGACTTTTCTTTGTTAATGTGTCTGTACCTGTTCAGTTGTATGCACATCCATATCTGTGACAAATGGTGTTCTACAACACTCCATATTAGGCCCCATCTCATTTTTAATACATACGCTTCCACTTTGCATTTTTGGGGTTTTAAGATTTTCTCACCTTAAAAGCCACTATGAGGCTACCCTATGACAACCACGAGCTGATGGAAAGTACTGAAGAAAGGCCAAAACATGTACAGAACAGAAGCCATCTAAAGTTTAACATTAAATAACTTTAGCCAGAGATAAGTGTTCCAATGCTTATGAATTCAATGAGGTCTTTCCAAAGTTACAGAGTCATGCTTCGAGCCCCTGGTGTTCTTCAGTCAGCCCTCTTCTCGCAGAGATCCTCCCGATGGTCCCATCATGCCTTGGAACACACTTTCCCTGTCTCTGCTTCAAAGTCCTGGAGGACTTGACATACACACTTGCCCAACATTGTCCTCCTCTTGCTTTAATTTTCTAGTTGTTTGAGTTGTAATTGATTTAATTGTTTTTAAAAGCGTTCATTTAATAAACGCATCTTACACATTTATTTGACAAGATTTGTATCCAAAAGAAATTCTCAAAATCCTGGACGTTAAGAAAAACCGCTGCGCACACTTTGATGAGAAAACGGATGGTAGCAGCTCGATGTGTACCTGTTTGCACTTGTCCTCCGCTCCTTTCTTGTCCCCCTCGGCCTGCTCTGCCCGGTCTATCGCGTTCTCCTTATCCAGCTTCAGCATCTGCATTTTCTTCTTGATGGCCTCCATGGTTCTTCAGGTGGTGGGCTCTCAGCAGAAGGAGAAATGCGCTCCGTTAGTCCGGACAGAGACAGAGACAGAGGTCTGCAACAGGGACGGAGGTGGACAGGAGCGCGCGTGCAGCTTGTCTGAGCGGCTCGGGGAGAACTCGAAGATGGAATACCAGCTGCAAGAGCCTCTACACTTTTTTTCAGGGAGGATTCGCACGGGGACGTTGCCCATATTTAGGCAGCGAGAGTTGTCCAGTCTGTGCGCGTGACTTGTGTCTTCAGCACGTGTGAATACATCACATCCAGGTGCGTCAGGTCCACCTGGATCCCTGGTGGTCTTACACCTCAACTCACATCCAGCGTGTCCATGGAGAACAAGTTGACCCTGAGGGAAATGGATTCACCTTTAAAGAAGCTTAGCAAGTCGTCAACGTGGTCAGTACTCAGACATAACGCAATGCTCCTCTTTTCAAATACAAATGATGCTTTTAAATTAAATTACTTAATTATTTCAGTGGAAATAAGAAAACACTTGTGGTCAACTAAGTCAATTTACTCTACTTGATTGTTTCTCTTGTATTCTACTTTATTCTACTCTAATACATCCTAATGAGAAATTATTATGATCCAATTATATAATGTACATTTTTCTGAAATGGGTCATTCTGCATGAGAAGCCTGCTTGTGGTACTTTTAGTAAATTTTGGTGCTAATATTTTTGTATTAAAACATCTGAGACCTTAATCAAAATGGCCTTTCCTTTTATTTACCCTCCATTCCCTCTTTTGTGCTGTTGGAATGAAGTGTGACCCTGCTGCCGATCAGAGCCAGCTGGGTGGCCTTTTTGTCCGTTTATTGCAATTAAATCACAACTAAATCATTTATTTTGGGTTCACACAGCTGTAGTAAACCAGCAGACGGGTGGCTTGCTAGACACAGTGAATACACCTCGATGAAATCCACGGATTGCCTCCGGAAGATGGGAGGCATTTTTTCTAAGCTTCTAAGTTTGAATATTTAAAAAAAAGTATAAATTTGATTAAAATGTTGATGATTCTGTAAAAACTGGGTTCAGTGGCCTCCATGTTTACTTATACGAGAATGTGCTGCGTGTCACATCTTTTTTTGATTGTTCCTTAGTGCGTGCTGGTCGGTTCAGGACTGAGACCAGTTCACACTGGAATCTGATATTGGCCACATAAAAAAAAAAAATGAACAGCCAAACAAAAAGAGAAGTGATCTGAGAAATGAATCTGAATTGAACACTAAGGCGTAGCCAAAGTTTCAGCAAACATTGTAGGAATAAAAACTAAACAAACAGACCTATTCACAGACCTGATTAAATCAGCATATGATGCTGGTTATGAACACGTATTTAAATTATAGCTAACTCATAGAGTATGATTGAGGAGGCTCCTCTTGTGAACAGGGTGAAAGAGTGAGTGTCAAAGTGTTAAGAAATGGATGTCAAGAGTTTCACTGAAAACTGGCTTTATTGAATATAAATCTCTTGTTACAGTGCCCATGAGGTGGTGCTGCTGTAATAAAGTCAAATGTGAACAAAAGAAGAAGGCTTTGCATGATTACAGTCATTGTGGTACTAGGCATGCTGTTCTAGCTGTGCCATGTGAAAGAATATGTCAAGGAAATAAAGACGTGTGTGGTGTAAAGGAGGACTTAAATGATGCTGCTCTGATAAATTATTCAACTGAGTAATGAATGAAGTGTGTCTCAAGGGTAAATGGTTGGCAGCAGTTTATAATACTAGATAAATTCTATGAAGGCACTTAATATAGTGGGGCCAGAGAGAGAGCAAACATTAGGCCCTTGGTAATGAGAAATAAAGTGTGAGTCATATCTAACAGGAAACAGACTAGCATCATGGGATTGTGCTGGGAGAGGAATCCTTTAGAAAGTATTGAGCACAAATATCGGCACAGCTGACACATTACTGGAGCAAGTCACTAAACAAATAGTCAATATGATGTCAAATGTCTGGTTAAATATATGGCTTCATACTCTTTACACAAACAAGTATCCTAATCTAACCCCGGCTTCAACACTGTAGCTGCTTACATCCAAATACTGACACACTTTTTGCTAACATAGATACTTTTTAATACATTTCATAGCTCAATCTTTAGAAAAATAATGTGTTCCCACTCCGATTTGTTCCGTTGCAAAATATTTTTTTTCAAAATGTAATCTTTAAAACTGCTCGTCCTATCAAGCAGTTTTAAAGATTACATTTAAAAGCTTATTTCAGCTTTTAACAGTATGACAAGTAACATACTGAATATCATCACTGTCAATGAGGTCACCACAGACCTCTGCTTCGCAATGAACTCAGAAACCTTGTCTCTGGAAACATGCATTCTCTCTCTCTCTCTCTCTCTCTCTCTCACACACACACACACACACACACACACACACACACACACACACACACACACACACACACACACACACACACATGCATAGAACATTTGCATAGATTCTGCATAGTTTGCATAGAAAGCTTAATTGTGCTCGCCTTCACACCTCTAAAATCCAACAGTAACGTTCTAACAGTGAAGGGCGAGCCAAATTTATTGGTAGGATTTAGCAATTTTATGAAGCCACATAACATGTACACAACAAAGACATGTAATCCAGATAAAAAAGAGACAGATATATTGAAAAGTATTTGATCATATATAATCAAAAGCACAGATACCTTAATAAGGATTTCTGTATTATCAAAATTCATAATCATTGGCATCATTTGACTTTAAAAATTAAATACAGAAACAGATTGAGAGCCTGCCTAATGTTACATGAAGCCTCCTCTCCCTACATGTCGCTGGGGGAAGGTCCTGAGCATTCCACGGATGATTGTTGCATTGCTGATGCACACGCGCTCCCTCACTGCTCCTGGCCGTCCTCACGCAGCTCCGAGGGGAGGAACTTGTACTGCTGCTGTCGGATCGTGGCCAGCTTCTTCCTGGCCTCGTCCAGCTCCCTTTCCTTCCGCAGCATCTCCTCCTGAGCAGCGATGATCTGCAACACAACGCATATGTAACCGGTGTGTTGCTGTCCAAGTATGATTTCTTTAGTACTTAAGCGTCCAAGCAGGGTTATGTTAAAACAGTTTAGTTCAATTCTATTTTCATTTATTTATTAAAAAAAAATATATATATATTTTTCATAAAGTATATATAATTAACTGTTTATTTTTCTTTTATATCTGTACTAACTTAAAGTAGGTATGTATGTACATGCAGTATATTTGGACCTTTGACTCACCTGAGCGATGCCTCCCACCATCTTACTCTTGACCACCACGGCCTGGTCATCCTGAGCATCAAATGCTGCTTTCTGCGCCGCCTTCACCAGGTTATCAGAGGCTCTCTTCACAGCGTTTCCAGCAGCCTGCAGAAACACACGGGATTAAACAAAATGAGGTTGAGTGCGTCATTCTTGACACTGGAAGCAGTAAACTGACATGGAAAAAGTTTTTTTAAAAGCTAGTCAAAGGCCAGTGCTTTAAGATCAAAACCAAAAGAATAAAAGGAAGATGAGGTGAATTCTAATATTTAGATATGTTAATAGATATATCTCTCATCATAGACCAGGATTTAGTCTTTGAGTGAATGTTGAAACAGACTCATGCAGACTTGAGACAGCAGACACGTCAACTGTGCTTCTTGTGAACAGCAATTCCTGGAAAGGCAATGAAAACCTCCACCAGTGCTCTGAGAGAAAACCATAACAGTTTTTTTTCCTGCTCAGTGCCGGAGAATAACTGTAAAAGGCAACGAGCAGCAGCCTGCTGAACTGCACTCAAAGCCAAACATTTGTCTCATAGGGCAGCTCGGCTCTAACGAAGAGGAGTTTTCTCCTTTTGCGGCTCCAGCGACTGAAATCAGACACTGTGAATCCTCTACTGGTTTATCTTTGGCTGGAATGTTACTGTTAGTCTGGCCCTGACATACAACATAACACTGTGCAGCTCCCTTCATCAGCTGTACTGTACACAGAGGCCACACACCAAACTGTCACAGCGTTTGTCTCAGGAGATAAAACGAGGCAGCTGGTATTCTAAAAATGCACATCAAATCCATTGTTAAATGGTCAAATGCATTGTCTGAGGGACTGTTCCTCCAGTATGTTTCTGTCCGACCGTCTACACTTGCCTCGTTTCAGCCGTGTTTTCACTCATTTGTCCGTTTAAATCAACACAGCTGTTGACACCAGTGACCTCGCAGCTCACATTTCACTCACAGCTAACGGACACTACTGCAAGTCAGATGGACATGTCGTTGTTCATGTGTGGATCTCTACACTCTTAGAAATAAAGGTGCTAACTGTAACCATAACGGGTTCTTATTTATATACTGTATATATACAAATATATATACAAATATATATATATACACACACACACACACACACACATATATATACACACATATACATACATATATATGTCAAATTCTTCCTTTAATTGTCATTTATCTAATGTGGAACAAGGCTAACAATTTGGATTACCATCTTGAAATTCATTGGAACACCATCTTAACACTCCCAGGTTGGCTGCTAGGTAATATTGCATTGTTGTGGGTGGTACCAAACACACTGGTACCTCAGTGTGTAAGTCAGTTCTTTCACTAAACCAGCTGCTCCCATCAGGAACTGTCCAAACAGCCACCTTTCCCCAGAGAGACTGTACAATACTCAGCACTCGGGATAATACAACCATAAAAAGCCCCGCGGCGGAGTGAAGAGAGCAAATGCTGCTGGTGTAATCATAGATCAGAGCTAATGTTTCCAGTTCTGGTGCCATGGGCGGACTAGTGGATTGTTTCCAGAGCTCCTGTACACATAAATGTATGGGAATTACTGTGGTGGCAGCTGCAGGCCCAGAAGAGGAGGAGATAAGCCACTGCTGATTGGATCAGAGAATATGAGATGGCCTGGGCAGGCTGATGTGCTCACAGCCTTAAATATAGTCTTTTTGGGTGGATGGGGTGACAGGAGATACTTGTAGTTTGTGTTATGTCTTGGGACTAACTGCATCAGTTACACTTAAAGGTCACAGCAACCCCTCTGTGCTGCATTACTGCCATCATCAGCATCTTAAGAAGAAAGGAGCACTCCACCAATTTGACATACAGTATAAAGGTGAGGTTGCTCGTCATGGGCAGTCCTCGGTGAGTTAAAACAGTGTCACGTCTCTTGTGTCTGACAAAATAATCCTGATGATGTCATAGTGGTGTCATCAGGGTTAACTCAGAACACTAGAAGTTCACGTGGATATCAGAGGGCCTGAGTTACAAACTGCAGGTGTCAACTTTGAAATAATGCAGGTATTACTATGCAGGGAGGGTCAACCAAAAACATTCTAATGATTGTATTATGGGAAATGTAGAATCTAGAGTTTTTGGCTCTGGTCAGACAAAGGACTAAAAGTCAGGACATCTCAGCTTCTGTTGCTCACTTTTTATCTGTCTCATGTGAGTCTCTCACTTTTATGTTAACGCAATACTAAACCTGTGGAGTAGCCCTGTCATGGTACTGAAATGCAGCAGTGTGTTAAAGGCGCTCTTACCTGTGCTGAATATAGATCACACTAATCCTGATGGAGCAGCTGTACGATCATGCAGCTCACCTGTAACCCTAAACACTCAAACTGCAGCCTATTAATAGACTATCCAACAATCTCAGCTGTTGCAGAACGACTAATGTTGTGGTGAGAGTATTGTTCCCTCAGCAGGTACTGTAGGTCTGACACATAAGAGCAGAGGAGGACCTCACTATGCATTTGACAATATCAGATGTCAGTCTGACGAAGCAGGATTAGAGGGTTAGGGAGCTAACTTCTGGCTTTTCAGTCTAGAAGAAATGACTCAAGCTCAAACAAACTCAGTTGCCATGGCAGCTAATGCAGAAGGGGACAGTTATGATGTACTGTACAAAATACTGAGGTAATTCAAATGGTGATTGTGGTTTTATCCTATATCTTTCTTATTGTCAAGGAGTTATGTGCAGATCAAAACCAGCAACGTTTCGCCCTAACTGGTTTCAAAACTAACCCCCTAAAATTGTTTCATTCAAGCTGGTGAAAGATGATAATCAATCTCTGCTGTGTATCAGAACAGTCCAGTAGTTTCTGGTGTGGTGTGTAGCAGACTAACCACAGAGCTGTGTGATAGCAGAGATCTGATTTACCATGAACACCAATGCTAATCTACTATGAAATCCATTTGCTGAGGGTAAACTGTTAAGAAAGCAATATTCTGAGACTCCTGTAGAAGTTCTGTATAGCCAGTATTTAAGTATGAGAAATCATCAAAGGCAGTCGCAGCATTTTGATTTCTGTGAGTCTATGCAGTGCTGATGCTGCAGGATGACATCTCAAAAAGTGTCCACTGAATGAGTTACTTGTCAGTCAGTATGACTTCATGTTTGGACCTCTAGGGGTGACCGAGCTCTCATGTTCTTTCAGTTTTTGGTGTCCTGAGGTACCAGGGTAACAAACAAAAGTGGGCGTGTGTGAAGCAGCTTGATGGGCATTAATATGCAGTGCTGACCTGAAGCCTCTTCATGGTCTGGGAGTCCTGGTCAGCCTTGACCTTGCAGGCCACCAACAGCTGAGCTGTGGAGGCTGCCACCTGCTTGGCTGATGAGATGAGCTTCTCCTCGCTGGCGTGCCCCTGCACCGCAGAGTTGGCTGCCTCACACAGGTTGTTGGTTGCTGCTGCAACCATTCGAGCCTGAGGGGGTCAAAGACATCGACGGTAAGATGTTTTACTAAGAACTTTGAAACATTCTCAATAAACCCGGAGGGCGAGGACTTACAGCTGAAATCAGCCCCTGAGACCACTGTCCGTCATCTACCGCATTGGCTTGGATCGCTCCCACCTGAAAATACAGGAAAATTGGCTCAGAGTCACCAATCTTCAGCATTCATGGATATCAAAAGGATACAATTCACTAAGGGGATAACAATGACATGGATGGGAAAATTCAATCGCTGAAACCATCGCCATCAGTCTGAAAGCAGATAAGAGTCTGGGGGAAGGGGGCTGTATTTCTGGGGTTCCGGTTCTCTTGTGCATCACAGCCCAATATGGTAGATTTTGCCCCAATGGGCCATGCAGAATCTGCATGCATCAGTGCCACATTGTATTAGTCTGTTCCCCTTAAAGGAGACGTGTCATGCTAATTTTCATACTTGTATTTAGTGTTTCTACTAGAACATGTTTACTTGTTTTAATGTTCAAAAAACACATTCTCTTTCTCATAATGTGGCTGAATGTACCTGTATATATATATCTGTCTGAAACACTGTCTTAGTTCCTGTCTCTTTCAGAGCCCCTCCCCAAAAAGCCCAGTCTGCTCTGATTGGCTTGTGAGAAAATGATGGTTCACCTTTGCAGAGGTAGCTCTCAACCTGTGGGCAGTGTATTCTAATGAAGGAGAGACAAATCTGAATGGCTTGTTGGATGTTTTCTGATCTAGACAGCCCACAACCAGTTTCAGTCTCAAGTTTCTACTAAAACACACTTGTTTGAAAAAGTAAGCAGTTTCTGGTGGGAAGAAAGGTGTGCTCCCAAAACGTACTACAAGGTGTTACCATATAACCATGTTCTGGGTTCTCTGTTTGTGGCAAATTATGAAGAGAAACTCAGAGTTAACCATTTCTCTGTGGAGGGTTTAAATGTTGCTGGTATTGTTCAGACGTACCTTCCCTTGAGCCACCAGCTCCCTCTGTGCTGCTGAGGCAGCTTTAACCAGAGCACTCGTGGCAGCTGCAATGGACTTGGCTGCCTCCAGAATCTGCTCCTCAAAGTTCAAGCTCTCATCTGCCTCCTGTTTACAAGAGAGGGGAAAGCAACGGTCAATAAACACACTGTGGTACAGGGCGGCGATGATCTGTGGAACAATCATTCAGACAAAAAGTGAACAGAGCATAGGAAAATCTGGGGTCCACAAATACTTAGAAATGGATGCATATAAAATGCTAAGAGGGTAAGGCCTGTGAGACAGCCATCATTCATGGTGTGAGGAGCTAACAGGCCGGAAGACGTGCAGCACACATACAGTATGTGACCCTGCAGTCAGGTTAACAGGCACACTGGGACTGCTGCTGCTCTGTAAAAAGCCCTCTAACCTTGGGTTTGGTCCTGGGCCTCAGCTGCTCCAGTTTCTTGGCAGCTGCTTCAATAGCTGCCGCTGCTCCTAACAGCTCGTTCTCTGCGATGACAGTGGGATCCTCAGGGTCCACCCACTCTGTGCCTGCAACACACACAAACACCCAACACCATTTTCCACTAGCTGAATATTGTGCAATGGTAATGACAACATGGCTCACAGTATCAGAACTGATTTCAGAGTTTTGCTACTTAAAGGTTCTCTATACGATATTCAGAGCGCAAGCCACTGGAAACGCAGTGGGGCCTTTAGCGCTATCAGCACTGTTGCTGTTGTTTGCACTGTTAGCACCATTCAGAGCAGCTGCCGGCTCAGCTGTCGCCATGTTGAGAGACGTTGACAGGCAATAGATATGCTTTAATTTTTGCATTTAGTTATTTACTAATGAAAGTATTTCTTTAATTAACAGTGTGTACTAGTGAGCGAGTCAAGATTAAAAAATTAGCACATAATAATCAATCCTCACTGTGCGGCACGATTATCAAACATGAACACACAGTGTGGCCTAATAACCTAGAGTGTGCTGTATTATAGAAAAGCAAAAGAGAGCAGATCATCCCACATAAATCAGCAGCCATCAATATCTAAACATTGATTATTTATGTAATTATTTAACTGTACAGCTCCCAGTGTATCACAAACAGTCTCTGTTGCCATGATAAAATGACACAAGGTCACATGTTAGGATGGGGACTAATAGCAAACCCTAGAGAACTTTGCATTCAGGTTCTTCAGTGTCATGGGGATAAAGTTCCAATAGGCACTTTCCACTTGGATCCTGTTCCAGATTCACTAAGCTCTTAGCCATTTGTGTCTCTCCTCACTCTTTTTTTATTGTCCAACTGCAAAGTCTTCTAGCTGAATGTTATTCTAGGTAATGCAAAGTATGCAGTGCATATTTACTTATAGATATGCAGTGCATCCATAGGTGATTTGCCAAAAGGCCAAATACATAAGTTGTCATATAAGCAGCACTCTAACTCCGGGTTTCCATATTGTCGTTTAAAGTGATGGTGAAACGCCCTTTCTGATTGCATCACATTCCCAGGATATGATTGACATTATATAAATATATCATGCTCATCAACCTAATACAGTAATCAAAATCAGGACCTCCTCTATTTGGTTACAAAAATAAAATGTGTAAAGTTACTTAGCTGATATTTCAATGAATCGTATAAATTTCAGCAGCATTTCATATCTTCTGTTGTTCATCTGATTTTCAGGTTGCAGCTACAGGTTGTCATTAATTAGACCCTCTCTACTAACCACAGGTGATTACACGTCATTCAGTTACTTACACAGTAGAAGGCTCAAGGATGATTAGTCCCTTCAATAGTTTGAAGGGACTGAGACAGGAAAGACTGGACATTAATCACTGGTGGTCCAGCAGGGTTCAGAATGTCTCTTAAACTGGAGCAGAGGGACGTTAATCTGTGATATAAAGGTCTGAGGATGACTTTCCCTCCATTTGACAGATGATGCATTCATGAAATTACATTGGGTTCAATGTAATTTGTACTTGACTCTTAAGAGGGGGGATCCCAGAACAGAGCTGTGTGAAACTGTAGAACTCTATGGGGATTGAGTACTAATCCTACTTCAGATTACTGTCAGGGCTCATTTGCATGAAGTGCTCTAAATAAGACCTGATGATGGGCTATTTCAGACGGGTCTAGTGCAGAGTTGAACTGTCTGCCCTTTTTGATGCTTTCACAGGTTGTTTTTTATGAAGCGGCTTAAAAACCATCTATTGTAATTTCTTATTTGATATTGTACATCAGTACAGTTTCTTAAATTCCATTAACATATGTATCACACTTGTAATTATCTTACTACCATGATATAAGTTCACTATTGGGGACCAATGTCTTGTAGGGGTTGGTGTTGTCAGCTACATCCAGACCCATTTAGAGGGATCAATAAGAACTCTGACACCATTAAACGTAAATGGAGACATGAAGAGACTCCATAAGGAATGCAGTTTGGTTCTGCTGTCATTCTGCTGAAGAAGTCAAAGGTTAAGATACCTTTCATGGCCTCGGCAGCCTGGATGAGCTCGGTGACGGAGCCTGCCACGCGCTTGGAGTAGTTGGCCAACTGTTGCTTCAGATCATGAGAGGGCTTTTGGATGATCTACGAGTGACGGGGAAAAAAGTCACAACCTTTAATTTAACCTTTTTTTTTTTTTACATTCTCCTTTTGCATAACTGAGGCTTAACATTTTTACTTGAATCTAATCCTGTGCTACGATAATATTCCACTGCATGTTGTATCTGTGTACACGTGTGCAGCTCGACACTGGGAAAGAAACTACATTAACTACTTCATGGTGGCCATGAAGAAACAACGTGCACGCACAAAACCATACATATTCCATTTCCCACACATGAATTTGTGATTACAGGAACACCTCCCACATACTTCCGAGTGCTCTGGGGGTAATATGATAAGGTGAAGATGAGAAATCGGGCAGACAGAAGTGAAAAATAAAACCATTCATTAGGTGGTAAGCCAATTTCACTGATGTTTTAAAGTCTAAAATTCAATCTATAACCTGTTTCAATTCCATTCATGCGATACATTTTATCACCTTTTTGTACATTGGAGGCAGCATTGTATTTCTCTGTTCATGATGTTTTCATTTCATTCTTAAAACTGTTCTGATATAATAAGTGTCTTAAACTAAACCTGAGAATGATTGTGAGATCACTGGAAATGATGCTTCACAGGTATATATGATCAATTTATGATAAACTGACGAGACTCAGTCAGTGAAACATCACTTCTCAGGAGAAGTGATGGGAATCAGGCCCATCCAAGTACTCCCAGTTCCACAGGGATAGAGATCTATAAACAGACAGCGTACGCATAGCTCCCTGAATGTGATGAAAATAATGTGCACAGTAAGCATTTCTGTCTTTGACAGGTGCATACACAGAATTGTAGCTATGAAGGTGAGATCTCACTGTGATGTCAGAAAATAAACCTATGTGCCCTTAAAGTGGGGCATACTGAACTATTCCTCTTTGAGTATCAAGCACACACACAGTCTTTAGGAAGTATTGCCTCTCTACTATTTAGTCTTTGTTAGTGAAATACTTTTTGCTACTGTATCAGTGTTTTCCATCATGAGAACACACAATGGCAGAGCTGAGAGTCTCATCCCTTCCGATGTGGGGACATCATTAATTAAGTGAGACTTCATGTTGGACTTGAAGGAGGCTTTGTATCTGTAGGAGAACATTATAGCCTCACACACCTACATTCATTATGTAGAACTATGTGATTTTGGAGGCATCAATGTGACCAGAGTTTTATACCGATGTGAACAGACTGATATTACAGGGAGGAAACGAGACAGTCAACTTCTACCAATGACAGGCCCGTCTCACAATTCAATGAAAATAATGGCAGACTAGTTTGATTTGTTGGTGCTCAGATGGGTTTAGGTTTCTGGTATGTGTCCTCAGACTGTCCTAGGTGGACATGCAGTATTCAGGTTGGAGCAGTGTGTGACAGGTGCAAGGCATTAACAGGGCTCAGCTCATGCCCAGCTCAAGTTTATTCAGATGTGTTGTCATGAAAAGAGAGAGGCGAGGACCTAACTGCACAAGAACGCATGAAGCGGGCCAAACAAATGCCACAGGCAAACACAAACGCATTCTGCACACCAACGTACTGACACACACACACACACACACACACACACACACACACACACACACACACACACACACACACACACACACACTTTAACCTGAGCTCCACCAATCAGACAATCTTATGTCTTACACAAATACAACATGCACCAAGTCTAGAAAAACATGATCAGCAAGTCAGTATGTTGTTCTGTTCCAACCTTCAGAGGGCAGGACCTCACATTACTCATATTCACAGATGCTTCTGAATGAGAACAAATATCTACCCGTTTTTATTTCAGGGATATTATCCCCAGAGGCATTTCAACTGTTCTCTAGGATTGTGTTAAGCCTTCCTAAACTCTTAATGATTCAACTTTTTGGTCAACATGGACAAGAAGTCCTCAGAAGAAGGATTTGACCATCAAACAGGATCCCTGGACAATAAAGTGGATGACCTCAGACAGCTGACCACCCCGAAACAAGATGGAGGACTGTTGTATTCAGCGGAATGAACCAACCACATTTTGTGCGAAGGGATGCCACACCCTCTGGTAAGACCCGAGGGGGGTGTGTGTGCTCACATCGACAGTGTATGTGTGGGCTCCAGCCGCCGTTCACCGTTGGTGGAATATGTGACGGTAAAGTGAGGGATTGACCAGCCTTGATTATCATTGAGATCTGCCTTCACACTTAAGAGGCACTAACTCAATCAGAATACTGCAGGAATACTAGGCTGAATGAGTACAATAATAATCATTCTAAGGTTCACAACTAGTGAGGCAACATAAAGTTTGTAGTTTAATGACCTGGCTGATCAGCTCTGAGCCAGGCAGTTCTACAACAGCACAGAAATGGAGAGTGGGACACCCTTTACTGTGTTCAACTGGGAAATGACCAAACCAGCAATGCAGGGAGTCAACTTGTCCTCCAGGGTGTAAAGGGAGCTAGGTAGATAGCTGGCTACTTACATGAACCTACAGAGTCACTGCAATGATGACTCTGTATCACTAACGTCAAGCTTAGGAAATGGTACGGTCCACTTTGATATTTTTCATATTTTATTGCAATTACAGGTAAAAAGAATAATAAATGTTTGCCCCCACCCCATCAGACCCCCAATCCCTCCCGTAATTGAAACCCTGCATGTGATCTGGTCTTTCCACCTCTGAATGGTCAGAACAGAGACAATCAGTGTGACTGTGGAGTCTAACATTAGGCTAGAATTAGATTTGACTGTCTCAGGTTTTCTCCCGTCCATAAACAGAGCAGGTCTGACAGGACTCCGCAGCATTGTTGTGGTACTCAGTATTCAGTGAAGCATTCAACCAATGCAGCGCCACACTTGTGCAGGTCATTCATGTGGCGTACTCACCGGCTTGCACCGACATCAGTGAGCCACAAGTTTAAAGGAACATTGACAGAGCGATGGGAAAAGGAAAGAAAAGAGGTCATCAAACACATGACAGCTGATATTGTATCGACAGCATGCAGCATCATGCTGTGAACACAGGAAATGCAAAATTACATTTTAAAAGCCTTAAGCAAGTTGGATTGCACATTTTAAGATATTTTGGAGACAACTGACAGATGAACAGATTTGTTCTTCAGTGGCATTTAAGGCTGCGGATTGATGGGATGTAAAACTTGTCGAGTCATTGCTAGAAGGTTTCCAGTGTGATCCCAGGGCTCGTGGAATGACTTTATCCTGAGATGTATAGCTATGAGCACTACTGAGGAGCCACTGAGCAAGCCCCCCCCCCCACACTGCTCAAGTGACACTGTCCACTAGTTCACAGATACAGGCGGCTGTGGTACAGGGCAGGGCCTTGGTGTTAATGTGTGTAGGTGTTAAAGAGTAGAGCAGGGTGCTGCTGAAAATAAAGACAGTGACCATACCTACACAACCATACAGGTGTGTGTCTTCTCTCACTGCTTTTTAATACCTCTTTTAGGGCTCTATTTTAAAAGCACTACTACAATGAGCAGCAGAAAGGTCATGTGTGCAGGTCAAGACATTACTCAGTGCATACCCTTAAAACAGCCGGGCCAATCACAGAGTGGTATGAAGAACACTGCTCATAGTGGCTTCTCACAGGAAGTACTACTGCTGTGTGAGGTGCAGAGCATCAGCGTGTGAATACAGCAACACTCAGAGGATGTGAGCGTGAAGGTTCAGGCTTTTCACCATGTGCTCTCTTTTGGAAGCTAATGTAATCACTTTCTGACTCGAAAGTAGAACAAAATGAGTACAATTATAGTTCAAATGAATAAGGTATTACACATTATTTTCAGAAGCAGTTTGTTTCAGCTATTTCTATGAGACGCTGTAGAGCAGTGTTCGGCCATCTTTTTTATATGAGGTGCCGTTGTTAAATGTTCTTGTTAATGAGTGTGCTTTATCAACAGTAAGTTTTATTAAGACATCACATCAAAATGTTATTCTCTAACAGATCTGTTACTTTTTTCCATCTATGTCAGCAACATGCAAAGCAGAATAAAAAATAAAAAACATTTCTCTCCCATAATCAGACATTTTAATTCTGTATGCAAGCACTGCACAAGAAGCTGTCCTCCTGATGAAAACATCCATGTCCGAGTTGAAAATATCGATCCAACTAACCTGATCACCAACATTGGTAATCAGCTATAAACTTAAACTCAGCGGAGAAGGAGACGAGTACTAGCCAATCAGAGGCAGAGTAGGGCGGGTCTTCACAGTTGGGAAAAATTAAATTTAAAAAAATCAATCAAGCTACAGTAAATAACAGGCCAATGGCTTTGAAAGAGGATGTGTAGCATGCAGATGAGAGGGCAGTCGAATGTTTCCTAAAAACTTATATGCACACTTATTGTCACTGGTTGAGTTACTGCATGCCAATGCCTCCCACTGCTCTGCAGAGACATGCTCCTACACATTTACTACTAATGAGTCTGTATCAAGGACAGTTTAAAAAAAAAAAAAATCTAACTATAAAACAAGGAATCTCTGCAGACTGTCTGTGTCACTCACTGACATGTGTTGCAATTAATTATAATTCCCATAGTTGCATTATAATCACTGTTATAATACATTATAACAGTGATTATAAGTTACTCTTAGTGGTCATTGGGTGCTTTAAGTAAAGTAATGAAATTCCAGAGGTATAGGCAAATTATAACAATGATTATAATAAAAAAGGATTATTATGCATTTCAACAGTGGGATTTATAACACACTAAATGTGAAACACATGTCAGTGAATGACCAGCAATTATGAAGTATTATGCTTCTTGACCTAATAAGTTATTATAAAATGCTCTATAATGTGTCCAGCAATATGGATATGTATAAGTGCTTATAACTATAATTATACAGTGTTATAGGCAGATTATAAGGCATTATCAGTATGTTTATAATACATTATAGACATGGAAGTCTTACCAACATGTTTGTGTACATGTAATATTATGTACTTTCTTTTTTTATTCTTTCCTCCACCTCTTCACCATCCTCCAGCTCTTTATTTGATTTAGTTCTTTGCTTTGCTTTAAGGACGGAGCTATTTGCTTTGGAGACCCCACCTGACTCTTAGGACGGGGCTGGTGCAATGTAGGTCACACCTGCTGAGAGCCTGTCCACTATGAGGAAAAGGTGTTTTATGATGTGATGTCATTCATCCTCCTCCTTTCTCTGTCTTGTTGACGGGACCCGGTGTATTGTTGAACTGACGTGGCAGTATACGCAAACTGTTCCTACAAACCACACCTCTACTGAGGCTGCTGTTGGGTGTTTATGATCTGATCCTCAGTCACAATGTATTTTAAATTGGACCTCCAAAAGCCAAAGAAGTAATTTAATACTGCTGTGGAATTTTTGAATGAAGTGTTTGTTCTTTCACTTTTCTTCATAGTGGCTACTGCTGTTTATTCTAGTCATCCCCTCATTTCAGCTACTTCTGCTTCTTCAAGTACTGTTAACTGCTGATAGTACAGTGTGTGTTAGTGTGTGTATTCATGAACGTGGGTAAAGAAGTCTTACCACCAGCACATGCTCCAGCAGTCCCAGGTACCCACAAGCACATTCATTGCCGAAGCGCAGGGCTCTCATCTGGACCTCCTTGCTGACCTCTGGGTGGTAGGCAGCTTGCTGAGAGGGCAAACAGACAGAAATCCAGTGAACTAACACTGACAGTATGTCGGCCATTTTGCATGTCAAAATGTAATGCTTATAAAGACAAAATAATTTGGTCTTATGTAAGAAAATTGACATTAGTGAAATGTTTTGGTTGGGTTGGTACAAAGATTAAGAAGTTGAGAAGAAAGTTTACCAACCAGACTGAAATGTTATATTATACCAATGTTACTTTGTACCAACGATAGGAGAAAAATACTACAGTAATGCAAAATGTAGTTGGTGAGTTGGTCCAGATGATATAATGATTAAACATACTGGTAGGTCTTCAAAACCACTGTGCAGTTTAGAAATCAGAATTCAGTACCGACATTATGAACATTTGTGAGCTAAAGAGTTATAATCAAAAGATACAATAAGTAGCGCGGTGGTAGACACACGGTCCAGTTAGAGATTGGTGATAAGTAACGATAATTATGCCTGCATCATCTTAATGTTACAAGGAACTCTCATTTTGTGAGGATTATGGCGGCCCCACCGGCGGAGCAGTAAGGACGAGCTCTGCTCCTGGAGGAGGAGAAGGAGGTGCTGCTGCTGGAGCAGCACACAACTCCACCGACTGCAGGCCATAGGCTGCAGTGGAACCAGACATGGGTCTGTCCACGGTGGACTGGTCTCTGCTGGAGGATCTGGGTCTGTCCACGGTGGACTGGTCTCTGCTGGAGGCCCCCCTGGAGTCTGAGCTGAAGGAGTTTCTGGTGAACCTGCATGACTTCATCTGACCCAACCCGGTGGCACCCGATGATAGCAAAGACTTCTCGAGCGTGTACTACTATGTGTTTGCATCCTATTCCTGTCCGGTGGTCATGTAGACATTGGGTCACTCCCAGGTGCCGTGACCCCACTAATGTCATCTATCCTACTCTCTCAGCTTGTGGCGAGCAAGTGGTAGCGGGGGGTTCTGGAATTGCCAGTCGGCAGTGCCGAAAGCTGAATTCATCTAGGCTACGCATCCTTGCTCTCCCTCAACTTTCTTGCTCTAGCTGAGACCTGGATCACACCAGAAAACACTACCACACCCGCAGCTCTGTCAGATGTGTACTCCTTTTCTCACACTCCCAGAGCTGCGAGGTGAGGTGGTGGTACTGGCCTGCTAATTTCCCCAAAATGGAAATACTCTCTTGCCTCTGCTCCACAGTTCTCCCCGTCCTCTTTCGAATTTCATGCTGTTACTGTCACTTATCCAGTCAAGCTCAACATTGCTGTTGTGTATCGCCCACCAGGCCCCCTTGGTGAGTTCCTGGATGAGCTTGACACATTAGTCTCGCACTTCCATGACGATGACTCATGATGACTCATCCTGCTGGGCGACTTCAACATCCAGACTGATAAGTTAGAATAGTTGCCCGCACCGAGACCTGTCCATCACCATTGATGATACCGTGGTGATGCCGACTCGGACTGTGAGGAATCTGGGTGTGACCCTGGATGACCAACTGTCATTCTCAGCAAACATTACATTGGTTACACACTCCTGCAGATTCCTGCTCTACAACATCAGGAGGATTCGTCCCTTCCTCACTGACGAGACGGCGCAGGTGCTCATCCAGGCTGTTGTCATCTCCCGCCTTGACTACTACAATTCACTAATTGCTGGAGCCCCGGCGTCGGCCATCAGACCTCTGGAGCTTGTCCAGAAAGCTACAGCTCGTCTGGTGTTCAATCATCCCAAGTTGTTCCACACAACTTCCCTTCTCTGTTCTCTACACTGGCTCACTGTAAGAGCTCGGATCCAGTTTAAGACTCTGGTGCTAGCCTACAGGGCAGTGAAAGGAACAGCTCCTTCCTATCTCCAGGCCATGGTCAAGCCCTACGCCGCCGCCCGACCACTTCGCTCTGCTGCCTCGGGGCGATTGGTTGCCCCATCGCTCAGAGGTCCCTGAGGCCGATTGACCCGGTCACGGCTTTTTTGTCCTGGCCCCACAGTGGTGGAATGAAATCCCCACTGACGACAGGACAGCAGAGTCGCTGCCCATCTTTCGGCGCAGGCTGAAAACTCACCTCTTCAAAAAGTACTACCCTGAGCCTTCCACATAGCCCTTATTGTATTCATATTAGTTTGTTGCACTTATTGTATTCATATTAGTTTGTTGCACTTATTGTATTCATATTAGTCTGATGCACTTATTGTATTCGTATTGGCTTGTTTCTGCACTGTACTTTTCCTCTGGTTCATGCTCTTAGATGCTTGTGTAAACAAGGAGATGCACTTATGACTTCTGGTGACTAGTAGTTCTCTTGAATACCTATGTTGATTACACTTATTGTAAGTCGCTTTGGATAAAAGCATCTGCTAAATGACTGTGATGTAATGTACTGTAATGACAAGCATTAAGAATAACTATATAGAAATAGACAATCTTCTCTTTGATGGTCTCGTTTACTGATGGAGGTCATATAGAGGATCAGGACTAAACTGAGACTGGTTCAGAAGCAGTTAAAGTTCTTCACTGTAACTTTGATGTCAAAATGTTATTTCTAAATCCCATAGTTATACTTTTGATAAAACCCACCATACCTTTGTTTTCATTTTTTACAGCTGAGTGTGTCTCTATCTGCTGTGTACCTTGCAGGAGTGCAGCATCTCAGCGATGGCCTTTCTGCTGAGGTTGGCCGTGGCAATGATGTCTTCCTGACGACAAGAATTCCCAGCAGCCACTGCTTTTGCTGTTGCCATGGTGATGCCTTTAGTCATGCGAATGAACTCCTCTGGCGTGGTCGTCTTTGGTGGTGGGTCAGAGCTGTTGAACACCTGTGTGGTAAAAACCAGGGGACTGTTAAAACCCATATGAGTTCTTTTATCCAACAACGAAGGGGAGTGGATGCTACAGCGGGGAGCCCTGAACTGGAATCCTTCTCGCTGGAAGGATTCTTGTTTCAGTTGGTACTAGGTACAGCTTCTTCTACTGGTTGGGGTAAGAAAAATATTGGCAGTGATATATTGACAACTTGTCCATTTGAAGAGTTTGAGTACTCACAGCCAGCTCCTGTTTGATGTGTTCAATTGTGGCCTCCAGAGCTCTGGTCCCCTTTGTGGCTTCATCCTCTACTGCCTTCACCGTCTTCAGGAGGGATGTCACATTGGTCACCATCACCTACAGCAGCCAAGTCACATCATTAGGCTATAGAGCAGACTGATGGCGACAGAAAATGCTCACTGATGCATCGTACAGTGATAGATGTCACAGTGATTTTCAAAATGCACAGCATTACCAGAGAGAAGACATAGCACTGAAATGATACTGTTGTTGAAATGTTTGTTTTCAAGTCTCTATGTAACATGCAGTGTGGTTCAACGGTATGCAACATACGATTCAAAGTGTGAGCCTTAACGAGTGCTCCATTAAAGATGTCGGTAAGCTTCAAAAGTGCTTCTCTGCTGGTCAAGCAGCATCTGAAACCTGGTCCCAGTGCATACCACAATCCCACAAACATTCATACCTCACCCAGCGATTCCTACCCCCACGTGAGGCGCTGCTGTGGAGGAGCACAGCACTCCGCGCGTCTTCATCTTGTGTCATGTGACTTACCTTAGCGGAGTTCTTCAGCTGCAGCATGCTGGGGTCGTCATGAGGTTTGCCCGCAGCTGCCTTGGTGGCGCTGATGAGGTTGCCCAGAGCTTTGGCCACATCTTTCACTGCATTGATCAGGACCACCTGTAGAATGCAGAACCAGTACTTTACATGTTAATGTGATGCCCTCACAAAAGAAGTGAGTGCACCTAGACACCTAGAGGAGCAGCTGTGTCCTAGTTGGTGTGCTGGATGTGTGTTGAGGGTGTGTCCTTCAGAGGATATCGAGGATATAGAAAAGGATATATAGAACTCAACGCCAGCTTGCTCCCTAAACGGAAAAAAATTGTCCATGAGAAAATGAGGATCTCTATCTCAATTTTTACTTATTTTTATTTTTGTTCTGTTTGTACTTCTCATTGTTTTTCTTATTATTAATTTTCTTTAAGAATGCATCTGCTTGTTATTTACATTTACATTTTGTAGCTGCACTTAGAAGTCTATTTCTACATGTTGCCTTTCATCCACTTTTCCTCAGTTTAGGGTATTAGTGAAGACAAACACAGCTGGCATGTTTTCTGCTGTTCTACCTGAGTCTCTGGGTCTTCAGAACCCAGGCTGGCAGCTCCCAGTTTGACCACATCAGCCAGTTTGGTGATGGTGCACACTGAGGACTGGGCAGCCTGAGCCAGTTTCTCCTGACTGGCTCCAGCACCAGAAACCAGCAGCTTGGTGTCCTCCACCAGAGCCTTGGCTGTCTTCAGGATGTATTCTCTGCACACAGAAAGGTTCACAGAGTCACATATTTAATAAGCAACATGAAACTGGGACGGACATATCATAACAGATGATATTATACAGCATTTAATAGTGAAAGTGATAACACTATCAGGCCGACACAATGGGGCCGATCTAGTCCATTAAATTATAATAAATTATATGCTATATACATTATAGTCTGGGATTTAAATTCCTCCAACGTTTTGACAAATTTGTTGCTGCATTAAAAAGATTTACACTTGAATTGTAATTTCCGTTAATTTTTAAGATTCTGTTGGTGTAAGATATATTATTTAAATTATAGATAACAATTCAGCAATGTATATCTATGTATTTTCTTGTTACATTTACAACAGAGTCAGTAAAACAATGTTTAAGTGAATCCTGATGTTTTCTTACACATAAAGTCTCTTCCTCACAGTGAGGCATACCGCTCATTGATTAAACACTGGTATCTGATCAGTACTCTCTTTGTAAGTCGCTTTGGATAAAAGCGTCTGCCAAATGACTGTAATGTAATTTATGTACTCTGTATCAGCTGATACCAAAGACCAGGTTTCACTATCGGGACAGTAGAAGTCAGATAGAAGCATCACTACAACAATGCATTGCAGTTGAAATCAAGTTACAGCAAAAAGAAGATGCCAAATCCACCAACATTGACGGATGCCACAAAACGCAGGTCAAAAACAGAAAACTGTCTCTCCTGCCTGGTCAGAAGGACATAGGAAAAATAATTGCTATCAATATTATTTTTGCTAATACATCAACACTGTGGCTCAAAAGGTAGAGCGGTTTGTCCCTCAATCAGAAGATTGGCGGTTCGATCCCCCAGCTCCTCTAGTCGATGTGTCCTTGGGCGAACGGGTGAATGATGACATGTAGTGTTAAAGTGCTCTGAGTGGTCGGAAGACTAGAAAAGAGATATACAAGTCCATTTACCACTCTTGCACAGATGCTTTGCGAAATTTAAGTAGCCAGCTTGGCTTGTGGCTTGTTCATTAGCCATATTAACACAAATACCTGACCATAGATATTTTCTATATATATTCAACTGTAAGAAGCCAAAAATATACAATAGATATTAACAATTTAAATGATCACACTCCTCCACCATACCAACAACTGAAAAAATACATAAACTCTGATCCAGTCAGGACAACACTGTGTCACTTCCAGCTGACTTTAAAACATTAGAGTCTAATATGACCTACAGCCTCAGTTAATACAGAAAAAGGTGCTGCATAGAGTTCACTTCACCACCAACAAAATGTTAGGTAGTTCTTATCACGCTGATGTGTGTTCACATGTTTTTTTTCTCTGTTCATAATGGACACGTAAGAGTCTGTGTAATAAAATATGCATCATGTATTTATAGAGACATTATGGTTAGTTGTTGTGTCATTCTAGACAAACAGCTACTGTGGTGCTAACCTCAGTTAAGCACAGCAGCTAGGTGGCTCTCACACTAATGAGCTGTGGCAGTGCTCCTCTTGTGATTGGGTCGAGAAGGTGTATGGGCGGGACCTCGATACTGCGGCTCCATCCCCTAATCACTACTATGCAGACTCTGGCTCCAAATGATATCATCAGTGTGAGATGGCAGCGCCCAGATCCGTGATATTTTGGTTTAATTTTTGTGCAGTGGGAGGAAGTGGAGCCGCGGCGTCCATCTCTATACACAGTCTATGTCCTGGAGAGGTTCACATATGAAAACAGCAGCGCAAATATCCTTCCAAGAAGAGATGATGACTCTTTAAGTCATCTTCACTTTTCTGGACATGCCGATGATCCAACGGCCACCATGTTTTATGTGTGTAATAGTGCGCAATTATATTTGAGACCAAAATGACCCATACAATAACCATCTGCAGTTCAACACTATAGTGCCATAAATAAAAATGAAAGTAGAATTTAAAATGTGGTCATGTATTTAGCATTTTGTATTTCTTTAATTATTTGTTTAATTCTGTTAGATTTGACAGATTCACAGGCTGGGAACCTGAGAATGAAAATAGTGAAAATAGAGTTAATGAATTTCCTTTGTGTTGATATTGTCTTTTCAAATTAAACAATTTAAAAAAAATGTTTTAGTGATGATTAACTTTAAGAAATGTAATTGTAATGAATGAGTTATATGGTTGACTCCCCAACCCAGTGATACTTTCCTTTGCTTTATCTATGACATCATACTTGCCATGATCTATTTTCCTTACATGGATACTGACATCTTTTACAGGAGGGTCTGTAGTACCTGTGGTCAGCGAAGGTCTCTGCGTTCTCTCTGTTCAGAGTACCAGCAGTGGCAAACATGATGGTGGTGTCGAGGTCTGCAATGATTCCAGACACAGCGCTGGCTGCTGTGATGCAGGCCTGGGTGCCACGGTTACCTGCCTGCAGGGACGCCAACACATGGGAGACCTGCAAGAAGAAGGAGTTATGAGTGGAAGTTGGAGTTACTGTGCATATCTAGTTAAGTTATTCCATTTTAACTAGTAAAGTAACATTGAGTGAAACAAGTCATAGAGTGGTTGGGTGAGCTCTGACCTTCTCTGAGACTTTGCGGGCGGTTTCAATCAGCTCTTTCTTGGTGAATGAGTCGTTGGGGCTGCACTGCAGAGCTCCAGCTTTGGTCACCAGACCTGTGCAGCTAAAACCCAGCTCACCCACCTGCTTCTTAATGTGAGAACCAATCTGGACACAAACAAAGAAATACATTTGAAAAACAGCACCAAAAAGATGTAAAATGAGACGTGTCTCTCAAAGGACGGCTGGCTTTATTTACTTCATCATTCTCTGCAGTCACGGCTGCATATTTAGCCTCATTTGCAAGATTTCCAAACTCATTGGTAAGCTGGTTGGCCAATCCTCCAAGGTCATCAGGGTTGGTGTTAGACTTGGTCACCTGAGGAGAGAAGCCACAACAGTTGAGTAATAACAAGTGCATCTATTAGGTTTTCACCAGTTAGATTATAAAAGAAACAAATCACAAATACAAATAATGATAATAATTGGGGGAGTTTTTAATTTTTTTATGTGAGGGTCCTGGGACAGAGGATGTTGTATTCTGTACAGTATGTAAAGCCCTCTGAGGCCAATTTGTGATTTTGGGCCGTACAAATAAAGTGAAAAAAATGAAATTGAATTGAATTATGTATAAATCACTCATTCACATGAAGCTGATTTATCTTCAATCAATAAATCTATAAAGGATATAATACATTTCACGACTAAAACATTTCCTGTTCTTATTAGTTTGACATAGCATTGGTCAGTGTTGGGAAGGTTACGTTTGAAAAGTAATGAGTAACAGATTACAAACTACCCTGTTCAAATGTAATAAGTAAGAACTTCATTAAGATTGAATGAATGTTATTACATTACATTACATTACGGTCATTTAGCAGACGCTTTTATCCAAAGCGACTTACAATTCAGTATCTATCTACACACCGTAGGCACAGCTACGGGAGCAATTTTGGGGTTAAGTGTCTTGCTCAAGGACACATTGACGTGAGACTAGTAGAGCAGGAGCCGGGGATCAAACCGCCAACCCTCTGATTGAAAGGCGGCCCTGCTCTCCACTTAGCGTAGAATTATATTCTATATATTCGCTTTAGACCAAAAAGAATATATTTGTAATCACCAACATTTTGATTAGTAACTGTAATGTAATTACACATGTTTTCTCAGTAACTGATTACAATAACATTTATTTTGTAATTTAAGTACATAACGCACATGTACATATAACTAGTTACTCATCCCAACACTGGTCATGAATGATGCTGTGCTGGTTTATGAAATGACATCAAAACCGACCCTATTTCTATATGGCCATATTTACTTGCATGGTGTAGCCAAAAGCAGGAGGGGGCAGGAAATAGTGGGCTAGGGTAATAGACACAACCTGCAGAAGCTAGCATGACCAGCAGGTCACCATCAGCAGTCTACAGAGCTATAAATGATACACTTTACCGTCCTTGGACTCTCTACAGCAAAACAGCATCCATTTTGATCTGCTGCTTGATTTATTTCTCCGTGCAGTTATCAAAAAAGATTATACTAAACAATGGCTCCTGAATAAGACGTTAGTCCCACCATCTCTCTCAAACTAGCTGGACAGTAGAGCCTAATCGGGCCCCAGAGGACCGATCCTCATGTAGATAACAGGGGCGGAGCCTGCGACACTAAACAGAGAGGGACTTGTACTGTCCAAGGATGGGGCCTGATACACATAATAGGGATGGGCTTGTAATGTGCAGGGGTGGGGTCTGATACACACAACAGGAAGGGACTGGCTCCACTTAACCCCAAATTTCTTCTGCAGGCTGTGCCATCACGCGTTGTATAAATGGGTATGTACTGGACTAGTACTGCCCAGGGGTGGAACCTGATAAAAAAAGTTTTTTATATATTCAACTTTATTTCAGTCACCGGAACTAATTAGGCCATTGGATGACTATCAAAACTTACCATCTCCTGCACAGTGACAGCTATGGCCTTGGCTGTCTTGACCATGGTAGTCTGGTAGTCCACGAAGGTGCCTTCAGGCTCAAGAGCAGGCGTGTCTTCCATTTTATTGATGGCATCATTGATGGATTCCACCATGCCACCCACAGCACCTGCTGCACTGGCTGCCTCAGCCAGAGTGGCACCCAAGTCATCTACTGCTTCCTTCATCATCTGCACTGACTCCTCTAGGGCCTCCTGCATGTGTGCTGCCTGGAGATAGGAAAACACATTTGACTGGAAAATGCTAAAATATTCAACAAGACCATGTTCCTCTACCAGCTTCTCCATAGCTTCTCCAGCTACTCGTCATATTGGGTCCTCACCCAATATGACGAGTGCCAGCTTCAGTACCTTGGGGTTTCCTCCGGCCTCCTTGGCAGTGTAAAGCATCTGCAGGGCCGACTCGGTCAGGGTTTTGGTCTGGTCCAAGACAGCCATCTGCTGTTGGCTGCTGACGATCTTAGACGCTGTGCCTATGGCTGCCATGATCAGGGGCTCAAAGTAGCTGGCCATCTGAGATACCTGATCAAATGTGTGTGGATGAAACAAGCGTGTCAGGCTAATAGTCAGTCTTTAGATGGATCACTAGTTGTTTCAGCTGTCTGGAGGAGTTGTCCTGTGTTCTACCTTGTGTCCCAGCTGGGAGGCCTCGGAGCGAGCAGCTACAGCTACAGGATCAATCAAGTTACTGATCTCATGGACTGAGGCAGCCATCTGCTGATGAAGATTCTGCAACAGATACACACATCATACCATGAATAAAGCTTTATTCAAGCACAGATCTATACTAAGACTCTGTGGTTGTCATTGCACTTATCACAGGTGCATGCGCCACATTACAGAGTTTATTTCATTTGATTGACTGAATTTTTACATAGAATCGGCTCACAGAGAGCTCTGAGCTCTGGGGCAGGCCTGCAAAGGCTTAAAGACGATTGGACAATTTTTTTAGGACCAATATCCTGCATCTCAGGATGTGGCCTGCTCAGTAACACCCACATGCACACGAACGCGCACACGCACACACACACACACACACACACACACACACACACGCGCACACACACACACACACAGGCAACTCAAGGGACAAAGGAACTGACAAAATTCAAAGCAAAGTGTATATCAATTGATGTGATATACTTAGCTAACATATAGAACATTATATGCATATAGAGAGATATATATGTGCACTGAGGAGGCTCAATTTCAAGATATGGTAGAACTGGTTACATGGGATAAACATTCACTCTAACATTCACTCCTTAGAGAGAAAGATTAAAAGGAAGAATGGGAGAGTAAGATTTTGTTCCCTTTGACATCTGCCTCGCCTCCCCTGGACAGCTATAAGACATATAGCCCAAAGAAGCTCTCTTATTTCTCTTCTCTCCCCAGCCTTTTATCCACCTAAACCCTTCCCACCTGTTACCTATGCCGGCGCTGAACTCCACTGAATATATGAGCTGCACCGAACGTGCTAAAGGCCGGCATCCAGCAAACTTTGAGAGAAAGAAACTCTGAACTCAACACAGTTCGGCAAAAGCTGCCTCCGCTCCCTCGCCCCAGCAAAGTGATGGTATGGTGAAGATGTTACCATCCTGCTGCCTGTGGAGAGTCACCACGTGGGACCGAGCGAGCAGACAAGAGACTTTCTGAGGACGCCTCAGAGCTCCAGATGTCAATCGACTGCAACTTCTCCCCTGGCCATCAGAACTGCCAGGTGAAACCTTACATTTCCTGTGATGATGAGGTCGATGCTCATTAAAGAATTAGTGCTCGATTATGTGTAGGATCTCCCATCAAAGTAGAGATAGTATTTGAATTTTTATTGGTCAACGTGAACGTTAGCTATCCTCCACTGATTTCACCTGGTAAAAAGTTCCTCCTTCGGTCAGAAAACCGTCATCACCGTACTCATTTCATTTATTCATTCATTTGGATGTTAGTAGTTATTAATCCTGTGTGTAAACATGAGATGTTTCACATATTTTTTGAATGAAATAAGTTTTTGTACAAACTGGATTTCAGACACGCACGCACACACACACACACACACACACACACACACACACACACACACACACACACACACACACACACACACACACACAGTTGTTGTCTGTCTGTCTGTCTGTCTGTCTGTCTGTCTGTACCTCCATGGAGATGTCCTCTCTGGGTGTTAGCTGCTGGCTTATGGCAGCCAGAGACGCCTGATCAACCTCACGGATGCAGCCGTTCAGCACCTCAATGGCATCATCACATTCTCTCTGGCCAGGAGCCTTTTCCCTGCACAGAAACATGAGATGGAGGGTGTATACTTCATACTTACAGCCAATCCCCCAAAAAGTTGAAATAATTCTCTCCTTGTCTTCATTTATATGTGTGTTTCAGCAGTGTAACAGAAATAGAGTGGAAGGCGGGGGAGCTGAGGAGGCTACAGCATGGCCTAATATCATGCGCTACAAAAATCTGCTCGTTACAATAACGGGAGGTTATCCAAATAAAAAACAAGAAATTGCTTATTGTGCTTTCCATAGAAAAATATAGAAAGGCCGTGTTAATCTCTCTTAACATGCTGAGCAAACATAAAGCTTATATTTTGGTGTTTTTTGTGATGTGGTGATATGGTTGTTGATGTACAGATTTTTCCATCATACATGCATAAAAAATCAAGGGTTCTCTATCCAACATTCAGAGCATTAATATCTCATCAATAACTATCATCTATGTAAAGATCTAGAGTGTAGTAATGTCTCCCTGAGCAGAGAGTGAAGTCTCTCTCCCTCTGTGTGTTGATATCTTTGTTCACATAGCCAGCTGTAAACGCTGTGGAAACGTAGCACCCACCCTCTGGTCCCCCTTCATGTTAACACTGTTAGCTCTGTTAGCTTCTACATTACATTACATTACAGTCATTTAGCAGACGCTTTTATCCAAAGTGACTTACAATAAGTGCATCAACATTGGTAATCAAAAGAACTACTAGTCACCAGAAGTCATAAGTACATTTCCTTTTCCAAACAAGCATCTAAGAGCATGAAGCAGAGCATAACTCAGAGCCAAAGTACAGTGCAGAAACAAGAAAAACAGTTAGTGCTATAAGTAATACGAATACAATAAGTGCAACAAGCTAGTATGAAAACAATAAGTGCCAAGTGGAAGGCTCAGGGTAGCACTTCCTGAAGAGGTGGGTTTTCAGCCTGCGCCGAAAGATGGGCAGCGACTCCGCTGTCCTGACGTCAGTGGGAAGTTCATTCCACCACTGTGGGGCCAGGACAGAAAACAGCCGTGACCGGGTCGATCGGCCGCCAGGACCTCTGAGCGACGGGGCAACCAATCGCCCCGAGGCAGCAGAGCGAAGTGGTCGGGCGGGGGTGTAAGGCTTGACCATGGCCTGGAGATAGGAAGGAGCTGTTCCTTTCACTGCCCTGTAGGCTAGCACCAGAGTCTTAAACTGGATGCGAGCTCTTACAGGTAGCCAGTGTAGAGAACGGAGAAAGGAAGTTGTGTGGGAGAACTTGGGGCGATTGAACCCAGCTTCTAGCAGCCAGCTCAGCCATTGCCATGTTGAGAGCCATGTGGAGGCAATCGTAATGCTCTGAATTTGGAGTTAGCACCTTTAAAGGAACGATTAAAAGAAGTGTTCCTCTCAGCAGTTTGATTCCATCCATGACCATCTCATCCCCTATAATTAGGCTACTTTTGGAGTGCTACTGTCCACATTACATTAGCACTGCTATATTTGTAATACCTAAGATGTACAGTGGGCCACTTTTAGTGTATATCTCATCATTCTTTATTTCAAAATGAACGTATGGCAAAGACAGAAGGGCTAAGTTTAAAGGCTTTGGTAGAGTAGGGCTGGAATCTCATCAAACTGAATTTGTAAAGTAGTATAACTTAATAACCCAATGTGTTTCAACGACATGGAAGTGCATCGACTGTCTCTCTGCACCAGAAGCGGAGAAGCGTTGCATTGTGTAGATGGACAGCTGATGCTTCTGACCATCTTCCCCCTGATATTTGATCATCTGAGTTATACTCCAACATGCATCTTGAAGGACTGACAGAGCAGTCTGACCAACACTACAGTTTTCCCATACTGTTCTGGAATCAGCTGGTGTTCTTACTGTTGTCATGGTGGCGGGTCAGAATGTGTTGGTATTTGTGCTGTATTATGTGTTCATAATATTATGGTATTATAACAGAAAGAGTTGTCTGAATGTGGCTGTTTAAAACATGTGTTGAGGAAATATTTCTTCATTCAAAACACAGAGTCACAGTGGAGTTAGTTTGTTGCATTTTAATTTGAGTCGATAAATCAGATTCCAGACCAAAAAAAGGTTCAGTTATTGTTTATGAAGGTTGCAAATAATGTTAATAACTTAATAATCTACATCATCATCCTGATAAGTTAGCATCAGCTCTTGTGAAATTTATAAATATAGAAAAATAAGCTAGTTTAGTCCACAATGCTCTTTTGAATCTGATATCTGGTGGATGTGGGGGTGTCAGGTCAAACGACCTCCTCATAAATGTGGATTTGTTCCCCACTCTGACAAATGTATATTAGGGTGTGTGAGACTTTTTACTTCTATTTACTACAGCCAGCACGATCAGCCAGAAGTTAGGCGAGACAAAAAAGAAGTGGAACTAATGGGTTACAAATACTGAAGATGAATAATTGGCTCTGCTAACTGTTGAAGTCATCACTGAGAAGAAGAAGATGAGCCTGTCAGAAGGTAGCCTGTAGTAGTAGCAGTAGAGTTTACCTCATGTTGGTGATGAGTTTCTTGATGGAGTCAGACACAGTCCTGGAATGTCCGGCCAGCACTGACCACTTGGGGGGATCTTTGGGGTTGACAGCCAGAGAGCGGGCAGTCTGGATCAGGCCGGTCGAGCTCTCCAGCATAGTCTTCGCTGCCGCCACGATGGGCTCCATGGCTGCATGACCCTGAAGAAAATAATTCACTCGAGTAAGAAATACTAAATGGTACGGTTTCCAGAAGTTGTCTTTAGCGACGCATAAAGGAATCACATGAAAGTTTCAGTTTAACAACAATGGTGACCCCCAAGCACACACTCGTAACGTGCTGTCCCCTTACTTACTGACTCAACTGCTTAATGAGCACTTAACAGTTCAAGTTCAAAAAAGAGGCTCATCTTCACTTCATTATTTCATTATTACATAATAGTAGACAGTGAACTGTCATCGTCAAATCAAGGTCTCAATTCACTGCCGAACTTACTTGTTTAGGAGAGGACATACCTCAAGGCTGATCTGAGCAGGAATGCTGGCGAACTCTGGATTGGAGGCGAAGGCAGTCAGGTTGTCAACAGCTTCTATCAGAGGACCAGTGGCAGCCTTACACTTCTCTCTGTTGTCCTGGTTAAAGGCTCCATCCAAAGCCTGGCAGACAGGGGTTTGAGCCTTGATTACACTTGAGGCACTTATTGTTGCCTCTTGGACCAGAGTGGCTCTGCTTCAAAACCATTACAATCTTGAATCATAACGTCCAAACAGACTTTACTTCTGGAACAGTAGTGTTTTATGTAGGGCTCAAGGACCGCTTCCTGCTTTGCCTGCTTGGCAATCCGGCCCTGTTCCTTGATCAGGACTAGGACTAAATGGGCTAGTTTGAATTGACAGAAATAATAACATGATAATTTATTGTCTACTGCATCACTTGAAGGGCTGTTCACAGTGTGCATAGCCCTGTTGGCTGAGGGCTTACAGTTTCATACTTGGAACATGGAATGTCGTTTATCCTCCTTCAAATGAACCCAGGTTAAACAACTGCACTGTTCAATGGAAGGGAGTGAAGAACAGAGAGGCTGTGGTGGTCAACAGAACACAGCAAGTGAATGAGAGAGCTACTGTTTTAGAAGCCATCATGGCTGTTACATTGTAACCAGAAGAAAATAACCATCAAACAGGCCGTGTTGCATTTGAAACACTGCCATATTTTTTTAAGCTTGGAGTTTCATTTGTCCAATCAACATGGTTCTTCACATTTGGTGGAAAGATGGGCGCCAGAAGTGGGGGGGGGGGCAAGGATCAGTGGCCCTCTGTGGGCCTGTCCCACTGTGAATCACCGTATCCTTAATTATTGCCCCTATATTGCAACAGGTTAAAAACACGTTTCATTCACTTCCGTCTGGCCCGTGTGCGTCTAGACTAGAGGCTGTACGGAGTGTTTTTTACTCCCCGCCTACAGAGACGCTCTCATTTGGGCTTCTTCTGAGCTGATTCTCACCTTCACTGAAGCATTCATGTACACCTCCAGTCTATTTTTCCAACGACACGAGTGTAAACTCGAGGTGGATGCCCAACAATAAAGACACTGAATCTTTATTCACATTTTACAATCGGCAGAACTGTAGTGATGCGCGGGTCGGGGTTTTTTAAAAACCTGCATTCACCTGACCCGTTATGAGAACCAGCAAACCGCCCTCTCTATGCATTATAGTGGCACAATGATCAGGAATGGCGCTCTCCAAGAGGCTGATCCTGCTGCCGGGAAGGCTAGAAGCTGTCAGAGAGCACTCTTTCTCTCCAGCCTACAGCGATGGGGAGAAATACGCTAAATAATCAGAGAATTTGAATTAAACGGTAGCCTTTATGTATACAGGGCTACACTGTCTTTTTCAGCCCAGTGTTTGACTGCATACAACTAAAAGGAAAACCATGAATGCTTTAGAGGACAGAGCATCCAGAAGTGTGCACCATTAGTCCCGTTTGTTCGATTCATCATGTCTGGGCCTTCTCTATGACAGCAGGCTTATTGCCCCGACATTCAGAACAGCTGTTAACACTTTTACCTTCATACATGATCCAACACCAACTTTGCAAACTAGTTGGTTTGAAGCATACACCAGCCTTTAAGGTTGGCCCAGTGCTAAGAAATGCAAACCAGGCATTTTCTTTCACTCAACACAGAGTATCTTCTTTTCATTTCATTGATGATGAATTTGACAGTACTTGGACTACAGACCTTTATGGACTTGACAAGGTTGGCAGTGGTGTTGGCCACCTCTTTGGCCGACTGGACAAACTGCCTCTTGGCTACAGGGTTGGGAGTTTTGGAGGAGGCCAGGCGGCAGGCATTACACAGAGCGGAGGTGTGTTTGGCCACGATGGTGGCTGCAGAGAGCACCTGGCAGAGAAACAGTGGACAGGGGTGAATCAAAGATGTATTCAAGCACATATAGACTCACCAACCACAATGAAGAAGACCGGTGATGACTCTGGCCATGAGTGTGATGTCGCAGTGAGGTCAGCATGTACCTGGGATTGGGTGCAGGCTGGGTCCACCAGGTTCTGGCAGGCCATCTGAATAGACTGATTAGCCCGGGCAAACTGAGCGGGGTCCACCAGGCCCCTCTGACCCGCTGAACTGTTGGGGTCCGATACTCCAACCAGATAGGAAGCCTATGGACATCAACAGATCAGTGGTCACTTTACAATGAAGCTCAGTGGACGTTCAGTCAGGAGGACTCTCTTTACACTCATTCATTCACTAATCTCTCCTTCCCTCTGTCTCTGTGGCTTCTACTCTATCAGCTGAACAGCTGAATGTGGGCGTTTTACTTTAACCAACCAGATTCTGCCACGGTTTCCCTTAAAATTCTTAAACTGCTCTCCTCTCTTCTGCTGTCACTTGTCATTGCAGTATGAACCGATGGGACCTTCCTCCACCCCCTTCCCCTCCAGTCTCCATCATATCCAGTGCCCAGTCCTGCTCCTGATCCCATCATTGGATCTTTAGCAACTTCTTTCATCACCACCACCAGTGTCTAGACTCCAGGGGGGAATATTCTTGATCAAATCCCTGTATCTCTACCCCCTTTTAATATACTAATGGAGTCCCATTGCCAAAGACTCTTCACTATTCATTTCATTATGCATTTAACTCATTATTTTTGCTGCTCACTCTTCCTCCCTGCAGTATTAGTAGACTTGTTTTTATTGAAGAATAGCTGCTAACAAAGCTCCTCTACTTCAGTGATAAACACATTCTTCACAATAAAAGCTCCCCGTTATCATTTTACTAAAATGTTGTTTTGCATCAGCAAAATCAGGAAATGTTGTTTTTTCATCAGCCGTAGGTTTACTTGCTGAACTCAGAACGTTGCTTTGTCACTATTTGACTCGTCCATTTAAACCTGTGATATTTTCTAGTAATCTGCATCACTACTGTCCACACCTCTCTGAGATCTGAACTCAATGCCAGCCAGGCCACCTCGCCATGTGGTCTGGCTGATCAGATCCAAATGTGAGCTAGATCCGATCTCTGAGCGTATAGAGTTGACAGCTAATGCATCCTGGCGTGATCGGACGTCAAAAGCTGACAAAGACAAAAAGACAAGTGTAACCACGGCCTCGGTGGTCTCAGACAACAGCAACAAAGAAGAAACCTTCAGTAGTGGTTTTTACCTGTGCAGCTGCTTCAGTCAGACCACATAAAGCTTTGGAGCCAGCGCTGACTGAATCACCAAACTCTGGCAGGTTGGAGTTCTTGGCATTGTGGGAAATGCCAGCCATGGACTCACCCAGGACCTGTCAACAGGAAACCAGAGATTAACATAAGAGACACGATTTAGTCTGGACTGTCTTCATGTGCTTCTTATGATGAACAGAGACCCCTTTCTTGGTACCCATTGACTCACGTTAGTAGCACAGGGTGTCAGAGCTAATAACTGTTCACATTCATTCTCTTATTTATTCATCTTTGGTCAGACAGTTCCTGATATAATTAAAAACATTTCATCCTGTTTGAGCCGTATTTAGAAGGATGAAATTTGTTAAATGAACAAAAGTAACCTGTAAATATCTTTGTAAGTAAGGTTTTGGTATGGGAACCAATCAGCACTGGTATCCTAAAAAATCCAAAGGATAGCCGTCCCTTCTGAAAAAGGTGAAACATCACACATGTGGATGGAAGGACAAAGAGAAATGGGGTCAAATGTTGAAAAGATGACGATTTCACTGTTTATTTTCACCAACAAAAAAACAACCTGTCAAGTCAACACAATTAACTTAACTCCAAGAACAAAACAGTCTCAGAAATTCCTTAAAGTCATTTCCACATTAGAAAGTCAGGAAATAAAGGACTCATAAAACAATGCATTGTAAAACTTCAGAGGAATTTCCCTGGAACACTTTCAATAGTGAAGGACAGCTCTTCCTCTGACAGATAAATGTATACATCTTAAGGCAGCAGAGCAGCACCTTTTGTGAGAGAAATTAAACTGTTGTTGATTTTTTTAACAGCGCTAAATGTAGGGAGGTAAAGAAACGAGGAGGACGATTGAAGAAAAGTGAAACAACAAGAAGAATTTCTACCTTTGAGTTCTCCATGACGCTGTCGATGCAGTCGAAGTACGACAGCTCATTGACTGCTTCTGTCGGGTTCTCCAGCATCCCCCTCACCGACTGCACACATGCACAACACAGTCACAACGCACACACAGGAATCACACAATGTACCTGCACATCACAGCTGCATGTCACATGACCACTGTCCTGTCTATATGCTGCGTTCAAGTCCTTGCTTTATGGTCTGTGCACTCCTGTACATTAAATGCACATTAAATGTGAGGCTCACACATTTAATTTGACTTAATGTCACATGTCACCTATAGTTCTATAAATATCACAAACATTTAAACCTGCAGTGAAATTAAATGAGAGGCATTGTTATACGTATAATGATGCCTCTCATTGAATTTCTGCAGTCTGGCTTCATCACCACCTCACCATATGCGTCTCCAAAATGTCCGAACGCATGCATTAGAGTTTCCGTACAGGTGATCACATTCTCCCGTTTGTTTTTATAGATCACAACTTTTGCGTGGGAAGTGGCGTACGCCTCTTTCAGGCCTCATTTCGTGCGTACAAAATGGTTATAAAGGAGACCCCTGGACTGTGCTGTCTGACACTATCTTAACTAAAACAGGAGATCCGCAGGGCACAATTTTATCATTCTTTTTATTCTCACTGAATACTGCTGACTAAAGGCAGAGTCAGCTTTAGACACTGCCCTAGTTGGTCTACTTACCCAAGGCAACGACGAGAACTATAAAGCAGAGATTGAATCATTTGTAAGCTGATTAGATGCAATTTGTTTTTAAATTAAATGTTGGAAAGAAGTCTCCTAAGTGATAATTAAGGGTCAACAGATAGAAATTGTCCAGTCATATAAATATCTTGGGGAACAATGAGGCTGTAATCAAAAAGGCTCAGTAAAGGCTATCAGCAAAAAGCTTCTTTATGTTTCATTTCAGGGCCTTAGCCCAGACCCACTTGAGGTCACTGTAGAAAAGAGAATATGGGCCAAGTTAAAAACAGTTGTGTATTATGAAGGCCATCCATCACACTGTGTTTTTAACGGACTCAGTTCAGTCAGTGAGTGACTAAGGATGACTCAGTGTTCTACGGAACGTCTCAGAAGGTCTTTTGTTCCAGCAGCGGTCAGATTTTTTAGATGTGGCATCTTTCAGCTTTTAATCATGTCTCAAAAGTCTTTAAGTTTTTTTTATTTGTTGTGTGTATTGTCTATTGCTTGTTGTCTGCATGAGTTGATTTGGTGGCAATGAGTCTCCCCACTGGGGATTAATGAAGTCTTCCAATCTAATAAAAGTGTAAATTAGTTAAATTAATTAAAGTGTGGAAATAAAGTGACAGCTCCATATCCTCATGGGGGTCATTGGTTTGCTCATTTGTATGTACAAGAACATTTGGTGTGGATCTTACACACTGTTTTTATAAATGAGACCGCTGAGCTGTACGAGGCTATTCATAGCTGAAGGCCACACGGCAGGTTTAGTTATTGCTCATATACTAACTCATCCAGTAGCTTCTAAAGTTTAGTTGTCATATATAAAGCAGTCCCAATCAGTAGCCTGCTCACTGATACAGGCCTGACTCAGAAACATCATAACTCAAACTAAGAGAAGAGGAGATGAACCAGTAGAGGACTGAATACTAAAAGGATGGTTGTTACCTCCAGCTCTCTGAGAGCATTGTCACACTCCTTCTGACCAGGAGCCTGTCGGGTGCACATGGTGATGAGCTGGTTGATGCTGTCTGTAACGGCCCTGTGAACAAAAAAGGCTTGGAGATGTAAAGAACGGATAGACAGTAAGAGAAGAGCAACACACAAAGAGACAGAGGGATGTTTCTTACCGGGCAGCGGCTGCTAGCTGGTTCTTGAGGTTGGGGGAGCTGGGGTCAGTGGACAGGGCTTTGGCTGCCAGCAGCAGCTTGCTGGATGACATGGAGATTGTCTTCAGGTTGGACACCACCTGTGTCTGGTCATCTTTAGACTGGAAGAAGGGAGGAGGAAGGTATTCTCGGTATTTCAGGAACTTTACACTGACAGAAACTGTACCATACAACTGAAATAAAATGATGACTCAAAATCTTGGCCCATGCCTACTCATCCTGATAACATGGCATGACCTTCATTACTATCAACACACTGTACTTTATTTTGACTTAGTCCCACAAACACCGTCCTCTGCCACAGGTACTCACTAGAGCACCAAATGTGGATTCATCCACCACTGAAAATAGTCCCAACAAATTTACTCCTGCTTGAGTAACGTTTGTTAAAAACTACAGTGCCCAGGAAATCACTGAGCCTTTTTTTTAAATTAAACTATAAAGATGTCTTTAGTTGGAACCTGAGCTTTTTTTGTTGACAAAAAGAGACCGACACGTAAGCACATTATGTTCAAATGAGTTGTGGAAAGTCATGGTGTCAAATTACGGTCATCACCTAGATTCTATCTATATTTATACCATTTTTCTGTTCAGGCTGCTGAGGATTACTTTGCTGTCATCACATCCAATCAAATAATTCAGTTGCCTCCCTTGCTGAGTGGATCAGGTGTCAGTAAAGTTAAAGAGCTAACTTAACAGCAGGCTGCCCCCTCTGTTGGAATGTTTTAAGCCCGTTTCACCTCCGGCCACAGCCAGCATCACTTATGCATAAGTATCCTCTCATTACTCTGACCTGGGATGTTCCGGCCATGTCAACACCAGCCTCCAGGAAGTTGCTGAAGTCCTGTCCAAACTTGCTGGTGGCCCTGGCCAGGTCCTGGGTGGTCCCTCTGGACGCCTGGACCACCTCGTTGGCCGACTGGTTCAGACCGGCCGCCACCTCGTTGAGCTGAGCCTGAACCTCCTGGAAGCTCCTTCCACTGGACGGGAACTAGAGTGGGAGGAGAAGGACATGAGAGCTGCAAGTAGCAACAAGGCCGGCAGAGAGCAGTGTAGAAAAGCAAGAACACATATTGAAATGAAAATATGTAAGTGGTTGCTTAACAGTAGCACCAACATCCGGGAAATTGTTCTCAGAATTATGAATACAATGTTTTGGATGAGACTTGTTTATTGTTATTCATGTCACACCCCCTCTCTCCTCCCATTTACCGTCTGCCTTGAAAAATGTCAAAAACTTTCAATAGAAACAGAGCAACATCAGCATGCATTTGGCATCATTTGTGTGTCCATATTTAAGAATGTGTCATTTGGGACCCCACCATGCAGTTCTCTGATCTGATTTTGTGTCACAGAAAGAGAGAGGGAGAAGAAACTATGAGAAACAACAGGCTTCTGGGCTTGGTCCACTAATACAGAGGAGCTTCACTGTAAAACTCACAAAAACTCACAAAGAGTTCACCTCTTCTCATGTGTCAGTAATAATGCAATCTGACTAACTTACAGAATCAGACAGCAGAGTCTTGCTGGCTTCGCCCACAGTGCGGATGGCGTTGTCCACATCCCTCTGGCCAGGAAGGCAGTTCACACATCTGTTCAAGGCCTGAGACACTGCCTTAGCCACCTACACACACACACACACACACACACACACACACACACACACACAGTGTTGAATTACATGAGTAAAAGAAGTTTTGTGTCTCTGCAAAGTGATTTTTATGATGACTGAGTCATTGTCTACTCACTAACCTGCCAACTGTCTCATTAAATTCTCCTGTACCTGCTGGCCAAAGCTAATGCTATCATCTGCAGCCTTGCTAGCTTCTTTTCTAATCAGACATGGTAGCAAAAGCAGTTTGTCCAGCAGATAGATACAGCACTATCATTACAGGACATTATCTTGATGAAAGTGATCAGTCAGGAATAAACCACTGTCCCACCACTGACACCCTCACTGACCTGGGCCAGCCGCTGCTGATTCTCTGCATCTCCTGGCTTGGCAATGGCCCTCTTGGTCTCTTCGATCAGGTTGCCTGACTTATCCATGACGTCACCGGCACAGTCGAGCATGGCGTTGCGCGCTGGTGGGTCGTCCGTGGTGGCAGCGACTCCTCTGGCGGCTGAGGCCAAGGACTTCAGAGCCTGTGCCACGTCTCTGGCTGCCATGCCTGGATCCAACAATAAAGTAACTTCAGTGTTTGGTATGAATGGATACCACATGAACGCACGTGTTACTGTAATTACCAAATGTAATAAATAAATAAATGAGACAAAGCACATGAATAATTGAGCACATGATTAAATGCAGACATTTTGATTTGAAGTAATCACACAAATTATTAAATCTCCACTTCTTTTTTATCATGACATGTTATTTCATCATCAGGTCTCTGGAAACAGCAGACAGGTGCCGTTTGGCCAGAAGGGTTGCACCTGTGGCGGTGGCCAAAGCAAACACCTGAGTGTGGGAGGAGTTTGGGGAGACTATGGAGAAGGACTTTTAGGTGGCCTCAAGGAAGTTCTGACAAACTGTTAGACGACAAAGGGAAAGCAGGGCTGGACTGGGATATTGTCACGCAGTGGAAAGAGCACCATAAAAGGAACTCCTGAACCCGACCAACACGTCCTCCATGGAGGAGGAAGAGTTTGAAGACTCCGAGGAAGACTCATCCATATTTCTGGCAGAGGTCGCTGTGGTAGTCAAAATGCTCCTCTGTGGCAAGGCGCCGGAAGGCTCTGGTTCTTGGGGTGGTGGTTTCCATTTCTAAAAAGAGGGACCAGAGAGTGTGCTCCAAATATCGTGGTATCACATTGCTCATCCTCCCTGGGAAAGTTTATTCCAGCGAGCTGGAAAGGCTTCGACCGATTGTTGAACCTCAAATTCAGAAGGAGCCTTGTATAACCAAA
Organism: Cebidichthys violaceus; assembly: GCF_023349555.1. Classification (NCBI taxonomy): domain Eukaryota; kingdom Metazoa; phylum Chordata; class Actinopteri; order Perciformes; family Stichaeidae; genus Cebidichthys; species Cebidichthys violaceus. The sequence continues at coordinate 86,178 of NW_027176321.1, forward strand.
GTGAGAGCTGTGTCATATACTCGACATTAAGTCAAACACGTTTCCACTTGGTGTTGGCCTCCGCCACAGTTGTCCCTTGTCACCAATCCTGTTTGTGATTTTCAAGGATAGGATCTCAAGGCTCAGCCAGGGGTAAGAAAGAATCGTGTCTCTGCTCTTTGCAGATGATGTGGTTCTGTTGGCTCCTTCTCAACGTGACCTTCAGCATCACTGGGGCAGTTTGCAACTCAGTACAATGCGGTCGGGATGAGAGTCAGTACCTTCAAGTCTAAGGCTATGGTTCTCTGCCAGAAAACGGTGGACTGCTCCCTCTGGTGCTATACCAGTTCACCAGTGAGAGTAAAATGGAGCGTGAGATGGACAGGTGTTTCAACAGTGATACAAGCTTTATACCGGACCGTTGGATCGCTGGAAGGCGAAGCTCTCATCTTATTTTTTTCTTGATTTAATTTTCACACTTTGGATCTTTTTATGATGAAATCTTTTCGTTTAGTCCATTTAACAGGTGCTTAAAAATTTGTTTTTTACAAAAAATGTACTTGTATTTTACTGTCTAACATTTTGTCGACAGAAATTTGTTTGTTTTTGCGGCAGTACACAATGTATAGTGAACATCTCTGGATGTGATGGGATGGTCAAAGCAAAGGAGCAACATTGAAATTCCTGTTGCTCTTGTCTAGATGTGTGAACGTTGAACCCACCTGTGTAGTTCTCGTTGCCCTGGGTGGCCTCACTCAGCAGCTGAGCCATGGTTGAGCTCACAGCCTTGGTGCTGGTACCCAGATCCTGGGAACATTTCTCAAGCTGAGCAACACAGCAAGGAGACATGGGAAGAAACAAACTGTTATTCCCACCATTCATACGTCCAGTTCAGGGCATGGCACAACCTGGTGGGTAAAGAATTCAGTGTTTGTGTGCGTCTCACCGTCTCTCCTGGCAGCGGTTTGAGTTTGCCCTGCTCAGCTGAAGCCTTGGCTTCCTGGATGTCCTTCTCCAGATCCCTCACCATGGACAGAGCATTGTCTATCTCCAACGGACCGCACGCTTCCTGAGCCTGTATATATAAAAAAGTAATTTTCTTAATCACACAAGATAAAACTGGACCAGTTAAAGCGTACTCTTGAGAGATGAGCAATATGCTTGAAATGTTAGCTTAAAATTTCAACTTGCTTTTAATTATCGTGTAAAAAAATAACACTATATGATCGCTACAGCACAATATAATTCAACTTTAAGTCAATAAAAAATGGGCCTGGTGCAAGAACCCCTCGTGCATACAGATTTGTTCTGAAAAGGCACGTGAGTGGGATTTAAGAGAATTCGTCATTCACCAATTTTCGAGTCATTGTACACACAGTCGGCCTTTCTCCACACAGAAACAGCACTTGTTTGACCGGATACCAAACTTCTACAATTCAGATGCTCCTGACAGTTGAGCATCACCTGCTGTAGGCGTTAATAATCCCTCCTCCAATATCTCTGGGACTATCACATGACCACCTCTCATATCAGTCATCACCTCTTTGTTTTGGACAGATGTTTTTAGTGTTGCCTTCATGGCATCATCATCAAGAATCATTGCCAGCAGTATTACTAATATGTCATAATTGTTCAGGTCCTCTAACATGACCACTGACACTGCTGCGTACGTTATTAGTTTTTTTACTTTCATGCCAATAACGACACATTGAGAGAGAGTTTTGTTTATGATATAACTATATAACTGCAGTCCTAATTTTATAAATCATATGAAGATGGGCAGCTTTGAGTCGGTTCTTATCATTTAAGTATAAAATAATTACGATAAAATTAAATATTATGCTCCAAAAATACTTTTATAATTCATTTAGGTGATCTGGTTAATGGACCAAAGGATTGGTGGGTAGGTAGAATCTCTTTGGCTGACTACACCCTTACCTCCCTGTGCTCTGTGCTCTGTGGACCAGACCTCAGACCACTCTGATCAATTCATTTTGGGAGACCTTAAGTTTTACCTTAACTAGCTTACGAATACCACAGTACCAGGGTGCCAATGATCAGGATCAGGTGGCATTCATCAGGCTGAAAGGAGTATTGTACAACGAGCTTGACCACTTAAGAGAGTTTGGTGAGTCTGACTTGGAACACTAGTGTGACCAAACCTCTGAGAAAAAAGCAAGATAAGTTTAGCATAAGAATACAAAGATGTTCTTGCATGAGACACTGCCTACCGCTGCACAATTCATACTAGTAATGCATCAAAAACAGATGTCTTTAGGTCTAGTTGGGCTCACTGAATAAAGTATTAATGACAGTACCAGCACCGTCACTACAGCACATGTAAACTACGAGTAAAACCCACCAACCTTTTGTCGTAGAATGGAGATTAAGTTATATAAAGCTCTCGCTTTGTAATTCTTAAAAGCATGTCAGTAAATTTTTGGAGTGAGTCCACATCACAAGGAGAATATAATAAAGAGCATAGATGTGTAGGACCTTCTGTGAGGTGGCACGGAGCTCAGCCAGGGCACTGGCCAGGTTCTTTGCACATTGGCCGAGCTGCATAGCGGAGGCCTGGTCACCGATGGTGGGAACTGTGGCCTTGGAGGCTGTAACCATCTTAGCACCGGGCTGGTAGAGGAGAGGAAGATACAAAATGTTAACTCTACAAAGAACTTACTGAGGGGTCCAAAACCTCTTATGTTTGTCCTAAAGGAGAACTGCTGTTCAGGTCAGCAGACGTGAAAATTCTCTGCAAATGTGTGATGCCCATCAGCCTCATTTAGGTCAAAGGGAAGTGCCAGATAAAAAAAAAAAACATCAGATCTATCCTCCAGTCCATGAATATCTAGTTATTTGCTTCATACTGTTGACCATTCTCCCAAGCACAGTGTTGTGCTTTTGACTTTTTCAGGTTATTTAGGAACACTATAAAAATACATTTGCAAAGATTTTGAGTGTTGGGTAATCACAGCAGATAGAATGTCTGCAGTGTTTTTTTCAACTTCTCAGTGTTGCATTGTGCATCATAACAGATCTCATAACCTGAATAACAACAAAATAATAACTAAAGCTCCACTAGAATGACTGCTTCAGGGTTGTGTGCCTCCAAGCAGTCAGGCTGCAGTTAACATCCATGTCTGTGCAAAATGTCATCACTTCATGGGGCCTGGACCTGTGACCACCAAATTCTCATCAGTTCAACCTTGAGTCCAGGTGGACGTTTGTGCCAAATAAGAGGAAATTTGATGAAGGCATTCGTGAGATACCACGAGAGTAGGACGCACGTGAGGTCACCAACACCTTATCAATTCATCCTTGAGTCCACTTACGGACGGACGATCTAAGGACATAATGCCACCGGCAACGGCTGTGGCCGGTGCGGAGGCATTCAAAAACTGTTGGTGGGTGTATTTATCACTGCTGTTCCATCACTGTTCTGCTCTGGTAGAAGTCTGCGGCCCTGTTACTGTACTGCTGAACGGCTATTTTGAAAAACGCTAGATGCCTTTCCCCAGTTCACTGAGTGAGTGAAGATCATGGTGTGACGGTCACCTGCAGGAAGTTCTGGCTGGCACTGATGAGGGCCAGCTGAGCGCTGGGGCTGTCAGGCTGAGACTGGCTGCCTCGGACTCCCTGAACCAGCTGAGGGATCTGCTCTGCCACCACCTGATGTCACACACACACACACACACACACACTTAGATACTCACCTGCTGTGAAAGCACAGGACTAAAACATGAAAATGAAAAAAGAGAAGAGCGTGTCTACCTTGCAGCTCTGGACGAGCTGCTGCTGGGCAGCCTGGTTCCTGTTGGAGGAGGCGGCGTGTTGGGCAGCAGCAATGGTCTGAGTGGCAGCTGCTGCTGCTTGTTTGGCTGCATTCTGATAGAAAACAGGAAACAGACATGTGTCAACTTAAAGCGCCGCCTATATATGACCATCAACAAATATCATTTAGAGTTGGATAACTGAATAAAGTACCTGGAACTACATTAGCAGCAAATATTAGCCGGTTATCCCTTTAAATGACCCTTTAAAACCACAGAAACAGTAGCAAAATGTCAAGTTTGACATACCTGAATATAACTTGATACCAAGAGCAACAACTTCCAGCAGCTACTAATAACAAGAGCATAGTATTGTAGACGTAATACTCTTCTTATGGGTTAGGGTTATCAGATATCGTCTTTAAACTACATTCACTTTTAGCACTTGTAAGCTAACACATGGCTGAAGCAGCCACTTGATCCCTTACATGGATGCTTGGTAAGCTTGTAGCTTGTGTCATTAGGTGAAGAGCTCACAGAGACACAGAATATACATGTCACACATAGCACATGGCACAGGCCTACCAAGAGAACACAATACAAGTTAAAGCTACAGCGAAGAACTTTTATTTTGTGTAGATTCTGGCGGTGCCTGTGGACAAAAGTGGTAGTGTCTTTAGAAAACCTAATTTTACTGTCCCGATGAGGACCTATTAAAACAACTTCCACTGGTCAATCCAATTATTCTGAGGAGGCAGCACTTAACACAATCAGGGGATGTCAATGTCGCTCAGACTGCAGTACTTATTTGCTCCGCCTCCTTCCTTTTTACCTCCAGCTTGTTGACCAGCCGTTTCTTGATGGCATTCTGAGCGGCAGCGTTGGTGGCCATGCGGAGACCTTCAGCAGCCTCTCGCAATTTCTGCTGCTGCTCCTCACTGTCTGGGTTTGCCGCTGCCCCCTGGGGTGAAACACACACAGATCACACACATTCATCCGACAGGCTTATGGAAATGAGGACGTCTGGTCATTGTGTTAAAGGCAGACATGATGAAAGAGAGAGACAAAGGCGGACCTTAGCGGCCTCCACCATCTTAGCAGTGGCATCAGCCAGCAGCTTGGCAGCTGACAGCAGCTTGCGTGAGTTCTCCAGGTCTGACTCTCCCTCTGCATCCATCTTGATGGCGTTGACCAGATCAGACGTGGCCTGGGCAAGGATACGAGCCTGACGGACCATCTCACCTGGTGGGTTAAATGACAGTTTGCATATTGCTATTGGGTCCTGAGGGTATTGAGGTATAAATCCTCTCACAGACTTTGAGCAGCCACAGCAAACTGTAGGACCATCCAAACAACAGATGTCACAGTGTGTTAATCTGAAGCAAATGTAGGAGGGATGGAAAGATGGATGGCACCATTTGGATGCCCATCAGTGCGATGTGAGCCCTGTGGTCCTGACTTTAGCTGCCTTCACCTACCAGCGTCTCCCATCGAGCTGAAGATGTTCTCGGTGACATCCAGAATCCGGTCGGTGGCTTCTCCGTGGCGTCCGATAGGATGGCCTCCGCTGGCATACTGTTTGATGTGTTGGAGCAGCTCATTGAGGGCCTGAGTGACACCTGTGGCGGCCACGCCCACCTGTTTCAGCAAGCCCTCGTCATTGGTGGCTCCCTGTGACGCATCTACACAGCCCTCTACTGACTTGGCCACCAGCTTTCCAGCCTCAATCAGCTGCTCCTGGCACACTGGGGAGCTGATGGTTGGTGCCACCACCTTGACGAGTGATAAGATAGAAGAATAAAAAAAGCTTAGGCTGCATTCACATACAACATGTTTCCGTCAGCTTCCAGACGGTGAATGCTACGGCCACTGAGTAGGTGTATATCTCAGGTAGACTACTCACCCTGGTGCAGGCCACCAGCTGAGATGTGGACAGAGCACACTGAGTGGCTGCAGCTATGACCCGGTTCTGCTGGGTCGAGTCCTCCGTCTTCTGAGCCACGTTCTTAGCTTTAAGCACCAGGGCCGCTGCGGCGTTAGCCACAGCCTTAGCCAGATGCATCAGCATGTCCTGCCAGCAGCAAACACACACACACACACACACACACACACACACACACACACACACACACACACACACACACACACACACACACACACACACACACACACACACATCAGTTAGTATCATTTAGCACTGACCACTCACTACTCATAGGTGAAGGAAGGACAGTTATTTATGATAATGTAAGATTTGAATGCTTTGAATTACGTAGATTATCAATGAAATTATTCACAATACATGATTGAAATGTGAAATGATTAATACATCTTCAAAACTTTCTATCAAACTATGGAAGGTTGATTAATTCAAACGTGATTAGGCTTTATATCTTCAATGCTGTCTCCAGGTTCCACATTGGTTCTTTCATATGATTGTCACAAAAGTAGCGTCCATCACGGTGTGCCAGTGAGCCACAAAATATATAAAATTATCAGTTTGAGCTGAAGACGTGTTTACACAGAGGCAGTAGGATTATTGGGGTCACATCTCTTATAACATAGTCATGTCAGGGACATTACAGCACTCCTTGTCCTTTAGCATGAGAACACACACACAGGTTTTAAAACTACAAAGGAGGAACTAAAGGAGGATTAAAGATAAACTTTGACCCTGTCCCCACCGTACCAATTGTCACTTAGAGTCATCTCAGAGCTATTTGGATTTGAAATGAACAAGGATTGACAAAGTGGATTATGATTTGGTTTGACTGGATCACTTGCTACTAGATTGTTTTGATTGGCCTTTTAGAATGAAGCATTTGTCTTGAGGACACATTTGTTACCAGCATTTGACAATGAGAGGAGACTCTCCATCTGGCAGCCCTGAAAGATCCTTTACCTAGAAACTGTCAAATATAGACATGAAACAGAAGATACAGTTTTATAACACAACCAAAGACACTGGTCCTAATGGAGCATGGTATGTAGTGATATTATTAGGAACCTGTTTTTAAAGGTTAATTTTAAATAGAGCCTCATGGCGCCAAATGTGGCACTTCAACAGCCATTTGAAAAGAAGGAAAATACTGGCATTTTGGAATAGGCATCAACATTGAATGGCAAAGTGAACATTTAAATAAAGTTCATTGTATTCATTGAAATCTTCTTCAAGATGAAGTATAGATCTGGAGTAGTTATACCTTTCCTCCACTACTGGGAGAAAACAAGGTCCAGTAACAATACATAGCATCTAAACTCCACATAGACTACACTGTTTCACCTGAAGGCTTTTCTTTGTAGTGCTACACAGCAAGAATGAAGAGGCACCCAAAAGTGCATGAATCAAAGTTGAGGAGGGCCCACCTGGAACTGTGGATCCGTGTCAGTCTCTCCTATGTGAGAAAGCAGCTCTCCGCTGGCCGTGCCAACGTTTCCTGCAGCCTGCAGCAGGATCTGACGAGGCTAGAAGCAAAAGATATTATGGACACAAAGTCAAACAACAAAGGGTAAAAACATGACATATCTCCATGTCCCTTGTAGTTTGGTGGTGTACCTCTGTGTTCGCAGGCTGGGCGGTCTTCAGCATGTCGGAGACGGCACAGGCCAGGTTCTTGGCGGCACCCAGCAGCTGCTGCCCATTTGCTCCTTCGTCCTCCATGAGAGCCGCCAGCAGTTTCACTCCCTTTGACATTTCTGTCAGGTTGGAGGAGATTGTGGTCACAGCACAGCCCACCGCTGTGTAGTCCGTCTCTGCTGGGTCACCTGAGGACAAATAGATACAGAACTGTATGAAGTTTGGTCAAGGAACTCATTTTGACAGTGTTCAGGAGGTGATGTTTTTTTAGAGCAGAACTCTCTATCCATATTTTTTGAAGTGCCCTGAATGAAAGTCAACTCTCCCTGAAATAAAAGTGGAAACCGAAAAGTTTTTTTCATATTAAATATGCCATACATACTGGCAGCAATAAGGAAGGTTTGGTGAAGCACAGTGTTTCTACCTGCAGTGAGGTTGACCATGGAGGCGGTGCCTGCTGTGATGGCATCCACCTGGGAGTGGATCTCATGTTTGGACTCATCCATCTTGTTTTTGCGCCAGGCTTGGGATGCCTTGGACAAAGAAAAAAAGTCCTCTGATCACAAAGATCTAGACCTCATACTCATCATATTAGCACTCAAACCAATCCACTTAGACCAAGAACAAAGGAAAATTCAATCTTACAGCATCTGTTCCCAGTGGAGGCAGGGTATCAAAGTCATCCAGAGAGGCCTGGGCAGCCTGCACAGCCTGCATACTGCAGTTGATGGTTCCAGTCAGGGCCTGCTGTGCTGAAGTCTGTGGACACACAAAACCACCACGTGTTAGTGCGTCTCTCAATACGTTCTGATTTCCCTACGCTGTCTGTGGCTCTCAGCTCCGAGTCCAGTGGTTCCTACTGAACATGTAAATCCTGAAAACACCTCACAAATATATAAAGTGTATGTGGGACTAAATAAACTACAGTGTGTGTGTTGATGGTGATGAAGGAACATGTCACCAGAGCAACAGTGACATTAAAACTAATTTAATGGAGCATAAAGTCTGAACTAAGCACTACACCTAACAAAGTGAAATCTGATACTGATAGATAGATTTAATTTCAGACTCAGGGTCCAGAGAGACAAAAAATGACATACACAAACAGTAAAAGTACATAGGCCTAGCAATGCCTTACAAAGAGACAGCTGTACCAATGTCGCCACAGCTGGGACTGGTAGCGTGTGCTACTAAACCTTATGTTGGTTAAAACAACTATGATCTCATTTTCAGAGTCATTAAGTCAACAAATTAATTTATACATACACATAGTTTGAAAAGTATTGACTCCTGCAGCCACAAACATTTCACTAGCACTACTCCATCTCGGTCTCTTTAGCAGTATTCTCATGGCGTCATTATAAGCTACTTGAAGTCTCTGTAAGCTCTTTTTTTGTAGTTTGACCACAAGTGTTTGTCCATAAGTGTGCAGTGGTGTGCAATATGCTCTGAACAGAAACATCTTCACTCCATCTGTACACATACCAAACTTGCGTGAGAGGCTGTTTGCTTGTGCATACATTCTACGACATTGCCTAGAAATGTCATTATCATCGGTCATGTGACACTTCCATCGCAGCATTATTACAGAGCTCTTTGTTGTTGTCTGTTATGAAAGTTGTTGTTTCTACGATGTGTTTGCGCACTGTACTATTTCACCACAAATAGAATGCAATTTGGTTACTATTGCTTTCATGCTAAGGTTTCAGACATTTTAAGTTACTAAATAACATGTTAGTGTGGCATTTCAGAAACAACCTTTACTTCTTAGTAGAACATTACATGCAGTGTTCGTTTGGCTCTGCACATGAGATTTGTTTACAATAAGAAAAATATAATATAGAATATTAAGTATATATAGAATATCACCAGACTTCTCTTTAAGACTTGAAACTATTGAAATAGATTTGTTTCAGAGCTCACTTTAACCTTCTGAGAATTCATTTAAAGCTCTAAATGTGGACTTTTTCCTTTCAGAAATCTGACTTTATTCTTCAACTCATAACGTTCATCCTTTTCCCATTCAGACCCAACCCTCCTCTATGTCATCAGTATGTTATATATCATCAGGGAACTATTCCTTGTAAAAAGTAAAAACAATAGATGTATTGTGCATTCTCCTTCTTAAATAAATAACATATTGAAAAAAATGGGGGTTTTTTGTTGTTAAATCCTTTTCAACTATTCAAAAAAGTCCAAGTTTCATCCACTATGATTCCCTTATGTACTTATATTGTGTTCTTACCAGTAGAGAACAGATGCAGTTATGTTGTTATTCTGCCACTTAAAACCTTTTGTGATATTTGTTTTACCAGTGGGGGCATGTGACCTCGGTGCATCTGTCCACTGGTGATGTGCTGCTTGGCCTGAGGCATGGAGCCCATCTGGAAGCTCTCTGGACCTCCAGCTCCTGAGCGCATGATGGCTGGCAGGGCCACTGAGCCTGTCTCCACCTTGCCCACCTTGTTGAACTGCTGCTGCAGCACTGTGGACCTGGAGAGAAAGAAAAGAAAAGGAGAACTCACTTCAATGTTAAAGGGTTTCCTCCAGGAGAATTGGGTAGCAGAGGTAGTTGCCCAAGCACTCACTGACTGTGAGCACATACTAACAGCCCGATCAGTGTATTAGCATTTTGTCTTTCTGGGTTATAAAAATTATGCATATCAATATGGTAAATGTTAAATGGACTTGTACTTGTATAGCGCTTTTCTAGTCTTTCCAACCACTCAAAGCGCTTTAACACTACGTGTCATCATTCACCCATTCACACACTAATGGAAGGGGCTACCATGCCACCTGCCCATCAGACTATCTAACATTCACACACCGTAGGCACAGCTATGGGAGCAATTTTTATGTCTACAACTGCTGAAAACATACAATATCTGGAAGCACACATACTTTTTGGGTGACACAGAGTCTTCCAGCATGGTGGATTCTTCATCTCCCTCCAGGCCAAAGTGGTCTTTGCTCTTTTTCTGTTAAAAGACAGTAAAGACTCCAGTGAACACAGTGGATCATACAAAATGTCATTTTAAAGGACTCCTGATTTAAGAAAGGTTGGACAGGCAGGCTAATAAACCTGTATGTTACATCTGACGACACCGGACAGATTTCATCTCTCATAACACAACAGTGGACAATAAACAAATGTAAACAATGTAACCTCCATATCTGGAGATCAAAAACACTCACTAAACAGTCATTGATATTCTTAATCACTGAACATAAAATGGATCAGAAGACAGAATAGGATTATGGATTTTCAATATATTCTAGATATAAAAAAACAAGAGAACAAAAGTTGAGCAATTTCCATTCACAACAAAGCTCCTAGATGCCCTTTTACGTATTATTTTTCTAACAATTAAGGAATCCAACTTTAGCAGACAAACGAAGAGAGAAAAGTCAAGTTAGTAACCCTCAACTAAAACATGTTACTATTGTTCAGTATAATGTTGATCTCATAGCAATGCTGACTGTTACCTTTTTAAGGATGATGTCGATGTAACCGGCAATAAGCTGCGCTATCTGCTCTCCCTCAGTGGTCTGCACAGAGTAGTAACCATCCTGGTAGTCTCCAAAGTCCTAAAAGCAGAAAAAGGACAACATGGTATGAAAAGATTAACACATACAGGCAGTTAATTCTCATTGGTATTAAAAGTGTCCTTGTTTCCCTCATTTGCATCTTGGTCCTCTCAGCTAGGTCAAAGGTGGATCACAGATGGGTCAAAGGTTAGTCAAGGCTGGGTCACAGGTGGATCACAGCTGGGTCAAAGGTGGATCACAGCTGGATCACAGCTGGGTCAAAGGTGGATCACAGCTGGGTCACAGCTGGGTCAAAGGTGGATCACAGCTGGGTCAAAGGTTGGTCAAAGGTGGATCGCAGCTGGGTCATGGCTGGGTCACAGCTGGGTCAATGGTGGATCACAGCTGGGTCAAAGGTGGATCACAGCTGGGTCAAAGGTTGGTCAAAGGTGAATCACAGCTGGATCATAGATGGATCACTGCAGTGCCTTGGAGTTGATGTAGTTATCCCCTCCAACACGTCTCCTTCAAACCACCAGCTGTACATTCATTACAAAGCTGTATGTTGTGTTTCTCTTGTGAACAAATGACCACAGCAGTAGCAGTCAGGAGTGTAAATCTATGGCTCATAATTACTCTGCCCTTCTTCAAAAAACTCTTATCTGATTACATGAATGCTGGATTAAAGGTGAAGTCTGTGATTCTAGAGAAAAATTGTTGACACCCAAACAAACCCGCCTCCAGATGTACCATCCCTCTCGCTCCTGCTGCCTTTCACTTCATACATCCATGGCCTTTCCTCCGTCCTGGGCACAAGCTCCAACGTCCCTGTTGCTGATTGGCTGGAATAGTGTTAGCTTCCCTATTACAGAGCCAGGGCTGTGTATGAACACCAGCTTTTTTCCAGCGCACACACAGAACTGACAGCTAGTGGACCGAGAGCAGATATTTACTGAATTAAAAAAAAAAAAAAAAGGGATATAATTGCTGACTGCACTTTTAAGGGCAAGTACATTTTGTCAACTTTGGCACAAACTATTGGGGTAAAGCAGTGTGGAATAACAATCTGTCAAATCATCCATTTTCTAAGCTGATTCTTCTGACGGTTCTGGGCTGACTGGAGCCCGGGTAAGAGACAGGTTACCACCTGGAAGTTTTTCTATATCTTTCAACGACAATCCTTCAGTCCTTGAGACATCTGAATCAGTTTTCTAAATAGTCTTCACACAGCTGTGAACATGTAGGTCTGAGTTCCTAACCAAGCAAGATTCCTGACATTGTACTATTCTTCAAGCAAAGAGATTCAACGCTCACATCAACTTGCACATGGGATTTGAAATCATGTAGTACAGTGGTGGAGTGCATTTTGATTCCAACAACACCACAACATGCTACAGCTACAAAACAAATGTAAAGATTTTTGGTATTTGCTCTCTAAGCACTTGCATGACCACACATGTCGTGCCCTTCAGTTAACGTTACGACGGGGATCATATGCAGCCACAGCGAGCGTATCACGCTTCGGTACAAGCTGAGTCCAGACACGCTGCGAGGGAAACTCGCATTTCAGCTGCACTCAAATCCATCATGTCATGTTCTCACACTCCACAAACTGCGTTAGCATAGGTGAGGGCTGGAAAGTGAACTGAGAAGTAAACATGTGATGCAGCTGACGTTCCAGCAGCTTCAGACTCAACGACGTGTGAACTCACCAGGGTGAAGCTCTTGGGAGAGGCGGCCCAGCGTTTGATGTTGGTCAGGTTCCACTCCTGGATCACCTCCTTGGTCTTCTCGTCCACCCTCATCACGCACTCCTTGGTGATACCCAGCAGACGAGGCACCAGTTTGTTCTTGCCCTTCATTTTCTCCTGCAGGACGTTCAAGGAAACTGTTAGAATGTCCTTACTGGAAATAAACCAGCACTGTTAATATATTTCATTTTCTGATACAAACGTTTTGCTGCATGTCTACAAAACACATCCTGTAAACCTCAAATCTGATTATCCATGAACTGTAACTTCATCAGTGGATCTGAACAGTTTTAGGTTCCTGGGAATCAACATCACAGAGAACCTGACATGATCATTTATGCTTTTCTAGTCTCTGATCTCTGATAATGTTACATTGTAAACAACCAATCAGTGTTTAAATTGAAAGGAGGAGAACAAAGGTTCTGCTCAGTTACATTATGATGCCTTCAGGCTCTGTTCAGCGAAAAAGAGGTGAAAGTAAATTATAACGTTATCGTGATGTGTTCACATGTAATCTCGTAAAATGTAGTGTTGGTGAGAAACTTGAATAAATCCAGTTGTTTGAAGGAGACGTTTTCACAGCAACATAAATAGATATTAGAGATGAATTATGAGCTGTTAACACTAGCTCTAAGCAGATTATAATACATCATTAAAACTACTACTAATTTATTTGAATCAATAAAAATACAATCTTTTATTTCCTTATCATATGAATTGTGTGTTTTTATGAAGAAAAAAAATACACTATAAATAACTATAACAAAGTAAAAGTAACATTTTTAGTTTTTTGATGGTTTGAGTGGTTGAAATGATTTTTGGGATGGTGGCAAAAAATATGGATCTGCCAATATGGATCATCAATGATCTGCAATTAGTATCAACAGCAAAAAAAAAAAGATCAGGGATCTCCAAAAGTTATATCTGCTCCATTTTTTCTTTTGTGCTGATCCGATCTGTGACTCTGTTCCGTGATACGATTCAAACCGTATGTTTTACTTTTCAATGCAGCACTAGATGCTATTGAGCAACATAAGCGGCTCTTTCTATAGAAACTGTATCAATTTCTACACATAACATGCTGTGATGTCGACTGCTTCTAAGTTCAAACAGTGACGACCTATTTCCACTTCTTTGATGAGAGACATTGAGTGTCAGCTTTCTTCTCACCTTGACCAGAAAGAATGACACTCCGTAGGTTTTTAGAGACCTGGCCAGCTTCACGTAGCTGACTTTGGCCTCGATCTCGGTCATGTTCTGACAGTTTTTGTGTGCCTGCAGAGACAAGAGACACAATCAGAGGAGCAGATCGACTCAGTGTACAGTAGCATTAAAGGCAAACCCAAGTCATCTCTCATATATTTGTGGCATCTCATGACTAATGAATGTGTGATGCTGCTTAATTTTTTAGCTGTCCTGTATAAAACAGCATTTCCTGATTTCAATAAGACTGTTACATTTTTGCTAAACATAAGTTTAAGATAGAGCTTTGCAATACCTCCCCCAAATCTCAAAGCCTCTGACATTTTGAAACTCAATAATGTGAGTTTCACTTTCAACATTGTAAGCTAAATCAGAGTGTATGTTCAAGCTAAACGATCATGAGAATGCCCACATGTAGTCTCCTCTTACCTGGAAGATCTTTTTCTCCCCTTTGTGCTTGATGTACTCTTTGGGCAGGAACTCCTTTAAACTGAAGGGGAAAGAGTTCAACTAGGGTCCAACAAGCCTCTGGACCATTTCAAGAAGCCCACTCAAGACAGAAATGTCAAACGATAATGGATGTAACAAAAAGAAAACAGTGAACTTGTGAATAAGAAGGCAGTGCTCACTCTAAGAATCCAGGCTTGTGTTTGGTCTCGTTGTGGTCACCGAACTGAATCTGACACTGATAGCCAGCAAACTCACAGGCCTTATCAAAGGAGACTGGATGAGATCCATTCAGAATGTCATCACGGGCCTGTCCACACACGTCAGGATGTCATCAAACAACAATCAGGAGAAAAACTGAAAACTACTTGTACGAGAAAAACATCAATCAAATATTCTCCAAGCCGTGGAGAATATTTGATTGTGACTGGCTGGAGGGAGTCCATGGTTTTCAGATGTCAGTGCAGCGTCCTCAGTAGCACAGTTGTTCCGACACCAACACCAGTATCAGAAATGCCTCCGATACAGGCTAAAATGCTGGATCAAGGTATTGTGAGTACGTCTATGCACCGAACCGACATCAGGTTCTCGTACCATTCATCAGCTCGTTTACGCTACACAAGAACAACACAAAATCAATGATGGAAGTAGCTGAGGCCTGAGCCATCTCAATTCTTTCTCATCTCTGTTGAGGGTTGCAAATGCTCGATAGCTATCAGGCCGGTGCTCGCAGAGAACGTTAGCCCGAGCTAACAAAATGTCAGCAATATTTTTTTACTGTCAAGATTGTCAAACTAGATAAGAAAAGAAAAGTTCTATGAGCCAGGCCATACAACAATGATAGCCATCGTATCACATTCCTACTGGGTTAGGAGTA
Organism: Cebidichthys violaceus; assembly: GCF_023349555.1. Lineage (NCBI taxonomy): Eukaryota > Metazoa > Chordata > Actinopteri > Perciformes > Stichaeidae > Cebidichthys > Cebidichthys violaceus. Next base: position 101,310 of record NW_027176321.1, read on the forward strand.
TACAGTATAGCTGTCGAACAATAACAATAATAGAAAGGCCTATATAGTATATGTGTTTTTAACAAATCCAAGTCCAGGTATGGAATCTCTGTCGGGAAGGAAAAATGGCGCATTAAGACTCATTTGATAGGCTGCTGGTTTCAGCTGGAGCTTGGTTAAGGCTCTTCCTATTGGACGAAGTAACTTAACGCTTATTCAATGGTGAACAGAGAAAAGGTTCCTATTTAAGTCACACTCATCCTACGTACAAATGAACAAGCACACATATAAAAGCAAGTAGGTTGAATGTTGAGTGTGAGAACATTGTGTTGCGTTAGATACATATGACTTTTTCTTTCTAAGGAGCATTACAGCTGAATTCCATTCGTTCCTGTATTCAGTAATGTTGCTTCTGATTGGGTTAAAAAACAGACAAAAGACTGACATCTTTGTTTAATAGAGCAGCATTTCCATCTTCGTCAGGCATCGTCCAATCACCATCACAGCCTGTATATGTTTGGATTTGTTGGAGGAACACTTTGTCCCCTATGTCCCCCACACTGTTGTCCAGCTCTGCTCTGATTGGTCCAGTTTGAGATTTGACGGGATCTTTTGTCTGTTTTTTTCCCACAGTTTACTTTTTCATTCAGCACCTGTAGGAGTTTTTACCCTACACTGTCGTTGTGATTAGGTCAATGGCCTTCACTGCCTGGTTCTTCCACCTTGAACAGCTTCTAATCTATCTGTTAACCTGTTCATAAAGTTGTGTTACATGTGCCCCCAAAGATATCGTTCAAGGAAAACGTTCCTTTTATCCTTTTATATAATTATCAGCTTGTATTTGATGAAAAAGTACTGAAGGAAAAGTACTGCACAAACATATCCACCTCTCAAATAAGAACTTTCTAAAATGGGAGATTTGAAAAATGTAATAAATTGTGAATGCAGAATTGAATATTTCAAATACAAGGAGCCCTGATTCATTTAAAAACCCTTTGATGAGGAAGGAGCAAAAGGAAAGTGATTGCTGACCGTTGCTGACCGACTGGCAAGCTTCAGAGAGATTTACAAGGGCTATCAAGTAGTTTGTGCACCTGTACGTAGAGCAGGTTGAGCTGGACGGGATCTCTGGAGTCCACGTTCTGGTCCGAGTAGAAGAACTTCCTCCTCAGCAGCAACATCTCCGTCTCCTCCACACCCTGTTCCCTCAACGTCCTGCCGTGGTCCAACCAGTTCACTGAGGAAAACATAAACAGACTCAGGACCGGCAAAGGCTCGCTGGTCCCTGGACCCTCTGTGAAATGTGTTGACGTTTTCTAGAAACCTGGTTTGTATAATGTTACAGGGGATGTTTGATTGACATATTAATATATCCTCTGGTCTATTATTTATGTTGCCAACTCACACTGTACAGAGGCCAAGCACAAAGGAAGAGATTTATTAGCCAGCTGTGTGCCACAGGAGGCGACTAGTCAAGTTGTCAACACAATATTAAGAATGCATTCACATCCTCACAGCCAACAAAGCTGTGTCATCCAACACAAACGGGAGGAAACCACATCACTGTTGGTCAGTCTCTACTACAGGCCATGAGGTGAGAGTGGGGGCTGGTGTTGGTCTTACACTCATCATCTGTGTGGAGCTTCTGCTTCAGCTTCTCCATCTTCTTGTCATCTCTCAGCAGAGTCTTGTCTCTTTTCAGGGTGCCCATGGTCTCCTCTTTCTTCTCCTCGCCAATGTCTCTCACCAGCGAGTACTCGTCATAGTTTGTAATGCCTGTTGAACAAACGGGTTACCGCATTTACTTCCAATTTCACCCTGCAGTCCAAGCACATGTTGAGGACTGAATTAGACACAGGCATTAACCAGCAGTGACAATATTTGTCCAGGTGACGTGTGAGCGCTGCGTGGCAGAGCTGACCTATTCTAGCACAGATGGTCATGAGCATGTCACTGACGATCTTGGAGTCATCCACCATGACGGTCTTCACCGTGCCGTCCAGCATGCGGATCTTCAGAGGCCTCTGCTTCTTCTTATACTCCAGAGTGTCCTGACAGACAGAAGAGACAGGTCAGGAGTTCTGTGTTACCAGATGTAAAAAAGCTGGATGTATTAGCCACAACACTCTGAAACAAACCAAGACTGACTCTGACATCGGAGTGTCGATTTACACCCGGGTGAGAATAGTCACATGGCAGCTATTCAACTATTTACACGTTGCTAAGCTAGGTCTCTGTATGGGAGGCTGCTGTCTGCTAAAAGTGAAGTATTTGAGTGGTGTGCAGAGTGACTCACCCCATTCCTCAACATGTAGTAGTCCAGGGCCTTTCCTGCCTCCAGCCAGATGCCTTTCTTTGGGTCTTCATCAGACAGAAACAGCCCATAGTCATTGGCTGCAGAAGGAAATAGAAACACTGTGTGAGTCACTGGACGTGTGCTTCTTGGCTTACATGCACATGTGGATGTTAGGCCACTAGTGAGCTATTAGTACTATTATTATTTGAAGTACTTGGATGTAACTTTTAGAACAGTGCACTAGCTTCCCTGTCCATGTTAACTATGTCAGTGGTTCTGTTTCAACACATCTGCTCCAAACATTTCAGGTCACCCTGTTCTAAATGCAAACACTTGTCTGTTGAGTGTAAGACAGAAGAACTGAACCACGTCACATGTTGCAGAGTAGAAACAAGCTGTTGAATTAGTGAAAGTCACAGATACAGGCCCTAGCTCTTTGTCTTTCTAAATGTACAATGGCGTGGAGAGCTACTGTTCAAACGGCTTATGTAATGAGACATAACTCTGCATGCTCACCAGCTGATGCATCTATGGAGCAGAGAGCTGTTCTCCTCTGCAGAGCCTGTAATTGAGTAGCCAAAGGTAGCACGGCCACTTTTCATCTGCTTTGAGACATCTTCTCCTGCCTTCTTCTACCAATTCACACTTCAATGTTTTGCTCTATCTTCCATGTTCACAGTCTTTGGAAAATGATTGTGTTTTGGTATCTTTGACACTTTTTGGACTTTTTGACCGATAAAGTCTTTTTTGTCGTTGTTATTATTAGCATGAAGAGAATTGCTATGACAGCTCTCGCACAGTCACTATGATTCCTAATCAGAATGCAGGCCAAGTTATTCATAACAAAACTTCAATAAGAAAATGAATTGTGTTTACCTATCAAACTTTAGTTTTCAAACTTCCAGAGTGGTGGACACAATGACAGGAAGCAGTCAGTCTGACAGTAATGCTGCTTCTTAATCGAAAGCAGTATTTCTCAAACTGTGGGGCACGCCCCTATAGTGGGGCGCAGTGGTATTACAGGTGGGGCGCAGGGGGAAATGCAGAATTTTATTGAGAACTTCACAAATTACAAAAGTACAAAGTACACAGACATAAAACTAAGTCATTGATAAATACATGGCGAAATGCTTGTACTTTCGTGTAAATGTTTACGTTACGCCGTTAACAGGTTACGCTTGCGCATGCGTGATGGCCAAGATCCTTGGTGACTCACATGTGAGATCCACTCATCGGACAGAGGGCTGTGGGCATTCTGCTTTCCTTCGCCACATCCTACCTCGGTGAGATCGGCTTTTCTGCTGTTGCCTCTCTCAAAACAAAATACAGATCTAAGCTCAACATTGAGCATGAATTGAGAGTGGCCGTATGAAGTCTGCAACCCCGTTTAAAAAATATTTGTAGTGGAAAACAGGCTCATTGCAGCCGCTAATACTGATAAAACTTGATGGCTCACACATATCTGCACTAATTTTGTTTTGTTTTGCACAGGTTGCACATCATTGTTATTTTGAAAATATATGCAGTGTAAAACTCAGTAAAACTCTTTATTGCCAAATATTTGAACTTGTTTTGTTTAGTTTTTCACAGGTTGTACTTTATTGTTATCTTGAAAAGATATTCAGTGCAAAACAGGTTAATTGCAGCCACAATAAGCTATTTTTGCCAAATATTAGTTCTTTTTTGCACAGATAGAACTTTATTTGCATTGTTCTAACAAAGTGATTGCACATTTTATTTGTTTTTGTCTGATGGAGCAATCTGGTTTACTTAAAAGTGATTGCAATTTTCTTTATTCTATTATTTGAAAAAGCACAGATGGAGGAGTCACAAAATGTTGTTATTTCAATAAAAATTCAACATGAACCATTTTCCATTTTGTTACAATTTTGTTGGGGCGGTGGGCCATGAACATTTTTCTTCCTCCAAAGTGGGGCGTGACAGAAAAAGTTTGAGAACTACTGATCTAAAGCAACAATCTGCAACCCAGCAACCAGAGGGCTCGGATAAGGGTTGGGTTCTGCTAGGAAACAACTTGTTCACACAAAGTGCTAATAGTTGTTCAGAAGAGCCACACTGAGAGGTGGGGTGATAAGCCGGCCCTCGTAGAGAGGGGAAGAAGCAGTACTGTTTAAATATGGAGATCACAGTAACATTTCCACACATTTTGTCCAGAAAGACAGCAGGGCGCCTTCTAACTGGTGTAGTGTTATCTGTGTGGTGAGTGGGAGGAGCCAGAACTCACGCTGTCCGAGCTGCGCCTCAGGAACTCTCTCCCTGATGATACGGCAGGCGTCGTACACCATGGTGGAGGGCTCAAACTGCATGGTCTTCACCACGTTCCCCACACCAATCTTTAGGGACAGGGCCACCATGGTTGCTGCTCTGCTCCTGCGCCCGACTCACAGCTACATGACAAATAAAGCAGTTAAGACAAATCAAGTGTACAGGACTGTGGCCCGTGGCAATATCACATTCACACACCACACCACACCAACAGTTCTGACCCTACCCAAAGTCTTCAACCACGCTGTACATGTGATCACATGCTGGCAGATGATGTTATTACAGGGGACAACATAAATAGATATTAGAGATGGATTATGAAATGTTTACACTACCTCTAAACAGATTATAATACATCATTAAACTATAATAACAACATTTGTTTTAATCCATAAAAATCTTTTTTTGCCTAATCATTAGAATTGTGGTCATATGAAGAAACAAACATGATAGATGACTATAACAAAGTAAAAAGATCAAAGGCTCTTTGCTGACGCCCCGAACACAGCAGAACAAGAAGAGAAGAGAAAAGACACCACCACACACACATCAGAAGTGATGATGAGGAAGGATTATTGTTGTATCAGCATCTTTGGTTTTTAGCACATTCCTGCATATTATACCCTTAAAACAATGTCCCTAATCTGTTGCTAACAACATGTGTTTGTAAGTAGCAGGTGGCTGACGACTTCTGTGACAGGTAGGGTACTAGAAAATGAGCCAGGCAAGTGAACCGGACGCAGCACTGAGGGGATATGGAAAGGATTCTCTTTTTCAGATTTCTCAGAACAGAGTGTAAAGCTGAGTTTGAAATGAGATACACCAGTTACATTTACATGCACACAAGAATCCAGAGGACTGTGAGGAACCCAGTCCAGACACACTACATGTTACCATCATCTACAAATGTATGTGTGTATGTGTGTATGTGTGTGTGTGTGTGTGTGTGTGTGTGTGTGTGTGTGTGTGTGTGTGTGTGTGTGTGTGTGTGTGTGTGAAAACAGCTGTCTGTTGCTGCTGGAAATGAAGATGAGGAGCGTTGAGACTGATCCGGTAAACAGTAAACTGGTTGTGGGCTGTGGAAACAGAAACAATGAGCAAAGTGGAAGACTCACATTTCATTACTACTATTTAGAAAAAGTGGTGCTCATTGAGTCATTTCCAGCTCCAACAATTACAAAAATTCTGACATGTGAGGTTTTGTTAAAGAAACAAAGTGTGTGTCTTCAAAGTTGTGTGGAGATGACCCCCCCCCCCCCCCCCCCCCCCCCCCCCCCCCGACCCCCCCTCACATCCTGCTGACACGGTTCCACTATCAGTTCCTCCCTATTCTCCTTGATGACAGGCGGATGTAGCTGGGGCGGGTTGCTGGGAGGGGATCAGATCTCAAGATACGGCTCTCTAAATGAATGCTGGGTATTGTAGTACCAGTAACTACCAAACAAGCAGGGAAACTGCCATTTCCAGTAAAATACGGAGGGCACTCTATTCCCCAGAACTGATTGTGAAGACTGACACAAGCAAGCATTTTGAGAAATTGGCAACCCATTTTTTGGCCTTTGGTTGCCATCAGTGGTTTTAAAAGTTAGTGTAGAGCCCTGTATTTTCCACTGGAGTTATTCAAACTAGAAGGAAGGTGAGTGAAGTAAATACCTGATGTAAACGGGGGTTTAGTGACAGCCCTCCTGCCCCGTCAGACGATGAACTGTGTCGTTTTGTCTCTGGCGGAAGAAAAGGAAACAGACCAGGTTAGAATCATTTTCATCGTGACACATGCTCTTACATTTTCATGACCAATCGAAACACAATATTCAGACCCTCCAGCAACAACATTTTAAACAAATTCAACCAATCCCTACATTATTTGCAAGAAGTTTCAATTGTGTCATTTCCTCACAGAATTTCTGCTAAAAAGGGGTCACTGTTCCCGGGATTGTCACTACTTCTGCGTGACGATATATTGTCCCAGAAATAATTGCAATAAGCATTATTATTGTAATTTTAAGACCATTTTATGCCACAGATATAATGATAATATAATAGCATAATTATACAAGTACACCCTTTCAAAGAGCAATGAACTTTTAACTCTAAAGAATATTCAGACATAAATAAAACCAACCAATCAAAACTAAAAATGCAACGGTCACTGTTCACATAAACTGCACACAGAAGTATAGAGAGTCAAACTCAGGCAATATAGCGTCAGTCCAGTTTATCAGTGATGAGGACCTTTGTTACAGTTCAATAGAGGTAACAACACTCCTCTCTCACTCCGCTTCAACCCAGAAAGTCAGCTGGGTCATGTCCATGTATTGTACAATAAGTCCAGATAGTAGTTACTGTGACCGGCCTAACTCTTCCTATCAAAATGCAAGGGGAACACTTAGATCTTAAAATGCAATGCAAGAATCTCCATCATCACTTAAAGGAATAGTTGAAGACTTTTTCAAAATGCACTTCTTAACTTTCTTGACAAGAGTTCGATTTAGTTTGATTCGTCATTACTTAAGTAATGACAGATAATTTTTTTGTTGCTAAATTAATTAGTGAACATGCCTTTGCACTGAAGCTAGAGTTGTCCTTTATCATCACCTGTTTAGAAATTCAATAAAGTTCAGAAAAAAAGGTCACTCATCGTGAAAAAATGGAAAAATCCTCCCAACTTGTCCAATTGCCATTCTTTTCTGCAGAAAACACTCTCAGCTCTGTTACAAGTCCATGTTACCTGACGTCACTTCTCACAAATATGTGACAGGCTGACTCTGGATTTCTCTGCTGCAACATGTATGAATGCAGCTCAGGGCTGTGGCTGTAACAGGAGCAGCTCACTGCTGTCATTGAGCTCAACACGCTGCTGCCCAGCTCTGCTTCTAGCTTTGTTTAGTAATGATTTAGTAATAATCATCCACCAAACAACAAACTTAGACCTTCCTTCACTCTGGTATGACAGGGCTCTTGTGAGATCCCCTCTCGATGAACTGATGTCATTTCCTGTTTTAAAAAGCATGTCGATGCCATAAAAGGGCATTTGAGCTGTCTGTATGCTCCCAGCTATGACTCAGCTGGGAGCACAGTATCCTGTCTGCAGTGAATGGAAGGACCGTTAGTTTGGCTTAAGGAGAGATAAGAGGGACTCATCCAAAGTTTATTATTAAAAAACATTTAGGACCAAAAAGCCAAAACCACTTCACCGTTCCACTCTTCCAGTTTGATTAGTCTGAAGTCAGAAGAGAGAAAATGTACTGCAAAGGCTTCAATCCCACCCCACCCTGACTGAAAGAGGAAGTGCTGAAACACAACAGTAATTACTGAGCAATGAGGAAGAGTCCAAAGCAGCCAATCACACTCAGCTTGGCAGGGAAACACTAGAAACAGGGCATATATTGATATGATATGCACATGGTGGTACGAGACTAGATATCTTCTTAGATTGAGGATGTTGTAATATGGCATCAGTGTTGTTTTTTCCTGGTTTTAAAGGCTGCATTACTAAATACTATCAGCTGTGTAACAGTAATAAGTTAACCATAGAAGTTTGATTAAACATACAAACTAATTAAGTATACTTCCAAATATGCCTCATTACTTCCAGGTTTTTACAGTGTAGCATAGCAGCAGTGATAACAATATGGCTTTGACACGTACTGTTTATAGAGGTCCACCGATTCTGCACTTCTGAGGCTGACGCTGACATGTGAAAGTTTCTGACAAAGATATATGAGCCAAAATTCACGTGTGTGTGTAATGCTTATTTAGTTTCAGCATAGTTAACACTGTACATACTGAGGTCACAGGGGGTCAGGACCCGGCGGTCAACACACTCGGTTTTCAGAGTTACAGTTTCTACAAGAACAAACTCTGTTGTTTGGATGACGTGAGCATCCAATTAATGTGACACACATCACCACACCTTAAAACCACACTTTCCTTAATGTGACCAAACAACTGATTACTCCTTTTGAACACTAAATGACTGAACAAACACAGGCAGGTGGTCCTGAGAAGGTGAACAATAGAGCATTCTATTGAGGTTTCCTGATGTTGTACATGCCGGTACACAGACGCGCTGAAGTATCACTCTCATTTTCACACTTCTACGAGTCTCACTGCTTGTGTTTCTAGACCCGGTACCAGACCTCTGCAGGACCTTAGTGAGTGCACTGCATGCTAACTAACATTAGTAAGTGTACCTGTGCTATTCTAGCTGTTCAAGCAGCAAACATTGGCTCCTAGCAGCTACATCATCCGCACTAGACCTTTCTTAGCCGACTTCACTTCCTGTCAGTTTGGTCCAGACTAACGCTGTAAAGTGACGGCAGTCAACTGTCATCCTGTCCTGTCAGCAGCCAGATAGTCTATCTCCTGTCCTCCAGTCAGTCCTCGCTCTGTTGTAGAGCGCAGAGGAATATTACAATAACCTCTTATCTTAATATGCCAGAACAACACGTTCTACTTTCACAGCCGCTATCCCCGCTCATCAGTAGAGCATGTGATCCGGTCTATCCACCACTTCCTGCAGCTTATCGGACAACCCGACCAATCTGTTGCCATTCTCTTTGGCTTCACTAAATTGGAGGAAAATAATCAACAAATGAATTGATAATGAAAATAATCAATAGTAGTGGTGATCCGTACGGATCAGCATGTGCACGCATGTGAACCGTGGATTAATTACACAGTTAACGTTGACCATCACAGTGTGAAATAAGGCTTTACTGACCATCTTTATCCACCGATGGTCAAATATGACATCAGGACATCATTTATGCTTTTCTAGTCACCATTCCCAATGTACCATTGTCAGTATTTAAATCATAGACTGTATATAAGAAGGGTTAAATTGACAGACAGGTGGCAGCACCGCTAACAGCCAACAGACCGAGGTTCCATTCAGTTACATTGTGATGTGTTCAGGCTCTGTTCAGTGAAAACGAATATTAGGTGAAGGTAAATTATAACGTTATCATGTGTTCACGTGTAATCTTATAGTGTTGGTGAAAAACTTGAATAAATCCAGTTGTTTGAAGATGTTTTCACATTAATATGAAATAGATATTAGAAAGGAATTATGACCCGTTTACATTAGATCTAAGCATCTTATAATACATCTTTAAAATTAATGACAAGATTTGTTTGAATCCATAAAAATACAAACTTTTATTTCGTCATAATTTAAATTGTGTGTTTTTATAAAGAAAAACAAACACTTAGTAATTACTTTAGCAAAGTAAAAGGACAACAATTACAGTTTTTGATGGTTTACTGACTTCAGAGTGGTTGAAATGATTTTAGGGACGGTGTGGTAAAAAATCTTGGATCCTTGTAGATCAGCTGCTATAATCAAACAACAAAGAGATCTGTATCTGTTAATATGGATCATCAATGATTTGCAATTAGTATCAGCGGCAAAAAAAACGTGATCAGGGAAGTTTTGACTCTGATTCGTTGGATAACTGCTAATATCGAGTCCGATTTGTACGTATATTTCATATATTAAATATGAATGTGACATGAAACAGCTGTAGTTTTTTTAAACAATAGTGTATCGATATGTCACGACTACCATCGATACATCAAAAACAAAATCCTGTTTCAAACGGATTTAAAATATCCTTTAAATTGCCTTCAATCCCTGTGTGTGTCACTGACGACACCACAGCACAAGAGTCGTACAGACAGTAACATCACCAGTTATGAAAAGTGAACCTGGAGGAATGAGACATGAAAGAGAAGGACCCAGCTATAGTGACTGACAACTTTACTGAATGCACTTTACTTCATATGATGTTTATGGCATCTACATGTAAGTCTACCACTCTGCCCCACAGCAGGGGCAGAGTGGTAGACTTAGAGCGGGTCACCCTTCAATCTGAGGATCGGTGGTTCGATCCCCGGCTCTGTCCATGTGTCCTTGAGCAAGACACTTCACTCCAAATTACTTTAGGCTGTGCCTGCAGTGTATGAATGTTAGTTAGTCCTTATGGGCAGGTGTCACCTTGCATGGTAGCTCCTGTCATCAGTGTGTGTGAATGGGTGTGAATGATGAATGATGACATGTAGTGTTAAAGAGCTTTGAGTGGTCAGAAGACATGGCAGAAACGTTACCAGTGTTACTTGTTGTTTTGCAGCGCAGAAGACCGTGATGTTAACTGTATTACTACAGAGTAGTAACATAAGTCAGACTGTAAATACACCAACCACAGCTGTCTTTGGTTTTGTATCTTCAGGAGATCTGTTGCCCACACTAAGTACAGAATGCCGTTATTTTACATTCCAAGCTTCTATTGAGGTTTGAAGCTTTAAATGTCTGTCGTCATATTTTATGATGTTAACACTCAAAAAATGGGAGAAAGAAAATCTCTTTTTGGTACAGCCCGACTAAAAGGTAGAAGAAGTCCTCACTTCTCCTTTCACTGACAGTAAAGAAGAGCTGAAGAGCTGACAATAAGGCTGCTTAGCAGAAGTACAGCAAGCTGTGGTGAAGAGCAGTTGACCACGAGGTCACGGAGCAGCCGAGTATTCACAGCGCTACCGTCTCAAACATCCGGTGTGATGGTGGCCCCACCAGCCCTGCTGCCTGAACTGCTGCAGTACAGACTCACGGTCACACCCTGCACCAGGAGCCTCACCAGTACATCAACCTGGATTAAGGGAGTCCTCTGCTTCAGTCAAACATGTTAGGTCTCTTGTTGTGCAGCGCTGGGACATGTAGTGACAGTAAGCCTCTGTTCATATTATTGGATGCAGCTGTGTTTACCCTGCTGACGGTCAATTATACTCTAATGAAACTCACAGTATGAAATGTTGACAGACAGGGAGCTGATCTAGGGTCTGTTACAATCCCTCATGTCTTTTGTTTGGCAAAAAAAGGGGGGGGGGGGGGCACAGTTCTTCCTGTTTCTGTTTCAGTAATTTCTCTTTCTTAGTATTATATTTAAATCAGTCTCCACTCTCTTACTGTAAAATGTTACAGTATTATTGATGACTCATCATGAATCAAATGTGATACGAGCCCACTAGTCCTCAAATCATATAGAACCGCACTAGAGCATTAGCTCATTTAGGGCAAAATATTGAGAACATATCGATACCTCCAGATACCTCTACTATATCTAAGACCAGATTGATCTTAGATATAGTACATTAAAGACTGCATAACAGTAAACTGATGTCACTTAATTTTCTGAGCATTATATCCACATTAATAATGACTTTTTATCCAAAACCTTGGTGACAGCACCGATAGTCAACACAACAATATTGTCGCAATATCTTGATGTTTGATTTTCTTCACCTGTTTACACTAGCTCTAAGCAGATTATAATACATCATTAAAACTAATAATGACAAGATTTGTGTTTGTGAAGAAAAAAAACCACGATTGATGGCTATAACAAAGTAAAAGTATAACATTTAAAAATTTTGATGGTTTACAGACTTCAGAGCTTTAAAAATGATTTTTTAGACATGGTAAAAAATAAATAGTCTGCATCCTTGAAGACCAGCTGCTATAATCAAACAACAAAGAGATCTGTATCTGACAATATGGATCATCAGTGATCATCAATTAGTATCAGTGGCAAAAAAAAACATGATCAGGGTTCTCTGAAAGTTATATTTGCTCCCTTTTATCTTTTGTGCTGATCCGTGATCTGAACCATGAATATTATGATCCGTTGCACCTCTAAGTTTTAATACCTCATATCTCTCTACAGCATACATTATGCAGAAGCAGCTTAGTATGTAGATCTTGGTTGATACTATTCTATCCATCAATGTCACTTCAACAGTATACTGAAGGTTTTCATCTATGGCCGTCAGTGTTTCTATTGTTTACATCGCTCAGCCCAAGCAGCTGATGGACTTATCCATCGCATCGTTTGTGTGAATTCATCAATGTTGGGACGAAGACAACCTCAGTCAGTCACAGTCAGCGTGTGTGAGGAAACACACACATCTGCACTGAGGTTGGTTTGATCAGCAGCAGCTGGACACATACAGTCTAGTTTGAAGCACACAACAGCTCTGTGATCAGACAGTATTCATGTCAGTACTTTGACATCCAAAGGGTTCAAAGTATCTAAAGGTCAGCAGAGCATACTACATGGAGCATTATCAGTATCTCTCTATGACATTTCACCACAGTGATGGATTACGTGTATATATGATGAAATAGTGGTATCAGGAAAAAAGTAGTCACACAACTTCATTTAATGTCCAGTACAAAAAAAAAAAGAGTATTAGGCGAAGGTAAAGTATGTATCATGATGTGTTCAAATGTAATCTGTAAAATGTAGTTTTTGGTGAGAAACCTGAATAAATCCAGTTGTTTGAAGGAGGTTTAGTGCATGTTTGACAGATAATATCATTTAGCAATTTAAGCTATACAAAAATGTGAGCAAACCAGATTAGTTGTTCCATCTTATTTTCTCTCTGTACGTTTACTATTACTCCTTAATGAAGCAAAAGTATTTTTATCCACAAGTAATGGCTTGAACTATTGGTAGAGTCATTGATAGCCGCAGCTTCTTCTCGGTCACAGGTCTACTGAGTGATGGACCGGGCTGGTTTCTCCATCCATTTAAGGCTCCCTGTGAGAGCTGAGACCACAGTGATCGAGATTTATAAACAGAATCAGGCGAATGTACAACTTTGTAGGTCTGACAAAAAGAATGTGTATGCATATTTCTGGCTTTGTGCACTTTAAGTTGTAAAAACACAGATATCTTTCAACATCCTTTAAACTAGCTACTGGTATATATTTAGTAGGGCAACATGAGTACAGGACTGTATGGCTGCTCTGCTGCCTCCAGCCCAGCAGAGGAATTCAAACGTGCATTCCTCTGGAATACCAGCACGAGAGCACAGAGACAGAGAGAGAGAGAGAGGAGAGAGGCTTTATTCAGCCGTACAGTATGTCACTGGCAGCCAGCACAAGAACTAAATGCAGCCAATCCCCACGGAATACAGGAATGTGAAGACGGAGACATTCTGTGGCAAAGGGAAGATAACATCTCATCTCCACTCTGAGACCGCTTTCAACTCCCAGGAAGTCAACCAAAAACAAGGCTGTTTGGAATATACACTATATGCCATTTCCTGTATTTATTTACAGGAATTTTGACTGAGTACCTCCACCTCTTCATCTCTCTGATGCAATGGTGCTCAAACTAATTCAACTATAAAGCAAGGAATTGGTCTGTCTATCTCTGTCTCTCTGTCTGTCTGCCTGTCTGTCTGTTGTTCACATGTCTCGACAACCATTCATCACATCTACGTTACAATTGTCAGGTGTATTGCTGTGAACCAAAGGAAGTGACGTGTCAAATTTGGTACCATGACACATTCAATATTAATAAACTTTGAAGAAACAAACACACAGCGCTCTGAGCAACAGTGGGGGCGGAGCTTCAGGGCTCTGTGAACAGAGTTCAGGGATACATCCAAAGTCTCTTAAATTGTCATTTCCTCGATCCTCGCTTGAACCAGAAGTTGTTCTGCTCCGCCATATTGACAGCCATCCCAAAGCTCTTACTTCTGCTCTGAGGAGCGACGGAAGTGTTTTAACGACCAACACGCCCCCTCATTATTCATAAGTTATGTGATTGGACGCTGCAGCTGATTGGACTGATCTGATCTTTCTAAATATCACTGGAGTTTCATACCAGAGTAAAAACAGATCAGATCAGAAGTTTGGGGTCCCCTGCTGGAGCTGTTGCCCCCGCGACCCAATCCCGGATAAGCGGTCGAAGATGAGATGAGATGAGAGTTGTCTGATTCACCATCTGGTTTAAATATATGTTCATTGTAGACTGAACAACAAAATGACCACAAACAACTTTCTTCATTTATTAGAAAGATTTGTCTTTTCATGATCTGATATTTCCCTCAAAAACTTTTATTATGGATACAATTAAAGTCAGAGCTGGAAAGAAGAAACACTTTTTACATAATTTATCATCATTTCATTCAGTCACGTGAGGCTGAGTGTCGGGTTTGATGAGTTATAGCATTTCAATTTCCCCCGAAACTTTGAGTCAAAAAAATACTTTCCAGTGTTTAATTGAAACCATAATCATATTCTGGTTTAATTAATAATGACTTCACAATCAGAATTTCAAAACATACAGACTCAAATAATGAATAAATAATATTAACTCATTCTGCCAGTAGAAATTGGTCCTGTGCTTATAAGCAGAACACTGTACAAATAGTGTGTACAGACACAAACTCTATCAGAAGTCTCTCCAGCTGTTGAAGCCGACTGACAGCTGATCCAGCTGTGATCAGCTGATCCGCCGTCATCAGAAACAGACGTTGCTTCACGTGACGCTACAAAGGAAAGGGCATCTTATTTCTCTAAAACATATTTCCTCGTTTCCTCTCTCCTCACATGGTTTCCTTGCGCAAGACGCAAGTGAAGGAACCATGGATGCAATCAAGAGACTTGGGATGAACCCCAGCATGTCGTCCACAGCAGGCCTGCACTTCCTTTTGTTGCTGGATGCTGGATAAAGTCTGCTACGGTCACATGGATGCTGGATAAATGTTAAACCCAAACTCCTCTTCCCTCTGCTGGAGTCAACAGCAGCAGAGAGCCCACAGGAAGCAGAATCAAACCGGAGTATTTCACCAGAGAGACGGTGAGCAGCTGTGACTTGATTGTACCCCGGGAGTAAGACTATTAGACTTGATACTAACTTTAACTCTAAAGCAAAACTATTATCTATTAATAGTAAAACTATTAATACCGCACAGTAAACGTCCTGCATTCAAATGTTCACTTCAAGTGAAGAATGAAAAAGAGGAATTATCAGAACAATGTACTTAAATTTACTTAACGTCTGATCAAGGTGGAGCTTAGAATTCTAATATTATTCTGGATAGTTTCATAAATAATAATGCATCATATTTTAATTGTTCTATTTTCTCTTCTCTTAGTTCTCTGTTTGGTAAATGTAGTACTACAAGATTTTGCTTTGAAGTAGAAGTACACAGCAGTGCTTGACATGAGGCTTTTTCAGCTACATACAGAGGCTGAAGGCTAAGGTGTTTTACTGACCCAATAGCCAAACTTACTGAAAAATATAGGCCTATTAATAAATAAAAACAACAGAGATTCAAACAATTGGACAAAAATAATGTCAAATTCTAAATGTCATCCTTTAACGTTGTTACTGTCATGTATTGTGGTTATCTGCATAGAAACAGATCATTTAAAGATGAGGAAATAAGTGATTGTATTTTTACTTTAAATATTAGCTTTGATAAAAAGAAAATACATCTTGTCATGTGTATTTTAATGATGTATTATAACACTAAATTAGGAAGTTTAACAGGTAATAATTCTCTCTGATATCTCTTTCTTGCTGTGAAAACATCTCCTTCAAACAACTGGATTTATTCAAGTTTGTCAGCAGAAACTACATTTTACAAGATTACATTTGAACACATAATGATAACGTTATAATTTACCCTCACCTAATACTCATTTCAATTGAATGCACCATAATGGAACTGAATGGAACCTCCGCACATTTGCTGTTAGCTCGTTATTTAGCCAAACAGGACTTCAACACATTTGTTGTTCACAGTGTAGTCTTGTCAGGGCTGGCAAGTTATTCCAGGGAACAATGAGTTAGAATAGTAACATAATCCATATTAGTCATATCTAAATATCATATGAAATCTAAAGCTGTTTGGGGCCCTTTTAGTGTGAGAAGCCGGGACTCAACATGTCATGAGAGGTATGTTGCTGAGGACCAGAGGAAGATCAGTGTTCAGTGTCTACTTGTTTGTATGAGCGATTCTCCAGAAAGCTGCAAGCAGCAACAGCACAGGTCAAACATGCAGCCCGTTCTCAACACACATGCTTTCAGCAGACATTCTTCTAGGACAGTTTATTTAAGATCATAGAGAATTAACTTGTCTTCTGAGCCTTTGCAATGAACACCCGACTGTACAATTATTTGATACCACCAGCAATGCACAGTGTTTCATTCACAGAGTGGGTTTCCTCCATCTTTGACAGAAGGGCCAGTGGCTACAGAGACACACCTCACACGTGAGCAGACAAGCAGCTGCTGTCTCAGTATGAGAGGAAAGCCCACCGCTTACCTTAAAACAATGCACATGTGTAATAAACCAGAACGCTCTTCAAATGTCAGTACTGCTGACTCAGAATGAATCAGCAGGATTCATGGGAACCTGAATGTTCATGAAGAAGTGCACATATCATCTCACAGCTTTAGCTTGGTAATTAGCTGGGCCTCCTTAAGTCCATCACTACAATAATCAGGTCAAACATCAAAACCACTGACTTCTTTGAAAATGGATCTATTTTCTCCAAACAGCTTGACTGCTTCATCTGATCTGATGATGGTTGAGCTGCTTGTATCTCTGGAGACCGGAGAGCTCTCGTGGTTTTCTCCACTCCCCAGACAGCACACAGGCTTGGGAATTGGCTTGAGTCTAAAACAAATAATTTCTTGTGCTGGAGTGGCAGCACATGTTGCCTTGACCAAATATGGCTGAGTGAAAACACCACAGTCTCTCTGCAGCACACTGGAATGAAAAGCAGGTCTCCTTAACTGGTGTGAGAGTGGGCCATGAATCCAACGTGGCTCCTACTCTACAGGCTGAATGTGTGTGGAGGTGGTGGATCAGCAGCCACTAAAGGTCACTATATAGTGGTGGAACGGACCCTTGTTGATCCTCACGCATGTCAACCGTGGATTAATTACAGTTCACCATCATAGTGGGAAATAAAGTTTTACTCCTGATACATCGGCTGATATTCAGTAAAAATATGCAATCAGGAGATCGCCTTTAATGCTTTCTGTTTGCCGATCCCTAGTAATGTTACACTGTGAACAACAAATCTGTTGAAATTGACAGGAGGAAATAAAGTAAGAGTAGGGCTAACACCACCGCTAACGGCTAACGTACGGAGGTTCCATTCAGTTACATTGTGATGCATTCAGGCTCTATTCAGTGGAAATGAGTATTGGGTGAAGGTAAATTAAAATGTTAACATTATGTGTTCTTGTAAAATGAGAAAGTTGAATAAATCCAGTTGTTTGAAGCAGATGTTTTTACAGCAACTTAAATATATATTAGAGATGAATTATGACCTGTTTAGACAAGCTCTAAGCAATCATTAAAAATACTAATGACAAGATGATTTTCTCAATACAAATATAATCAATTGATATGTGTTTATTATGCTAATAACTACTATAGATGACTTTAACAAAGTAACAGGAGAACATTTAGAATGTTTGATGGTTTACTCGGACTTCAGGGCGTTGAAATGATTTTTGGGTCGGTAATGAAAAGAAATAGTCTGGATTCTTGTAGACCAGCTGCTACAACCAAACCAATCAATAAAAACAATCTGAATCAGACAATATTGATCACCAATGATCTGCAATTGGTATTGGCGGCAAAAAGGTTTGCTAAAAGTTATATTTGCTCCCTTTTTCTTTTGTGCTGATTCCATCTGTGTCAAATCTGAGATATGTTCAGAGTTTTATGATCCATTGCAGCCCTCATGTATTAATACAAAACTATTTATGAATCAGTATCCATTTCCCCTGCACTGTTGGCAGAAGAGCCGCTCACTGTGACATGCATGGGAATGAATTACAATATAACATGTTTGAATATATGTCTCACTTTCTCCCTGATGGTCTGACAAAGTCAATACATTTGTCGCTAGACGCTTTTAAGAAATATTGTGGGTAAGGGGGCTAAAAGGTCACTAAATCTAGCGCCAACACTGGTGCTGGGTCACTATATGGTGACTGCATACGAGTTTACCTTTTTGTAGTGCTGTCCAAATGTATAGTGAGAATTATTATAGCCTATATAGTGGACTCACAGTGTCCCACAACGCATGGTGAAATGTGGTGTACAACTAGTGACCACTAACCAAGCACTATATACCATCATGCACTGTACTGAAGGAATAATGTC
Source organism: Cebidichthys violaceus (assembly GCF_023349555.1). Classification (NCBI taxonomy): domain Eukaryota; kingdom Metazoa; phylum Chordata; class Actinopteri; order Perciformes; family Stichaeidae; genus Cebidichthys; species Cebidichthys violaceus. The sequence goes on from NW_027176321.1 coordinate 119,851, forward strand.
GGAGGAGAGAGCAGCCAATTAAGACAAATCCAGGAGTTGTGGCACAAAGATGATTTCATGTGAGCAGAGCAGCACACCACAACACAAACAGTCAGAAAGTACTTTGTATTCATTCACTGGTTTGTGAAAATGTGCTTATTGCCCTGACATTGACAACAACATCGCATACCGCTTTACTACTTCTGTTCTTACCTTTCACAATAAAAGCCCTGGACAAAAACACTGCATCACTGTTTACCTGGGGAACAGGAATTTACTCAGGGAATTTCCATAAGAGGCAACTCAACTCAACCACCCGAAGTTGATCTGGCACACATCAATTGTGTGACAGCGAAAGTAGTTTCTGAAAGGGTAATTTGCCAATGAGCTCACAACATAGTCATCTGCGTAGAACTCCCTGGACGGTGAGTAAGGAGCCGTGAAGGACTAAGTGATTCCGAACTCAACCTGTGGTTGTGTGGTTGTGACAATAGCTGGTTACGGTGTGTGCGGTTGTGCGTGCCACGTAAACAATCGTGCAGTGCATGCGTGTAAATTTGACCGAGCACAATCAGCTTCATCTGAGACTGATAAGCAGGTCAGCTGACATGGTCGGTCGATCTGATCAAATAGTTGAATCCGGTCACCGGCCGATCGATTAGAGCATCTCCACTCATCTTTGACAACTTAATACCTCTACTAGGGCTTTGCTCAACCAAACAAATTCTTAGTGGACTAGCACGAAGTCTAACACTAGTGGACTAATCGATTTAATGCACTAATCTGTAAAACTGAGCTTCTCTACAAAGAATCACACAAAAGCAGAACTTTACCTCTTGTGTTAACCAGAGATGTGCTCCTAAGGTTCCTGGAAATAAATCATTCAGCATGAAAAAGCATAACAAAATGGGTAAAGGACTAAGAGGGGGCAGCACTAATCCCTACCTATTTAAAGTAGAGCCTGGCACATATCACATTTCCACTGTCCACAGACATTGCTTGTTCTTTATTGGGACAAACAAACACTGAGGCACAAATATCTGTGATAAGCTGATGTCGGCCGATAACGTCAGCTGCCCGATTGGTTGACCAGGCTCTCATCTAAAGGTTCCCTGTGAAACAGATCATTTCCTTTTAACCGATTACATTTAAGTGTACTGACTCACCCTGTGAGTGCTGATTTGCTCTGTATTTATTGGCTGCAGCAAAAATCTGCAAATAATCTGCTGGCAACAGTTACAAATCAGCTGATGATAGTTTCTAAAAAGAAGAAGCCCAAAACTGTTAGTCACCTCACATATATTAAATGTAGCAAAGGAAATCATGAGATTCAGGTGAGGGCAAGTTTAAGTGATTTGGTGCCATTGTGTCGACTTTCTTTTGTTTTCCTACTCAATTTACAACAACAATTTCACAACTTACGATATGAGAGCAGCATGTACGGGGAAGGAACTGGGAACTAACTTCAACTCACACAGACTGATCATTATTTCATAATTAATATACTGGTTGATTATCAAACTCATTTCACAATGGTGTGTGTCTGGCTCTCCTCTGCCTGTATGGAGACCTTTTGTCCTCTTGACTGTGACTGACTGGACCGCTTTTGCCAACCTTAGGACTCAATGCTGTCCCTTGCACTTTGGATTAATTACAGAGAACATAAACTGTGCAGTTGATCACTGTCACCTAATTAGATCCGGATTGTTCTCCCCGTCAATGTAGCTCCAGCCCAAGACGACGGTATGTGAGCTCTGTTGTGAGATAAAGTGCCTTTTTTTTCTCCAAGTAATGTTAACAAACCACTTCTACATAACGAAAGCCATTGAGGTTTTGAAAGCAACGCCTCCACAGCAGAGCTAGCAGCTTCGTTACATTCGTTTTCAGTGGCTCTGTACACAGTCATGGTGTCGACACACATCCCGGGTCACAACCTACACCAGCACAGGGGCTGTGTTGTTTAAGGTACCAGTGAGACAATGAAATACAATCCAGGAAGTCCAGTTGGAGTAACAGTAACATTTAAAGGTTTATCAGACACCAAAACACTGCACAACATGTTACACAGTCATCTACCAGGATTGCAAGCTTGCATGCATGTGGCTGGCCAATGCAGCGCCTTGTCCTATGACGTCGTGTCCCCTTGAAGCAAAACCTGAGCCAGATGACCCTGAGCCCTCTGCTCTGGCACCAGTGCAACAGTCTTCTCTGCACGTGTTCAGTACTCCGGTGGTGCATTTGAATAATCAACTGACATGTTGGAAATCCAAAGTGTTAACTATTTTGAACAGCTACACTGGAAGGAGTGAGAAGCTGTAAGGTGTGTGTGTGGTGTGTGTGTGTGTGTGTGTGTGTGTGTGTGTGTGTGTCTCCATACAGCTCTCTACTCACAGCGTGAAGTTGCTCTCAGAAAGTCACAGAAAGGGTTGGACAACATCAACACTTCAAATAGATATGAAGTGAAGAAAAGCAGAAGAATGCTCACATTTGGAGGCACAGGGGATACTTCTTCCTACTTTCAACACTAAAAATACTTCAAATCAACAACTTTTTTAGTTCTTTCAGTTTGTCTTAACAGACAGTTTCATCTGAGAATAGAGAAACAGTTCACAGTGAAACTATTTTCATCCATTGGGTCCAATCTTCTCCATGTTCAAACAACACTAGGAGCCAGATCATTACAACATTACATGCGTGCTGTAAGAACTCCTATTATTGCATACAACTACTTTATCACCACAGGCGTAGGAAAACAATGACTTTAACTCTTATGTAAGACACTAAAGAATGTGAGTCTTACCTTGAGGCTGTGCTCTGACAGACCTTCACAGCCATTTGAACCAGCTGAGGCTTCTGATAAAGACATCTCCATCTATTACACTGTAGCTATACTATTACAGTTTAATGTTAACTGTTCTGGTAGTGATCATACAGCGTGCTATGCCATTTAGAATCAAAAACGACCACGGAATTACAGTATAGGTTTATGGACATCCTTGAAAATGTCCTTTGCAGCGGAGGCAGTCATATCATGTGCCAACATGTAGCAGTACACGCTGTTATTAGGCCTCACACAAACCAGGTTTTCACATACCAACCTGTCTTCTAGTCCACTACTGACACAAGTTTATTGCTCGGAGTAAACACGTCTATCTGCAAAGTCCTCCGTTCTGTCGCACACCACATCACAGTGGTGTAAGAATTTACACCCGGAGGCTACTTTTTCTTTCTCGCTTGTTTGCTAGCTGTTAACACGCCCAGCTGTGTTAGACCAGAACTAAAAGAACCGACAGAAGGTCACATGCGAGCTAGTCTGGACATACAGGTCCGGACCAGGTCTGAACACGTCACAGGAGGGTCATGAAGCGGAGCGGCTGCTGTAGGTCAGCACCGAACCGGACCGTGGAGGTGGTCTCGAGACAGTAAGCTCTTTTAAATTAGGAACTTTGACAGAGCAACACTTCTCAGAATGCCAGACTTACTCTACGGAAACTTGAACACATCGCTGCATGTTCCTCAATAGCTCACAGGACATTGAGTTTAGTGTGTGTGTGTGTGTGTGTGTGTGTGTGTGGGGGGGGGGGGGGGGGGGGGGGGGGGGGGGCATATTTCGCTGTCTGTCTGTGTGGCGCTTGTTACTTACCAGCACGTCGTTTCCTATATGTTCATTAACTAACGGGGCTTCACATACGCGGTAGTTTGAACTGCGGCCTAAACTGCGTAAGTTACTTTTTGGGGAGTTTTCTCGCTCCCACGTCGAGTCTAATGCTGACGTCAAGGACTTCTTGTTAGAATGGTGGAAACTTTTCAAAGTAAAAAAAAGAAGAAGCATTCAGCCTGACCTGAGCGCGTGAATCCACTCCCGCCAGCGGCCCCTCGGACTTTGAAAAACAAAATAGTTGAAGGTGTTTCGATTATTCCGGATAGAGAGCGAGGTTTTGAGCAAGGGGAAAAGCCAGACAGCGTCTCTTGGTTCCCCTCCCTATCCGCCTCAGCAGTGCTGCTGCTTAAACTCCACCCTGGCGGGCCGCGTCGCTGTGCGGTGGGGCGGTGTCGCACTTCAGTGGACATTTCGGTGTACTGCTGCTCTATGACTGAGCCATCCACGACTCACCTATGGCACAAACCCCCTACATCAGGGGTGTCAAACTCATTTTCACCCTGGGCCACATCAGCATCATGGTTACCCTCAAAGGGCCGGTTGTAACTGTAAGACTGTATAACTGTAACTACTCCCTAACATATTGTTGAATAACTCTGCATTTGATTATTGTTTATTCAAGTGTAAAAAGATTGTACATGCAGTTATATAAATGTAAAGTTATATTTAAGCATATTTCTGTTATTATAACATAAATCATTTTAATTTAGGGTTAAGAAACCCACATTACTCTATCAAGGATCAAACTTTTAAAGAAAATAACAAAGACAAATATCATCAAGCACAAGTTATTACATTAACTTTGTTCAAAGCTATTTTTGTCACCTCTCTGCATTAAAAATGTCCCTCCACGTCGTCCCATTTTATGTTTTTCTTGGAGGCTAAATTTAGCTCTGTGTTTGGTGTCAAAATGCCGACGTAAATTGTATTCCTTCATCACCGACACTGCCTCATAGCACAGAAGACAGATCGTTTTTCTCCTTGAAGCACAAACATATATTCGCTTTCCCATCTTTCATAACATTTTCTTCCCTCTGCATCAATCTTTCTCTTAGTGGACATTTTGGGATTATTTGTCGATCATTTTCAACTCAGTCACCTGTTGGAAAACCGCTTTTCCTCTCCTGTCCACCTCTTGTGATATGTCAGCACACAGACAACATGCTATCTCCTAATTTCGACCATGAGGATATTTATATTTTGAAGTCTAACTTTTAATTCTTTCTTTTTTTTAATTTTATCTGAGGCCCGGCCTCAGATAAAGGGACGATAATGGCAAGTTGGAGTTGTGTTGCCCAAAGTGATGTGATGTACTGAATCACGCCTATCAAATAAATGTAACACCGCCTGACAGAGGATTTGAAAACCATGGAATGTAAAAGAGAAATGACGTGCTCCACACGATCCACTGTGAGGTGCCCACACCTTTTGAGTCTAAATTGAAATTTAAGGTAAATTTTAAAGAATTTGAAAATAATGTTGGAAAGGAGATAATAACCAAGGTCATCAGTGATGACAGACAGAATGTAGCCTGTTCTGAATGTCACAGAAGAGACCCCCCCCCCCCCCCCCCCCCCCCCCCACAGAAGACTATTCTCATTGACCATCAACAGCTACCACTCCAATCTCAGCCCAGTCTGCATGGGCTAAACATCGTTTCATCCCGGAATAAGCAGAAGCTCCTGACAGTGAGAGGAAGAAGGCAGCTGGGGAGGACATGTTTTGGGTGCTTATGGTCTCCCCCTGGTCTACAGGCTTTGAATAAACCGGGCTAAATGTCATTTCAGTGTCCATCGATGTGAAAGAAACCTTAAGTATACAGTTAGGCCCAAGCATGTTGATCCAACCTAGACTGGATCCTCGCCCATTTTTCAGCCTATTTTGTTCACCACAGATGCATCTAACTGGGACTGGGAAGGCATCTGCAGAAATGTGAACGGGACCTCGTCAGATGAGGAGAAGAAACAGCAAACTGCTTTGTTTCAGTCACTGAAGCATTTGGTATGGGTCTGGTGTCGGGACACCATGTTCTGGTGGATTATCTATGATTCTTATCACTCCTCCCTGGCCCAGGAAAGTATGTGTTCCACAGTTCTTGGGAATGTCCCTTAAATTTGGTAGACAGTTCACAGCCACCAAGGGCATCGAGGATCCAGGAAACAGTTGTAGTCCTTTTAAATCTGTAATCAGGAACTGAGTGAGGTCAAGTAATCTAACTATAAATCTAGGAATTGTAAATTAATAAATATGAATAAACTTTGATTAAAATACCGAACAGGATCTGTACAGCAGCAGGGGCGGGGCTCCAGGACTCCACAGACTGGTCGTTTTACAAACCATGACTCATTGACTTTTTCTGCTGGATTTTGTTGAGTGCTGAATATCATTAAATATCATTAATGAAACTTAATTTCAGGAAACTTCATACACAAAAACTTCATACACAAAACAGACTAACCTGTGCTGAAACTTCTGGCGGTATCCGCCTGGCTTTGGCCAATCAAATAGAAGGGGGAGAAAGGAAAATTAAGGAAATTGAACAAGGCAGAAGAAGAAAGAAAAAGAAGAGCGATGGAGGAGCTGATAATACTGATGTCTGAATACCCAGAGTTTTATAACAGGGTTCAAGCTTTAAAAGAACAATCAGAAGCCTAAATTCTTGGGGAATTATTGATTAACTGATTTTTACCACTACAGCGGTTACAAAACTTCACAATTTCATAACCGTAAGAATGGAAGAATCTCCGATATCTATAGTGTCCTTATTCCTGCATTGTTGCCCTGTATATGATATTTTGCATAAATATATTAAAACATGCTAAAAAAAAGCTAAATAATGCAAAAATGTGTTCATAATGTCAGCATATCATCTGTAAAGGACAGGCGCTGGGCAGGTGTGGGGATACTCACAAGCCTCTGGCTGAGCGTCGCTGTGTTGGACTTCTCCACAGGTAACTCGAGGGCCCCTCGATGTGACTGTGAATGCCCTCAAATTATTGATCCAGCTAAACGCTTCTGGTGTTATTTCAGGGGACATGCGGAAATTGAAATATCATTAATGATTTGACTTAATTTATATAGCACCTTTTCATACAATCATGCAGCCCAAAGAGCTATACAGAGCAAGTTTAAAACAGCACAGACAAAATAAAATACATAAATAATAGACAATATATTTTTGAAAGACTAAAAATAACAACAATAAACAATAAAATGTTAAAATACATAAAAGTTACTAAAATAGGCTCCAGAAATATAAATACTATAAAAAGGCTGCCAACAGCTTTTTTAGGAAGACTGAACAAGATAGCATTGCAATAGTCAATATGGGGTTATAATGAGCATGCATTAGTTTTTCTGTGTCAGCCTGAGTGAAACAGTCCTACCATAGCCATGTTTCTAAGATGATAAAATGACAATGACAATTCAAAAAGCTGAGGTCAGAATCCAAGATAACTCCAAGGTTTTTCACCTGGTCCTTGGTGAAAAGGGCTAATGACTGGAACTGTACAGAGAGTTGCTCTCTCTGGGCTTTTGCCCAAACCTGACTGGAAAGTCTGTGGCGACTGTTGCTCAGTAGCAGGGTCGTCCTTTAATCAGAGGATCGGGGGTTCGATGCCCAGCTCCGCTAATACATGTTGAGGTGTCCTTGGGCAAGACACACATTACTGCCTGATGGGCAGGTGCCACCTTACATTTTTACACTGTCATCAGCGGGTACATTGCGTACATGCGGACATGCAGACATGGATTCTATTCCCCTTGAAAAAAGAGTGCCAATCTCAGAACATGTTAAAATTGTCATGAAAGCCCATGTTGAGTCCTGCTGGCGGATTGGAGCTAGGTGTGAAGGCTGAGGAGTTTACTAAAACAGCCAGCTCCGCCTCCGAGAGTTGGGATACGTAAAGAAATAAGGACAGACTTTCTACAGTTCTTTAACAGTGAAGTATTGAATCTCCATTGTTTAGACTGATTTTCGTTATTAATTAGGCAAAAAGTAATTGCCTGGGTAGCATGATCCAATATAACTATACTACGTATTTCAGCATTAATTACATTTTTGATAAGAGAGTTGGATATTAAAAGGTAATCGATTCTAGAGTAAGAGTTGTGCTGATTGGAATAGAATGTTTATTGACAGAAGAAGCAGCCAATACCAGTGATTCCAACAACTCTTTAGGCACTTGACAGTGATCAGGCTTTTGGAAGAGGGTGGCCCGAGCAGTCTACTTGGACTATATTAAATTCACCACCCATCAGAACAGGGCTGTCAGTGCACTGTGCCAGGAGGACACCGAAAAGATGCTGGGGCAGGATTTGAATCATAAAAATGTCAATCAGGAGAGACTTCATTAGAGAGAAATAATAATCTATTACACATTCATGATGAAATGAAAAGTGAAGAGTCTTTGGCGATGGGACTCCATTAGTATATTAAAAGGGGGTAGAGATACATGGATTAGATCAAGAATATTCCCCCCTGGAGTCTAGACACTGGTGGTGGTGGTGATGAAAGAAGTTGCTAAAGATCCAATGATGGGATCAGGAGCAGGACTGGGCACTGGATATAATGGAGACTGGAGGGGAAGGGGGTGGAGGAGGGTCTCATCAGTTCATACTGCAATGACAAGTGACAACAGAAGAGAGGAGTTTAAGAATTTTAAGGGAAACCGTGGCAGAATCTGGTTGGTTAAAGTAAAACGCCCACATTCAGCTGATAGAGTAGAAGCCACAGAGACAGAGGGAAGGAGTGTTCATCGATTTTCACAAATCGATGAATGTACCGTAGAGAATAGATCACTCCCTAGTTATATAGTTTTTCTTTTTGTTCTTTTGTTTTGTTCTTTTTTTTTGTTCTTTTTTTCCCTCTTTGTTCTATGTGTATATGTAAAATGGGCATCATCTGAAGATCTGTATATAGAGAGTACATTGTCTGAAAGACATCTGTAAATGTCTGATTGATGCCAACTATCAATAAAAACAAAAAAAAAGAACCTGTAAGTTTAGCGTATTTATGTTTATTTTGCAGGTTAGCCTGTTAAACACACCTTTAGCATGTTGCATGGCAAATGTGTCTAATGAGAAACATTATTGAACATTGAGCCTCATTTGAAGCCGATTAGATAACCGGAGGACTACTGTAGGTTCCATTGGTTTGTTTTTCATGTTTCCCTTTCAGGAAACTTCATACACAAAACAGACTAACCTGTGCTGAAACTTCTGGCGGTATCCGCCTGGCTTTGGCCAATCAAATAGAAGGGGGCGAAAGGAAAATTAAGGAAATTGAACAAGGCAGAAGAAGAAAGAAAAAGAAGAGCGATGAAGGAGCTGATAATACTGATGTCTGAATACCCAGAGTTTTATAACAGGGTTCAAGCTTTAAAAGAACAATCAGAAGCCTAAATTCTTGGGGAATTATTGATTAACTGATTTTTACCACTACAGCGGTTACAAAACTTCACAGTTTCATAACCATAAGAATGGAAGAATCTCCGATATCTATAGTGTCCTTATTCCTGCATTGTTGCCCTGTATGTGATATTTCGCATAAATATATTAAAACATGTTTAAAAAAAATCTAAATAATGCAAAAATGTGTTCATAATGTCAGCATATCATCTGTAAAGGACAGGCGCTGGGCAGGTGTGGGGATACTCACAAGCCTCTGGCTGAGCGTCGCTGTGTTGGACTTCTCCACAGGTAACTCGAGGGCCCCTCGATGTGACTGTGAATGCCCTCAAATTATTGATCCAGCTAAACGCTTCTGGTGTTATTTCAGGGGACATGCGGAAATTGACACATGTTGCTGGCTTAGACTGTATATAAGAAGTGGACGTAGTCAACGTGAGACGTCACCATTTGGTTTGTGGACTGATGTTATGAAGTCTCGAGTTTGACGATTTGTCTGTCGCCATTTTTTGCAACCAATGACTGAAGTGACCATAATTGGACTGTGGAGGAGTGACGTAGAGACGCCGTATACGTCTCTGGTAAAGACCTGTCAATCACAGTAAGCCCCGCCCTAAAGCATACCTTGCTTTATAGTCTATTTGGATTCATATTTTTCCCTCCAGCTATTTGCACTGTGGTTCATATTTACAGCAGCCGATTCAGTTTTACTGGTGTCTCTTCAAATCACACATTCATATCTACCAATCACTGCCTCACAATGTGCTTTCACAGCACAAATAACTCTTGCATAACTGTCTGATAGTTTATATCCATGAAGGTGCAATCTATAATATTTTACTGCCAATATATCATCGAACTGCTGCTGCTCTCAAGCTTTTAATGAGGCGGAGCCAGCGCTGCTGTGTGTTTGCTGGGGATGTTCCAGACTCCCTGGTCCCTCAGCTATCCACCAACTCCTCTGAACTGTGTGTAGTGTCTGTACATCTGGATCCAAGGCACATTATATTTGTAGGACAAGTGAGATCAGCATCTGTTAGTTCATTAAGAAATGAATTACACAGAATCAACCTTTAATAGGACACAGATCACATATTCTTTGTTCAGCCTAGGTTCCATTTGTGTTGAAACAGTAGTTTTAGAGGTGGAGATTCAACATCATGGTCATTCTGCATTATAGAAGAGGTGTTGAATAATCATTCTGCTTTCATTGATAGAAAATAAACAAGAAAATATTAGAAACATTATCAGCCTCCAACACCACCACTAAAAAGTGACTGGACCCTCCTTGATGGAGGTAGGGTTCATTGCAGGGCTGTTGTATCAGACTGCATTATTCTCAGCAAACTGCTGCTGGTTGGAGCAGTGAGCCTGTTTGTACTGAAGCAGATGTGAATGTTTGCAGCGTCAACCTGACCCCTGTGCCTCACATTGAACAAGCTGCCCTGATCCCACAATCTCCATGTCAAGAAAAACTGCCATAAAATGATATTATTCTTCACTTTCACTGAGTTCTCTTTTGACCAAAGTTATTGTCATAACTACCAAATCTGCATTAGTTTTCAGAATTTTAACCCTTTAATAAGTATCTAAGTATAAATCTAAGTATTTTCTGGATACTAAGTGATTCGTTTTCATAGTCTGGGATATGTCAGTGATTAGCAACAACATAGATTTTGATGCACTGCATCAAATACTGCAGTGCTCCATTATACAGCCGTGATGACCCTAGTGGACACCAAGATAACAGCATGTTTTACCCCAGAGAGCAAACATGAGAACATGTACAAGTACAATGTTGAAGACTGTAAGCTTGATATGATACAATCAATGAGCGAGATCAAACATTGTGGTTTTATTGGGTTTTGTGACAGCCCCCGCAAATTCTGACTTTTGTCCTTCAGGTTTTGAGTGTCTGTATTTTGGCTACTTTATTATATACTCATTATAGGAGCTGAGGTTCAACTTCCAAAATGTGATGAAAAAAAAACTGAAACAAAAAACTCACCCCCTTGCAGAAAAGCATGCCTTGTGCATTAACAAATTTACAGAATTATTTAAAAAAAAAGTCCCTAGTGATTTTAACATTACTATACTATATGTATCTCCTCTCATTGAAGGACTATATGTTTCCCAAAGGTTAAAAGGTGAGTTTCATTAATCATTTTCAATAATCCAAGAATGTTGTTCTGTCACAATTTAAGACATTTAGCAGATTGTATTTTTAAGGATGACACTGTCTTTTAGAAAAAGTATAAACCCACTGATGTCACCTCACTATTGTGTGTTCCACTACAACAGGAAGAGCTCAAAGACCAGCTGTAGTAGGACTACTGCAGGCCATCATGGAATGACTACCAACTAGCTGGCTGCTTTCTCTTTGTCTGAAATGAAGAACTGTTACTGTACATGTGGTGGGAGTGACTCAAAGGCACTACTTGTGTCTTCTAACTAATCATCTAGTCTGTAAAAACATTAAAGGACTACCGTGAAAGGGTCTTTGTTTTCAAAAGAGTGACACTGAAACTATAGAAAGTTTGTCATTTGATAAATGAGTTAAATAATTAAATCAAACATTTGTTAATTTAATTGAATTATTAAGAGTTACAAAGTATTTCATGGCAAATGTTGCCATGCATCTCCTCAAGCTGTCTCTGTAGAGACTTTGAAAACAATCAGAGTGAATGACTTTGGAAGGTTGAGTTAACCTGACGTAGAACAGCAGCAGCTACACACTCAATGGGTTTAGGCTTTTCATGGCAATACATGACAGGTGTTATCCAAAAAAGCTTGTTGCAACATGGAACACAACTCCCGCTTTAACATCTTTATGTTTCCTCCATGAGCTCAGCTACAGCAGTCACCTCCCTGTGAAGCTCTCTGAGTGAGTCTTGAGTCCCACTGCTCCTGATGGGGGGAGGGGGGGGTGTCACAGGGTCACATGATGAACCTGCAGAAAACTGACCACATCTTTTCATAGAAAACTGAGGTATTGAACACAAAGAGTAGAGTGGGGTAGGAGCTCCGCCTCTGGCTGGGTTGCTGTGGCGTCAGCACTTTTTCAATATATTAACACAGTTGAGGCACACTTCCTTTGTTCTTTTAATCAGCAGGAGGCCTGTAACCACATTCATTATGTCCATTTCCTCTTCCCGTCACTGGCTGCCAGCTGCCAGTAGGAAGCCTGCTTGTTTAGCTCAACATCAGCAATAATCTCTGCAAACATCTGCCTGTGCTTCTCCCAAATAGAAACGGTCCACTTTGCACAAATGCAAAAGGAAAATATGTACAATTGTTAACATTGAAATAAAGGATTGCTAAAACAAATGATTATCGTGATCAAAATAGACTCTGTGGTCAAATATGGACTTTACTGTCCGACAGTATTACATGTGGACAACAGGGGGATGATGGGAAGGCGTCCACACGGCTCCAACCTAATTTAGTTAGTCTGGTGTTTTCAGTGGGGACACTGTTGTGTCTTACTACCCGTTGGACCTCTAGTGTTGTCTAGTTGTTGGAGATTCCTTGATACCTCTCAGAGGTAAGCTCAGTGCTCAGTTGCTGACGGCAGCCTCGGGGCCGGCGGTGGCTGCAGGGATGCGAGGCATCTTCTTGGCTGGACTGGGGATGTGCTGGAGGAGGAAAACAACTGCTGGTTAACAAAGCACTAAATGGTTCATATCCGACCTGCTGCTCCGTTATGAACGAGCACTAATCACATCAGTAGGACAACCGTCATGCCACATCACCAGTCCGCTGCTCTAAACTCCTCCTCCTTTACAGAAAGACTGTTTTCATTCGGTCACTTCTACAGAGGTCACATTTCATGCATGTACCCAGATGTATGCGATGAATGTAATCAAGTCTTTTTAGGACTCGATAGTGACGTCATCGTGTTCCCAGACCTTGGTTCCTTTGATCTACATTAGATATAATGTTCAAACGTTTAGTCCTCCTGTACCTCGGTGGCAGTGCTGGAGCGAACTATTTCTGGCTCTGCTGACAGGTCATGGTCCAGAGGTCTTCGGGCGTATTCCCTACGGTGCTTGTCATCTATTCGGGTCAGGTACCATGTCCCTGGGAACAGATCCTCCACTGAGCCTCGGGGGACGTAGCTGGCTGTGAGGACAGATCAAAAGAAAAAGGTACATCCATTGATAAATGCATTCCACTTTAGTGTTGTGCCTTCATGGTGTCGGTCCGCTGAGGACCATTAACCGTTGTGTCTTTAAAACTTTCTTTATATCACAATCAGCTTTCTTCAAATTGGGATGAATTCATTATTTTAAATTGGATTATTTTGGTTAGACAGCATATTAAAGCTACTAAGAGGATTTAGTCCTTCCTGTACTAGCTCACAGCGTACTGCAATACAGCCTGAAAGTTAAATATTGTGAGTCATGTCAACCCCCATAAATTCATAGTTTAATAGTTGTGATGATCCCCTAAGAAAAGATAATCAGCAGCCATTGTTTTCAAGAGTTTCTAAGAGCTTTACTTCCTGCCAGACTTGTGACGGTCACTGTGAATGAGCAGAATCAAACATGAGCAGCAGTGACAGCAGGGTCATACCGAGGTGGTGCGTCTCTTCTCTCAGCTTCATGTTCTCAGAGAAGACAGCAGGCGAAACCTTCTGTCTCGAGTCCAGTCTGGCCTTCAGGTCACTCAGGCTGGACACAAGTTTCTCCAGACCAGATCCTGAAACAAAGTCAACGAATGACATGTAACAACACACCTTCTATTAGCTTCTACAGTTCTATCATGACTTCAGGTTCTAACTTCATCTACAGGTGAACCGGACCGTGGCTGACTCACCAGGTGTGTGGTCCTGTGTGACTCTGAGAGAATACAGAGTAGCAGCAAATCCTGAACCGTAAGAGAAAACTCCAATCCTCTGTCCTGCCAACTGTGAAGATGTGTGTCTGCAACAGAGAAAACCATTCTCCTTACATACAACAACACCAACACTCAATTGTTTCTACCAGTTCAATGAGCCACACCAGAATCTATGAGAGCTGTCTCTTTGGAGCCAGAAACTTTGGTGATTTCACAGTGACGTCCCTGAACAACTGAGATGAAATGTCCCGTTTCTGTTAACTCGCAATAAACTGCATATACAGTGTAACAATTAACTGTTTGAAGATCTCACCTTACAATTAGCTGCAGGATATGTCAAAATAATAGGTTTTGAGTTGGTAGTATTAGGTAAATAGGAAGGTCCCCGCTCTGCAGTGACTGAATGAGCCCAGTTAAGCTCTGCTTCCTCTCAGACCAACGCTGCACTGCCTGAGAAAAGGAGAGACTTGTCCTCCAGATCCGGTTGCGTTGGTTGCTGGGGACCTGGGTTCAGGACCAGTCTCCATTATGGTTCAATATATATTGAAGCAGAGCGTCTACAGCAGGGTTAGTCTGTTCTTCAGCAGACACTTTGTGTTGTTCTGTTCATTTTTTGTTTTTCACTGCTTCAGGTCTTTACTAAATCTAGAAATGCTTTGTTTGCTGTGCTGTTTTGAGTTATTTTAAATCTGATATAAAACACATTTTGTGATTAAATACAAAAGATGAATGAATGAAAAAAGTCAGACACAAACTTACTCTGCAAGGACTGATGCCAGGCAGCCGTAGACAGAGGGCGTGTACATGTTTCCGTTCTGGTTAGAGATCAGCAGGGAGGGCTTGGTCTTCGTCTGGAACAGATCTGCACTGGCCTTCATAAAGGCCTTCTCCACATCCCGGTCAAAGTAGGTGTCCTCTGGTTGTACATCTCTATACACACACACACACACACACACACACACACACACACACACACACACACACACACACACACACACACACACACACACACACACACACACACACACACACACACACACACACACACACACACACACACACACACACACCAGAGTATTTCCTGATGTTGTCATAGAATAACTAGCTTGTACTTTTGCCACCAGGCTAATAGAGAAATCATCTTTGTTGAGTGGAATACTGAGATTGTACGATTTGAGGTCATATGTTGACGATCAACTTTCAAAATGTTTCATTTGGAGGATGAAGAGGAAATGTGTGAAGACTAAAGTCATTCCACATGCAGAGCAAACTGTATGTTATATTTTACATGCAAGATGAAATACTACAGGATATTATGTCTTATGAAGTCAAACATCCACTGAACCCATGTGACCAATATGTCTGTGCCTGACATGCATCACCTGATAACTCCATGTATGAAATGGTTAGAGATAAGCTACAGGCTGTTGTTGATCCAGATCAATCAGCTCCCTGGGGAACAGCTGAGGCCAATTCGAAACTAGTTACAAATGATCATATCTGTGATCCTTAAGAGATCAGGCCAGCGTCTTAATATAGTCATAACATTTTTTATGAAAGTTCAAATATGAGGCAGTCAGTGTTACAATGTGCTATGAGGTACAGTAATGTGCAGTGACATTACATGACCATAGGAACATTGCGCTTCTTAGCAAACCTATTATGGAAACAGTTTGATCATATTAGGCCTTCTTTAGTGACATCACATGATGCACATGAAGTATAATCTTTTAATTTAGTATACAAGATGTACTGTAACTGCATGAATAGAGGCGCTTCAACATGGTGGCTGGCTTGACTGCTGAAAGCCTCGGGCACTACCGCACATCTACGACATGGCAACTCTAGCTATTACAGCTGTCTTAAGCTCATTTTAGTGCTTGTTTCAGGGGACCACTGGAGCACCAGTTACATGTGCACTTTTACCTTGTTCGTTCTATGTGAAAAAACAGGGGGAGAGAGAAGTTCCAGGAGAACTAGTGAAAGACATGCATCTGTGTGGTGATGCTAGAGAAGAAGAGGGACGTTTTCTCCCTAGCATGCAGGATATGTAAATCATGCTGTTTTCAAAGATCAACATACAACATTCACAGCATTACCATAGAATCTAATATTATCTATGTAACGGTTACAGCTGAAAACACCATCCACACCAACAGGAGTGCTCCTTTAAATCAGGACTTTATTCAAGAGGCCTGTTTTTCTTAAAGGACCACACCCCTGTCTGCTGTCCAGCTGCATTATTCAGAGTGTACCTGAAGGCATCGAGGCCTGTGAAGGGTCCCGTCTCAGTGTTGGGGCTGGGGTGATTTAGAAAGTCATTCAGCATCAGTCTAGCCAACGACTTCTGCACCAGCTTGCAGTACGGAGAATGGAAGACTAGATGGTCAAAGTCGTCCAGGCTGAAACGCTCCTCTGAGCCCTCTGTGAAGAAGAAGAAGAAGAAGAAGAAGAAGAAGAAGAAGAAGATCATATGAGCCTCAAGAATTTGTAACACACTGGGTTCCATTTCTTTGACACGGTTGCAAAGCACAATGAGAACAGATTTTATCCAAACGCACTTAACCTGGCTGTGCTTTATCTGCATACAGCTCCTCGTGTTGCACCTCTGCACCATGCGCTACGCAGAAAATACCGAGGTGACAAAGCTCATTTCAACAGACAAACACAGCCCATTATATCAAGCCCAGAGAGGAGAGCTGCAAATGTCCATAAAGACTCTAAATGTTCTCAGATACTGTACATTGTTGACACATTAGGTTAAAGGCTCATCTCGTTAAACTACTTTATGGCCACTGAACTTAGGCAAACCCTTTAGCACAGGTACCGTCCTAAACCCTCTTAACTAATCAGGCTCTTATCGGACCAGTCCCTCCACTTGCTTCACAGCAACATCTTCTTTCCAACAGAAGGTACTCTGACTAACAGATACACCAGGTAAAGAAGAAGGATCACACAGATACCGTCAACTGTAATATTACAACTACTCCCATCATGTAGCAGCAGTATTATGGGCTTTTCTGTCTTCAGATGTATGATCTTTAACATGGAGCAGTAATAAGGTTCAATGAGTCACCAATGCTGAATTTCCAATGCATGGTAAGGTTCAGCTCGGCTCCACTCGCTTTTTGGACAAGGTGCTTTTCTGGATTTCGTTTTCCACTACAGATAGTACCCCTTTCATGTAGGCAGGACTCATCTGATCGTCATAGGGACGGCGCATAAAATTGCAGTGACATCATCCTCAACGAGACACAAACAGCGTGTTCTCTCGCTGGATCCTTTCATTGGCAACCACACGGAGGAACCTCTGTACTTCCACCACGCCATGGGTTTGCAGGCTGCCATTTTAAAATCATAGTTAAGTGAATAATACAATTTTTATTTTTCAAATCATGCCACCATTGATGGTACATTGGCTATTTAAAAATGGCATCCCATGATGATTCTCTCTGACCAATGTGAGGTCTGCAGTGTTTTTACTCCACCTTCTCATATCCGCTCAGCTCCCTTGTAACCTCAACTGAGCTGGTAGCAAAAACAGTACCAGGTACTAAGTACGATCCACAACTTCTGCTAACTTCATGTTTTGTTTTGTTTGTCTCTGCCCTATGTAAAGCATCTTTGGGTACTTAGAAAAGCGCTATATAAAATTAAAGTATTATTATTATTATTATAATGGAAAACCAAACAGGGACCATGATGGGGAAACAGGGTACTAGTGAAAACATGTGTGGTGATCTCGGATACCTCTGCCCCTCTTGGGCTTGTAGTGTTGTCTACAAGAAGCACTTTGAAATGGAGCATCGGTCTATATTGATCATAGACGACGGTCTTAACCCACCTCTTTGCCACTGTGTGTGGATCTTGTTGCGATACACAGAGTAGCAGCGGTCCAAGGCACTCAGGTAACACTCTATTGACAGCTTGCCGTCCACCACAGGATACTCGGACATCAGGTCTGGCTTGTAGAAGTCATATGCATGCTGCATGTGGGTCCCTCGCAGACCTGCAACAAAGACACCAGCAGCAGTTGGATCAATTCAAGTCCTTCTATATGCAGAGCTCATTCTATGCATGTATGGCTGCACCACCTACACTAAGTTGGAGCATGTTTTTAAATCTTCTCACAGATTAACTTTTCTATTGCCGTTTATAAACTTTCAGAGAATGACTGAGATAGTGTCTGGTATTTAGATGTATAGTTCAACACATACAATAACTCAACTAACCAGTGCACATTGTAAAAGTCACTTAATTGTGACTCATGTCTGTCATACAAGACAGACATGAGACGACAGAGAGCCTGGCTCTTATACTCATGTTCCTTCAAAGTGTTTGACGACAATGATCTCAGTGGTTAACAGCAGAGAAGATTAAATTAAAACATGGTAGAAAACTTAAGTGACTTAATCTGCATTTGGATGATGGGATCGGCTAAATAACAGTGAGGTCTTATCAATACGTCAATCATTGAAGAGTGCTGCCTGACAAAGTTATGGACAGTGAACAGTTGGCTTGTTGGCTGACCTCGTTCAAAGGCCAGAGGAGCATTAGGCCCGACCAGCATGGCCACAGCACCAGCGCCTCCTGTCGGCCGGGCACTTCCTGTGGCGTAGACAGCAATGTCCCCCGCTACAACCAAAGCATAGCGCCCTGCAGAGAGGGAGCACAAGGAGAAGCATGTTTATATACATATACAAACATACACAATCATCAGCACAGTGGCACAAGACTGTTACAGCAACCCATCCTATAAGATTGTATGTAACAATATACATTTGTTGCAACAATTAAAGCTGACTAAATGCTATTATGTGCTAAAAGGGAATTATCTGATGAATCAGGCTTTAGCAATAATCAATATGCAACACTTCCCAATGATGCAACTGAATGAAAACTTCTACACTTCTGATAATTCATAGACTATACAATGAATCAATCAATGTGGAAAATAAACTATGTTCACTCACCATCCCATGAGCTGGACTCCACCCAGTTGACAGCATTGAAGAGTGCAGCTGTACCCCCATAGCAGGCGTTTGTGGTGTCAATGCCCTCCACATCTGTATTGCCAGAGTCCTCAAACAGCTGCATGAGGACCGTCTTGACAGACTTGGACTTGTCGATGATGGTCTCTGTGCCGACCTCCAGTCGACCCACGCTGTCATAGGACAGACCGTTCCTCTCCATCAACCTCTGCACCACCGTCAGGCACAGAGAGTTGATGTCCTCCCGGTCTGAGCAGAAGCCCATGCGGGCTTGGCCCAGGCCCACAGTGTATTTACCAGCTGTTACACCGTCTAACTGCTCCAGCTCGGCCTGGTCCACATACTGGGACGGGAAGTACAGTTCCATGGCGATGATACCTACGTCTTTGGGCCATGGTCCTAAGCAGCTGATTGGGGCTGATCCTGGCATCCTGAACGGGTTGAGAAGAGGTTACAGGTTCAGCATTACATCAATGTGATAAATATGTTGTTAGTGATGGAGTACTACAACTTTACATTTGTCTACAGTGTTGGAGCCAATTAATGCTCCTGATATACAAGTTGGAACCGGTCTTTGTTTGTTTAGGTGCATCAACAAACAAATGTACTTTTCGCCCTTTGGACATGTTAACAGAGAACTATGTTACTGTTTGATAACCTCACAGTCCACTAGAGCCAACAGTGGAGTCAAAAAGCAACATTAGACATATGGTTGGGACGTTGTTCCGCTGTTGGCTAGGAGATCTTGCGTTTTATAGCGAATATAAGATTAGCTATCTGACAAGGTTACAGAAAACACTGACCAATAACTAGCATGTTAGCTACGGCCGTTTCAATAGTAGTATGACATTTATTGTGGTGGTTGAGATACAATTCTGCTTTAACGTTTAAATACCAACCAAACACGCCAGGAGCTAAGGTTAACAGAAGACGTGAAACCACAGAGAAAGTGGCTAACACTAGCTGTAAAGGCACAGGACGGGCCTTTCCAGGACTAAAGTTAAATGTGGCATATTTATTATGTCTCAAGTTTGACAGCTAGCTAGCCTACGTAGCTATATACAGCTACATAACGCTTGTGTTTGGGAGATAAGAGCAGATACAAAGGCTAGAGGTGCGCAAAACTGGGTGAAAGGTCAATGGGATTTTCTAGAATTTAGGTTAATTCCAAAATCTGAAACATTAACCCGTTAGACTCGGTCACGTCTAAGGGTCAATGGTGGAAGAAAAGACAGATTTGTTGCCTGAAAGACTATGTGACCATTTAAAAAAAAAAAAAAAAAGACATTTGGTTTTGCTGGATCATAATACAGCAGTTATATTGCAACCCGGACGCAATAGGTGACGGACCGCTTCCTTTCTGATGGAGATGGAATTTCCATATAGCAGCTTTATGTAACGCTAGCTGTGTCTTGTTACATTTATAAACCTAACTTACTGTGTTAGACATGAAAGAGTAGCGAAGTATTCTGATTTAATTAAGATTCCACACTGACATCCGCGATAATAAGCGTCTGTTGACTAATATCGTCTATCAAGACGTAACAGACGAATATAACATTGAACTGTTTTGGTGATAAAACATATATAAAGTTTCAGACCGTAACGGTACATGGATCTTCTCACCTGAGTGTGACGTTAACTCCAGAGATAGTAAAAGTTACTGACGTTACTCCGTTATTTGTGTCCGGTCCACCAGTCTCTGACGGTCCGGCAGAAGTGTTTTTATGTATGACGATGACAGCGCAGCGTCCGCCCTGCTCTACACAGCACCTGGCCTCCTGGCCAATCACAGCTCACACACAACATGCGGCGCTACCAAGTCCCGCACATCTCTGGCCAATCAGAGATTGGGAATCAAAACCACGCGCCAGAGCCGTATCTGCAGACCAATGGCGTGAGTTGTACGATGTCTGGTGAGAGAGAAGGAGCCAATCAGACTGTGAAAGTCATTCCTGGCGCGGTAGACCCAGCAGTGGGCTGCGCTTAAAAAACAGAGTAGTGTGGACATGGCAACAGTCGTCCATGATCCATTCATGATCCATTCAGCGGGTCCACCATGGACTGCACGGGTACGGCTACTGCTTTTATAACGTTTTCCCGTTTTGGTGATGACCATCAGTGCCTATGTAACAAATTACTTTAACACTATACAATTACATTTCATGGATGATATGGCTCCCTCGTTCTTAACCAGTGTATTCTCCTTTTCAAACTTTGTGAATGGGCTTCTTTTTATTACCTGTTTGTTAATGCAGTAGGCTTGCTATCGGGAAGTAAAAAAGGACCAAAGCTGTTGCACTAGCAACATAATGGCAATGAAAAGGTTTATAAGTTATGCAATTATGTCAATGCCATTTAAACGTATTCATACATTCTGCCAAGCTCCAAACAATGTAGAAACATGTGAGACAGGCATCAACATGCACCTTTTATATCAGGCCCTAAATTATTTCCGTTCTGTGAACTGTCATGCAAAGTGTCTTTGTGAGTGGTGAAAGAAACAGTGTACACTGTAGGATGTCTGTCCGTTAGAAACACTGAAGTATTACCGGTACCTGTAAAATACAATTAAAGTATTAAAAGGGAACGCCGCCTATGCAGTGAATGATGTAGAATGACCCCTTTCAGAGTGTTGTATATTATATTATTATATATGGGCTGTTATAATATGGGATTCTAATGCATTAAGGTGCTAACAGAAGTTTAATGTTGGAGCCATGTCGTTTGATTGCATCCTAATTCACAAAGTGAACATATATTTAATGTGTAAACTGTAAATCTGCAGAGTAAGTAACACAACTATATCCGTCAGATAAAGTTAGTAATACTCAAGTGGGTTTAAGTACGTCCAAATTATACTTAAATACAGAACTTGACCTAATTCATGAAAACCCAGAGTTGAGACCAGGAAGCAGAGTTGCAGTCTTACACAGTTCTCTGCGCTTCCATTAGAGCAGTTACCCACCCAAAACCCCATGGTGTCTGCCCCACGGCCACTTCAATTAATTCAATTAAAAGGTACAGAAGAGGAGTTATACAAAATATCCTAATAAAAATGAACACCACCAACACAACAGTGCAACAAAATAGGAGAATTAAATGTGGACTCGTGGAAATGTCATATGGATTGACTATATTGTAATTCTATTTTGTTGATCATTCTGTACAAATAACGTGCCAAAAAACAGGGGAAATCTATTGCACTTCAGGTTGGCCAGAGGTGCAATAGATTTTCCCTGTTAAAGTTTTTCCTTTTCTGCTATGATGATCCAAGGTCAGAGGATGTTGTATGCTGAACAGATTCTAAAGCTGTCTGAGGCTACTTTGATTTTTGGGATACACAAATAAATTGAATAGAATACATTATTTCGCTCAGGCATACCTGCTGCTATGCAATTGATTAAAATGTCTGTAACCGGAGCAATTCTTTCAAACTAACCTAAAAAATATGACAATTTGATATAGAAACCTAATATTGACAATTGCCAGCCTCTTAACCTGTTCACCATACTGCTATCTGGAGAGAGATACAGAAGTATCAGCTGAAGAACCACCAGACTTCAGAACAGCTTCTTTCCTCTGGTTGTGTGACTTATTAACTCATCCTCCAACCTCCATAAAAAAATATAGTTTTCTTTTCTTATGAAGCCAAAGGGGATGAATGTTGATGAACATATCAAAGTTTCTATCACCTGATTCTTTTTTTAGAGGAAACCACACTGACGGCTTTAAGATGAAATCACTGTTTATTTTGTCAAACCATTAACAATCATGAGGATGCCTGAACTCACGGCAAAGTTAACTTTTCCTCATACAGCAGCAAAAATGAACAATTCAAATACAAACAACAAATATTAAAATTTCTTCTGTTCAGGAAAAAAAAGTTGACAAAAGTGTTAAAATGAGAAACCAATCCTGAGAACCTGCAACATCATCAGAGCGACGCTTTAACACATACATGTTCTACTTCTCTCTTCCTGGATAGTGGACACGTGTCACGCTCAACACCATCATTACTAAAACCTGAAGGAACTGTAGTAGCTTCTGCCTTTCTCCATAGTGAACATGTTTCATCCCTTCTAATTCATGTCAGACCCCTAATAACATCCAGACATTTTATTATGAACATATTATTTGATAAGAACACAAGTACCAGAATGAATAAAACCTGAATGAGAACTTATTAAATAAGACACAGAAACAAGAGACAACAATTAATCAGTCCCTCTTCCATTGTCCCGTCATTTCAACTTAACTGGTTGTGCAGTCCTTGTACTGTTCAAGGAAAAATAGAAGTAAAACATTTAATATCTACTAGATCTGTTAGAAAAATACACGTTTCTATCAATATACAATGTATGCATGTAGTTTGAGCCAGATGGTTGTTGTGTTTTGCTGCTACCTCTTATTGGTCTGGAATCCCAGAGTGTCTCTCCCACAGTAACAACAGCTGGCTGCCTGCTTGGGGCTCCAACTCCTGCATGAGACAAAAATAAAGATGGACAAAATGCAGCAATGATATTCCAAAAGCCAAGGCAGTGCATCATCCACTGGCAAAAACATAACAGTACCAACATGTGCTATTTTCTACTGACCAGCTGAATGGGACCTTTCCACCTATTTTCATTGGCAAACCTTCTATAAAGTGTTTGAGGAGATACATGAAGCAGACTGTAGAAACATATACATTCAAGCTGAAATAAAATTAGCAACAATTTGATTGATCAATTCATTGTTGATGTCAATTATCAAGCAAATGTTTCTGTTTTAACTCATTTGAAATGAAATATCTCCATCTCTTAGTCAGTTGGTTGGATGAAACATCACCTTCATCTTTGGCATCCCTATTTTCTGTTTAAGTCATTGAAAAGTGATCAATCATAAAAAAATAAAATAACTGATAAGACTATTCAAAAGTAAAAAGATCATTAGTCACAGCCCAAATATACAACAATCGGCAATAAATACACTCGGCCAACACTGCTGTTATTGATCTGAAACAGCTGAGACAAACACAGCAACAGCTCAACAAAACCAGGAAATCATGCGATTGTCTGGATGGAGCAGAGGGTCTTTCTCATGTCACGATTTATTTTGTGCTTCCTCATTACATTACATTACAGTCATTTAGCAGACGCTTTTATCCAAAGCTACTTACAATTCAGTATCTATCTATACACCTTGGGCACAGCTACGGGAGCAATTTGGGGTTAAGTGTCTTGCCCAAGAACACATTGACATGAGACTAGCAGGAGCCGGGGATCAGACCGCCGATCCTCTGGTTGAAGGACGGCACTTATCCACGGTCACCTCGATTCCTCGCTCCTCCGGAAATCCATCTCGAGGATCGAGGAAGCTTGCGAAAGGAGCTGAAGAAACACTGGTGTATCCTCTCTGAAGAAGTGTTTTCGGCACCCATGACGGATAAAAGAGTCCCGACATAGAGCTGAATAATCTGGAACCATGACAGGACTCTACACGTATCTGTTCCTGTTGTTTTCATAAATTCTACTTATTTAAGATGATCTGACTTTCTGCCGTTCAGTTTGTGCAGCACCTCAAAGGACTGTTTTAACCACATTCCTTCATGATATTTCACCTGATATTACTTGTTTTTATAATGCATGTAGGCTGCACCTACGTCAACTGCTAGAACCCTGACATGTTTACAAGTGACATCAAATGATGTCAATAAGAACATTCTCTTTATTCAGCACTAATGTGCTGTATTTCATGTTGTCATATGAATGTGTTTGTGTGTACATAATATACTCAATCATATGTCACTCCTATTTGTATAGTACTTTTCATACAAACGTGTAGTGCTTCACACAATATATAAAGCATGTGTGCGTCATATAAAATTGTGTGACATCAAATCATTCTTGTCACATAATGCTGTGAATTGAATAAATAGTAAATATAGTAATCATAAACACTGTAATGCTCATCATAAAACACAGTTATAACAAAACAATGGACAGCTGATCAGCTGTGACACACAGCATTTTTAATTGACGTCTCTTTAAAATGGCAGCTCTGAGGCGAGGACATCTCTTTTGTTAAACGCCTGCTGTCTCGACTCCTCTTTTCTCACGTCTCTTCCTCGTCTCCTTTGATCGCGTCTCCTGTGAACGGAACTAAGACTTGAGGAGGCAAGGAAAGGATTCGAAGAGGCAAAAAAAATCAGGAAATGAGAAAGACCCAGAGTTCCTGTCCTGATGCCTTCAGACGTCTGCATAGTTAATGAGCTGAAGAAGAAACTTTTCATTCACTATAAAGCAGCTGTGGACAACAGACACTGGAAGAATCACTTCTATTCACTGAGACAGAACGCACTGATTTACTGACGTTCCTGCTTTAACCCCAGTTAAAATGATTTCTGATGGCTAAAGAGTGGTTAGTCAAATATATTTATTCATGTTTAAACATTATTTAGGCGTGACCCCCTTATTTCTGTACTTTTGCTACAAATATGGAAATCCAAGACTCATTTTCCACAAAAATACCAACAACTGTCTTTGTACTGCCTCATTTTGAATGCACCTCCAACCTTTCTGTTCCTCTCTACCTGTGCACCAAAATACCTCACAGACCAGCAAAGATAATGTCACGGAGTTAGAGGCTTACTTAGAAAATACCAACCGTTGACATGTAGCAAAACTGATTTTGATAAGACAAGTGTAGTAAAGACAGTTGACAGTGAATGAAGTGTTTTCAGTGTCACACATAAGAAAACATTGCAAATACGTCCTTGAGGAAGGTGACTTCCTAGTAGTGGCCAAGGACCCACAGTGAATCCTCCTAGGAAGAGTGAGCATGCAAAAGGTCATTTAGACCCGACATGTGCACTCCAAGGGACAGCTGAGAAGATGGGACATTTAATCTATGAATGAGGCATGGACGTGTTTGTGCGAGTAGGAAGAAGGTAGTACGTCAAGGCGGCAGTGACGATTCATAGCCTTGTCTGAGAATGAAGGAGGCAGTGCAGAAAGGCTACAGACAGCCAGGACGTGGGCACTAATGTGCTGCAGACAGAGCTCTGATCCAGACTGGCAACTTCAAGGAAAGCAGAAGGTCTTAGAAAAAACAGATGGAAAAAAGAACGAGCAAGGGCAGCTTTTTATAAAGATCTGCGTAAATTTGCTAAGGGATTATTTAGTAAGCAGACAAGGGACACTGTAAAAGGGCCCACTGTCGAATGAACACAGCCTCCAGCAGACCGTCTGGAGACGGTGCTTTTTTATCTTAACTTGTTGTCTTTGCGTCGCTATTAAAGGAGCGCTTGTGGCATTTGACAGAACACACTCCTCAACATTGGGGAAGGAAGCATTGGGATTGGATTAATTTGTGCGGAGTGGACTTTGAGAGCATCTCTGCTCACGGCCGACCACCCAGCCAGATCTTCTGGACCAAACGCTAGTGAAAGCAGAGTCGAGAGAGAGGAGTCGAAATGGAAACTAAGCTAACCCAGCTAGGACCTGAGGCTAATTCACCACCCAGTTGGCTCCAGGCTCATGTTTGGTCACAGGAAAACTCAGGCTAACTAGCAGCGGGAGTTCGGTGACTGTTGAGCCCACATCTTCACAGAGACCTGAATCCATCATGGTTCAGGATCAAGCTGCACTTGACGGGTGGACATCAGGACAGAGAGCAGGACTCTGGTGGACCAGAGGAGGACTCTGTGTCTACATCATGATGCTTGGTGCTCAAACATAGTTGATGGACAATGTTTTCCCCATGTAGAGTTTTGTTATATAAAAGATGTCAGCCATATTATCTGACCAGAGAACTGTTTCGGTTGCTGTCGTTTACATTCCTTAGGAATGTACTACTGGTTTTGTTGTTTGTCATGTTTTTACTTGTGTTGAAAATGAGCTACAACTGCATTTCTTTGTGCATCCTTGTGTTGCTTAATGACAATAAATGATCCTTGAATATACCAGATGCTAGCTAGTTGAACACTAACGTAAGGAGGGCTAGGCCAAAGAAATCAAGGACTTTTTCAATTGTTATGGGTGTTATCATACAGACGAGGAGGCAATCCCTACAGCAGCCGGCAGTGAGACGTTTAGGTAGGTAGTGTCATGTAGGAGCACATCCAGGGTTGAGACATGGCAAGAGAGATGTCAGGCCCTCCAGGAATATGGTGCCTGCAGCTGGTCTGCTGCGCGTTGATGATGTACTTATTTCAAAGGAGAAAATTATTAGCTGCTTCATTAGACTGTGGCTGCTATCTCTTCTAATACCTGAGGCTGGTAAAGGAAAACCGATCAAAGTTCCTCAGGAGCTAGCCTCTACTAACCCCAGCCCAGATCTTGTGCTCAGAAACATTTTGAGAACCTGACATAACCAAGAAAGGTAAAGTGTTAAACCCAGCCACATGCAACGCTCAAAAATATTTTCCCTCTCATAGGAACAAAAAAAGAAGAACAAAAAAACAAAAAACATGAATTGACTGCAATAAATGAGGAGCAATTGTGAAAGAGATAATATATCGATTTGGGTGAGCACCCTGCTCCATCCACTGTGGGACAAGGTTTTAAAGTGTGTGGAGGATCCCCTTGTTCTCCGGTATTTCACTTATGACTTGGTCTTCGGAGTTATTTCTGTTGGCTGTGTTCTCTGCTGGGAGCAGGATGCCACTGGGAGACTTCATATGATTCACGTTGGCACAGTGTAACAGCTTGGATCATGTAGTGAAACAGCCTCTATGAAATAGCATAACTAGGTTCAGCTCAAAGAGCAGTACACTCAGTGATCAAGCAGGACCTCTTCACCAGCCCTCTCACCAGTCCTAACAGCTACTGCCATCAGGTCGACGCTAGTAAGACCTGTAAAAATATCTACAAACAACCTGGAATTCCTTCTGCAATCATCACCCTGACCAAATGAAAATGGGCTCTGTGCTCTAACCAGTTTATACTGTTCTTGTCAAGCGTAGGTTTGACGGTTTCAGTCCTATTCTACATATGTGTGTGTGTGATGTTAAATGTGCATTGTTGGTTGGATCTGTTGCTTTGCGGATCTTGTATCTAGACCAGTAGCACCGTCCTCTCACCTGTCCGTCCCTGCTGATCTGGACCTTCTTGTTGTCATTCCATGGGTTCAGGATGTGCTGGGAGCACTGGAAGGGAAGACTCTCCTTGTGGATCCACTCAACACTGAAAACCCCTCCGAGTCCCATGAAGCCCCAGTCCTGGCAGTTCTGATGACTGATGACTGATGTCATGCGGGCGTAGCCCTGTGAAAAAAACAAA
Organism: Cebidichthys violaceus; assembly: GCF_023349555.1. Taxonomy (NCBI): domain Eukaryota; kingdom Metazoa; phylum Chordata; class Actinopteri; order Perciformes; family Stichaeidae; genus Cebidichthys; species Cebidichthys violaceus. Next base: position 147,993 of record NW_027176321.1, read on the forward strand.
ATGCAACACTTCTGTTTTCCATATTGATAGTGGGGTTAAGATTCTGGCACACGTCTGAGCTCTATTAATAGAAATTAAAGTGCATGCAGCATTGGTCAGAGTGTTACCTGGAAGTGTCCAGAGCCCTGAACAGAGAAGATGAGGATGATAGTGTTCTTCTCCAGGAAGGCCTTGGTGAGATTGGTCTCATTGCTTGGTGTGGTGGACCAGATACCTTTCTGCTGAGAAATGTCTATGTTCCTCACATTGCTGCTCTTCATGATGAAGTACCGCACTGAAGAGAAGACCAGCTGTGGGGACGGTGGCTTTGAGATCTGCTGGAGGAAAACAACAGCATAGCTCACTCAACAAAGAACAATCTATTGATGAGACAGTAACTAGTACAATGAAACATATCCATCCAAACACTGAAGGCTCTCAGGGTGACATGAGATGCTCTACAGAGGATTCACCACAACATCGTCACAAGTTTTTGGCTGTGGCCTCGAAGACCTCCTCTGCCCACCTCAGCTGTCCACAAACGGCTGACAAATTGGTTCATGAAGTGGTGAGTTCAGCATGTTCCAGGATGATGCTCACTTTAAGGGGACAAGCAGTCAAGGTTGTTTACTGAGCCCAACACAAACTGCCGGATGTTTTCAGTTTAGGGAGACACTGATCATGTTGATAATGCTGCAATTAAGCAGATTTAAATAAGCTGCACTAAAAGCCATCTGATGGTGAGCTGTTGAAGCAATGGAGCACATAAAAAGTGAAGAGAAAGCTACAGAATTTTACAGGTAGAACTGTTATTCTGCTGGGGAGAACCTTGTAGCGGCAGACAACCCTCACTAAAGGGGAACTCCACTGGCCTCATACTAGCATGTGTTTACATGTGTTGGGGGGTATCGTTCTACTGAGGGGCGACTGTAGCGGGTCATCAAGCAGAACATCGGCGGTTATGGATGTCAGTGAGCCCTGACGAAAGGTGGTAACGGAACGGTAAATGGACTTCTATAGTGCTTTTCTAGTCTTTCTCAAAGCGCTTTCACACTACATGTAATCATTCACCCATTCATACACTGATGGCAGGGGCTACCATGCCCAACATCAGGACTAACATTCTCTCACACACTCACACACACACACACACACACACACACACACACACACACACACACACACACACACACACACACACACACACACACTCTGTAACACTACAGGAGCAATTTTGGGGTTAAGTGTCTTGCCAAGTGTCTTGGGGTTAAGGACACATCGACATGCGACCAGCAGAGCCGGGGATTGAACCGCTGATCCTTTGATTGAAGGACAACCCTGCTCTCCACTTAGCCACATTCGCTCGCATAAGGTAGGTAAGGCTTGTTTGTAGCCAAACCGATAGCAAGAAATGCAAATCACTTGTGGCTCCTTGTGGCCAGTTAAGAGGAGTGAGGAGTCAGCAGTCCAAAAAATTTTTCCATCAAATATATGTCAATTACTTGAGCATACTATCATAAATGAGCTTTAGGATGACGGGTCCAGTGGTATGCCATGGACGGACAAACAGACAGACAGACGACTGAATACATCATCTCCCCACAGGCTTATTCCTGGTGGAAGTGCTGAAGGTCTAAAAACAACACAGACTGCAACCGTTGTCACCTTTCACACAAAAACACATGCATCAAAAAGATTTGTCAGATGTTATAAACACACAAAGATTATACACAGAGAGGATTTAAAATGTCACAAAAGAGCAAAGGAAAATGGGGAGGATCAACAATGCTCAACAGACAGTGGATACCTTTCCTGAGGAGGAAGGACAGGGGCTGTAAGAGGGACTGTCCAAGGTCACAGAGCAGGAGGCGCTGCTGGAGGAGTGGGGCTCATCAGAGAGCTGCTTGATGGGCAGTGAGGCCTCCTCTCTGTGCTGGCCTTTCCCCTGGAGAAGGCTCCAGGTTACTGGCATCCTACGAGACCTGATGGGAAGTGGTAAAATAGAGCAGTAGTGTGAGTATGAAGTGAAACGTTAAAATATAACATGAATGATTATTATCAAACACCAGTGTGGGACTTTATTAAGCTAAACTGCAGAGAGAACCAGGAAATGGCCTCCCCAAAATATAAGTGCAGAGAATGTTCTGGACGAGGAAACATTTGACAGTGGTTTGGCTGACTCAGATATTTGGCCATATTTATTGGAGCCAGAGCATACAGCCAAAGAAATGCAGTGGAAAGAGGACGAGGCTGCTGCTGCATTAACCAAGCAAGAGGATGTGGCCTACAGGGACCCTCCGGGCACCACAAGTTTGCCTGCAATGCATCCTGGTACATGTAGGCACTGCTGGCACAGCTCCGCGAGCAGGAGAACTCTGCTTTCTGTGTCAATAGAGCGGCACTGCAGAATTGCTTCAGAATGTGATATGATATGTGTATAACCAAAAGCTGAATGAGGAAAGCAGAGAGGATTGCTCTTATCTGTCTTTTTTCGGCTCTTTTTACAGCCCTGCCACGGAGGACAGTCGAATTTCAATATCTTTAAGCACCAAAATACATCACACTGCAATCATCCATCATCCATCCTTCACACTTGTCATTGCTGGTGTTGGTGGGTAGTTGGGGGCTGTTCTTGGAGCTCTTCACTGAAGCCTGGGGCCCATCCTCTGATGACATGGGCCGGGGCCGCTGGCCAATCCCCGTGGGCTGCTGCAGGCCTGCTGCCTGCTCCTCTGCCGCGAGCACCTGAGGAACACGGTAAATGGTAAATGGACTGTACTTGTATAGTCTTCTGACCACTCAAATCACTTTTTCCACTACATGTCATTCACCCATTCATACACTGATGGCACAGCCTTCGAGAGCAAGTTGGGGTTAAGTGTCTTGCCAAAGGACACATCGACATGGGGATCTAACCGCAGATCTTCTGATTGAGGGACAACCCGCTCTATCTTCTGAGCCACTGTTGCCCATCAGTTTGAGTTCCAGTCATTTACCTGCACCCTGGTGTCCATATTGCAAACTATACTGCCAAAGACATTCTATCCACATATCAGTCATTTTAACAGACAGATGGAGATCCAGACACCCCACCTCATGAATGAAGTGCACACATTAACATACATGTCAAGTCCGAACATGATCTAGCCATCTTTACTCTTATAGATGGTGAAAAGATAGACTGACTCTCAATTGTCAAACAAGGTAATAATATGAGAGACTTGCAAAGGGCACAGAGATCAAAGTTTGAGTCGGGGTCCAACAGTGTAGTTATGGAATGGAGCCACAGTTCACATGTATCCTCCGTCAGGAAAACACTGGAACTGCACCATTTTGGTAAGTTTAAGTTACCATTTGTTATCTCATTACATACAACTTACACATTGATTGTTGGGTTATTTTAACATGTGCTGCAACAATTAAGTGAAGCACCCATTTGTCAAGTTTAGGCTAGAAGGAGCACATTAAGAAATAAATTATATTTATTATTTAAAGGTTTCCTAACAGCACTATAAATAAAACATAGAGATCCTCAATTGTTTGAAGGTGTGGCTGCATCATCAACATCAACCAATGTAATGACTACAGTACAACTGTACACAGCCATAATATTCTAAAAGACTGCTCATACAATATTTGACACTTACATACACTAGCATTGCTCTACGTTGGTGTCGTTAAGTAAAGTATGAGTAAGAAAAGAGAATGTGACATACAGAAACCAGGGTTCGGATGACGGCCTCGTCTTGTTGAGACAGAGGCTTTGAAGGACAACGGATCCTCTTGATGAACACATTTTGCCACTTCTGCCTCAGTTCAAACACCAGTCCTGCAGCCTGAAAGCATGATACACAACATGAGATTAAATGGTATGTAAAAAGGAAGAGTTACAGTACAAAATAACAAACAAGAGCAACAGTGTAGACCTAACAAAAGATAAATCTTTATCTATATCGCCTACTTTCTCCAAAGTATTGGAGGGAATTGTTTATAGCAGACGTAGTGATGTCCCATTACAACATCTCAAAGTAAAAGCATTAAATATGGGGTCCCCCAGGGGTCCAGATGAGAGCGATTCCTGGGGTACACATTGATGGGTTTTTCAAGTGTTTACAGGGTCATATTGAAGAACTGGCAAAAGCACTGTACAATACATTGGCTTGTTTTTAAAGTTAAGGCTTTGTCTTCCATTTAGAGCACACACTTAGAGTAACCTTATTCAAGCCTTATATACATTACTGTAATGTTATATGGAACAATACTTTTCCTAGTTATCTTAGAAAAATAAAAAAATACAGGTTTTACAGAAAAAAGCACTTAGATACCACATCATGGTCCAAGGTAAATGTCAACTTTGACTCAAAATACTTTCCCTCGCATACATATAAGACTAGGAGGAAGTATTTTATAAAGGGTAAAAAACTTTAGTGGTTGGCAGAGGTCCACAAGGTACGGAATGTCTTTTATCTGTGTCTGCTTTAAAAAGAGCTTTAGGCAGCAGTTGCTACAAACATACAGTACGTTAACGCTTGAATGACTGACTTTAGTGTGTAATTGAATTTCCATCTATCATCCTGTTTTACACATATTTAGTGAACAATTAATCAGACATACTGCACTACTACCTCGGTTTGCACCATTACCACCACTTGCACTATCACCTCAATTCCATTGTTATTGTTGTTTATAGGTTTATGTTCACATATATATATATATATACACACACACACACACACTTTTTTGGGATATATATTTATACTTATATTGTACATAGTTGTTAAATGTTTATACCTACATATATTCAACTTGTTTTTGTTTTGTTGCCCTTGTTTTTTATTTATATATTTATATTTATATATATATATATATATATATATATATATATATATATATATATATATATATATATATATATATATATATATATGTACATTGAGAGCAAAGTGGAAACTTTACTCTCAGGAGCCTCTCAGCTGGAGGACAGCAAACCTTCAAGAAGAAAGTGGGACTGGAGCATGCTGATGATTTGAGGCCTTTAATAGTCCAACGCTGTGACCCTAATGTGAAATCGTTCATAAAGTGCAACAGCACGGATGCTGTCTACAAGCTGAAACATCCCTGTGTTGAAGTGTTGAAACGTTGGTCTGTTTGCACAATTACATTTTTTACAGATGACTGATAGATTACAGCTTCCAGAGACTGAACAGACGCTTGCGGCAGATCAGAGATGCCATCACCAACTGCTACTGATAAGCAGAGTCAAAACCAACTAAGAGCAGAGTCAAATAGGCTAAGACTTAGTCTCAACCTGTCAAGAACCATCCTGTGATAATGTGTGTAAACGGAGGCTGAGCTAACCCAAAACCATTCCATTTCCTAATGTCAGGGATCCTGTCATGAACATATTTACATTTACAGCTTTGTAATATTTACTGCTGAGGCGCAAAGTAGACATTGATTCACAAGCCTAAATGTTTTGGACTACTGACATAGAACACACTAAACACGTTGTCGTATGAGGAAAAGTCACATCAAAATTCATAAACTAGGAAAAGGTGGAAAGGTCGGTTGTCAGCAGCGATGTTCTCTCACCTCTTTGTCCAATTGAAAGATGAGCCAGTCATCTATCCTCATCTCAGCTAGGTCCTCTGTCTCACTGTCACTGAGGTCAACTGGAGGACTGTCTGAAAGAAGGAGCAGGGAGACAAAGACTGAATCTGAACAGGAAGGCGTCTGAATCAACCTGTCATAAATCACTCAGGAGCAAGTGCTTTGTTAAACACCATGGCATTCAAAACAATAAATGTCTTCAGAAGTTACATTAATAATGGTCAAGACGTGAGAAATTTGGGAATGGCATGTCTCCTTTCCATTGGCCTCAGAGGATAGTGAAAGAAATCCCATCATTATGGGAGGAAGCAATGTTTAGAGGACTCTGGGAGAGACTGTATCTGGATAATGTTGAGATGACTTGGTTTACACCCAATTCAGTTACCAGAGTATGCTTAGCCCCCCGGGAAAGCTTATCAAAATCAGAATCAGCTTTATTGGCCAAGTGTGTGTACAAATACCAGGAATATGATTGTCTGAATGATCTCTGATGCCTTTATCTTGTAGAAAGTCTCTTTACTAATAGACAGGCTGGAATGAACTTTAGCAAAGCTCTTCTTCAGACTTCCCAATAGAAACAGAAGGTTAGTGAAGGGTTAGCACTGTTGGAACATCAGATGAACTAATAACCTCTTCACTCAATATTTACAGTTCAATAATTAAACTAATTCAACATCAAGTTTAACAGGATTCTCCTGTCATGTGACACTGAAGAACTCAGTTGTTTCATTCTTCTTCTTTTGGGGACAAAACTATTTCAAATGTAAATAAAACATTTGGTGTCTAAATTATACAGTTGTTTTTTTTTAAACTCAGTTAAAAATAGTAATTTTTGAAGGAAAGAAGAAAACATCAATATAACAGGTGACCACAAACATTTGAACAGCTGTGCCGATTCAGGAGGAAGAGTGCAGATTCTGTCCAGGTCATGGAAGAGTGGAACAGCTTCACTTCTTGAGAAGTCAGGAGAGTTTGCTCATCGTCAGCCTGCATGTGGTTTGTGGACTTGGAGAAGGCATGTGTCCACGTCCCTCAGGGTACTTTGTTAGGGATGCTGGGGCTGACTCTATGAGCCATCATTGGTCTGTGTCCTTCATTTTGGTTGGAAGTTAGGCATGTTCTCAACCAGTGTTTGGTTCAACCAGGGCTGTGCCTTGTCACCCATTAGTTTGAGGACAGAATCTCAATGTAGAGCTTAGGACGGAAAGCTTTTTGCCAAATATTCACAAGGCACACTGGCCCGCAGTGCTGAGGTGACATCAGGAACCATACTGATTTCATGGCAATCTGACCAATAGTCAAAATATCTTGCTGTGGAAAACAGTTTTGAACAGACAGACAGAGCCTTACTTAAATAAATATTCATGAAGAAGAAAGTCATGAGATTTGAATTGTTTGTTTACCAGTAGCTGTCTGTGCAGCAGGTTCCTGCAGGACAGAGCTGGGTAGTTTGGCACACCCTCCAAATATAGCCACAGTGATGGCAGTCATGATGGAGCAACAGCGGACACTGGCCATTCTGTGGCCTCGGCTCATCTCGTCATAGATCAACCAGTCTGTGGGAAGGGCCTGGGCCAATTTAGCGCGCGTGCGTGCGTACACACACACACACACACACACACACACACACACACACACACACACACACACACACACACACACACACACACACACACACACACACACACACACACACACACACACACACACACACACACACACACACACACGAAACCTTTTGTCTGTTAATCCGTCTGTGCTGTGTATAGGGACTGCAGAGAAAATCCACTTCATCCAATGTGCATAAAAGTAAAGAAAATATGCACCAAGCCATAGTTGCAGGGTATCCATGTGTTCCCTCCTCTGTGGCTCACTAACTGTGTGGCTTCAGAGGTGGACAAACCTACATGGATTTGACTCTTTTAAAAAACTAGAAACCGAAATGCTGAAACGATTATATCCGTGTCCTTTCGTTCTCTACATCATTTTTTTTACAACATATGTGTTCATAATGTGTGCAATAACTAGGCATGGATTCTGCAGGGCTTGTAAAACTCTGACACCTCTGGACAGTGCTCAGTGGATAGAAAGGGGGGTTAAGATCCTTCTAGTGATGAGACCACAATGTAAAGACAGGATTACGTATTAATGAAATCATTTGTTTCCCTACCTCCTTGAAGTGTGACTGGCTCAGGATAGATGTGGGGTGAAAGTGGACCTTCTTCTCCCGGTTACTGGAGAGCAGGGAGGTCTCCTGGTTGATATTGACCAGGTTTGGATACATGCCAGCCATCAGGGCTGCCTTCACCACGGCCCAGTTCTCAGAGTTCAGATTCACATCCCGAATGTCACTGCCCCCGCGGGCTCGCACGAAACCTGGGAAACAAACAGGTCGCTTTAAATACCAGTCTTCATTTATGCGGTCAACAAAAAACTACTTCAATAACAAATGTGACCCGATCCCTTCCCCTCTTCTTCAGTCTATTGCGACTGAACTCCTTCCTTTCCTCACCCACCTCAGCAACACATCTCTTGTTTCAGGATGCTTTCCCACGGCCTTCAAGACCGCCAGAGTCACCCCCCTTCTGAAGAAACCATCACTTGACCCCTCTGATGACAAGAACTTCAGACCGGTTTCTCTTCTACTCTTTCTATCCAAAACACTTGAACGTGCTGTCTTTAACCAACTGTCTTCCTATCTCCACCAAAACAGCCTTTTGGACCCCCACCAGTCCGGGTTCAAAGTGGGTCACTCGACAGAGACGGCCCTCCTTGCGGTGACAGAGTTGCTTCACGCCACGAGAGCTAACTCTCTCTCCTCTGTCCTGATTCTCCTGGACTTGTCTGCGGCGTTTGACACTGTGAACCATCAAATCCTCCTCTCATCCCTCGAGGGGATGGGCGTCTCAGGCTCTGCACTCTCCCTGTTTGCATCCTACCTGACGGGTCGATCCTACCAGGTGACCTGGAGGGGGGCCATGTCGGAACCACGCATGCTGACTACGGGGGTTCCGCAAGGTTCAGTCCTGGGCCCCCTTCTCTTCTCGCTCTACACAACATCTCTGGGTTCTGTTATTCGCTCGCATGACTTCTCCTACCATTGTTATGCCGATGACACCCAGCTGGTCTTGTCATTTCCCCCCGGTGACACCCAAGTGGAGACGCGCATCGCTGCGTGTTTGGCTGACATCTCGAAGTGGATGACGACACACCACCTCAAGCTCAACCTAGACAAAACTGAGCTACTGTTCCTCCCGGGGAAGGGTTGCCCGCACCGGGACCTGTCCATCACCATTGATGATACCGTGGTGACGCCAACACGGACTGCGAGGAACCTGGGTGTGACCCTGGATGACCAACTGTCATTCTCGGAAAAACATTTCATCCATTACACGCTCCTGCAGATTCCTGCTCTACAACATCAGGAGGATTCATCCCTTCCTGACTGACGAGATGGCGCAGGTTCTCATCCAGGCTCTTGTCATCTCCAGCCTGGACTACTGCAGCCCCGGCGTCGGCCATCAGACCTCTGGAGCTTGTCCAGAAAGCCGCAGCTCGCCTGGTGTTCAATCGCCCCAAGTTCTCCCACACAACTTCCTTTCTCCGTTCTCTACACTGGCTACCTGTAAGAGCTTGCATCCAGTTTAAGACTCAGGTGCTAGCCTACAGGGCAGTGAAAGGAACAGCTCCTTCGTATCTCCAGGCCATGGTCAAGCCTTACACCCCCGCCCGACCACTTCGCTCTGCTGCCTCGGGGCGATTGGTTGCCCCGTCGCTCAGAGGTCCTGGCGGTCGATCGACCCGGTCACGGCTGTTTTCTGTCCTGGCCCCACAGTGGTGGAATGAACTTCCCACTGAGTCGCTGCCCATCTTTCGGCGCAGGCTTCAAACCCACCTCTTCAGGAAGTGCTACCCTGAGCCTTCCACTTAGCACTTATTGTATTCATACTAGCTTGTTGCACTTATTGTATTCGTATTACTTATAGCACTAACTGTTTTTCTTGTTTCTGCACTGTACTTTGGCTCTGAGTTATGCTCTGCTTCATGCTCTTAGATGCTTGTTTGGAAAAGGAAATGTACTTATGACTTCTGGTGACTAGTAGTTCTTTTGATTACCAATGTTAAATGCACTTATTGTAAGTCGCTTTGGATAAAAGCGTCTGCTAAATGACTGTAATGTAATGTAATGTAATGTAAATGTGTTTTCTTCCTGATCAAGTCCTTCAAATCTGAGTTCCAGCCAATACAGACTTCCATGTTTGTACTTTTATATGACAGGACTTATTTACTGGGAGTAGGGGTCACGATTCTCCAATCGATTCAAACTTTCGATTTAAATGTCCCAATTCGTTTTGGATCTATGCCATTGTTAGACTATAAGGTCTTGTTTCATAAAGATCAACAGATCATTGGTTTTATTTCCTGACAACTGTCATTTTCTTCTTTAAAAAGAGAGGCTACGTGGTTTCAAGGGTGCATGTACCACACTAAGGCCATGTGCTGACATTTAAATTATGTATTTAATATATGATAACAATAACTTATTTCACCAGCAAATTGGGAAAAACTGTTAAACAAAAATAAGATGGCTGGAGGGTATACAACAATAGCTTGAGTTTACGAGGTGACCCTGAATGCACCATGAAGTCTCTATGCCACATGCTTTACTGTACAAAGCGATATAGACACACAATGGATGTTAAGTGGATAACAGATCTTATCACACTTTTGACCCGCCATCACCAATACACACGCGGTTGAGTGTGGACTATAAAGCGAAAATGAAAGTGGAACGGACCAATGGCTCGGAGCTGTCCCAGCAGCTGTGTCCTCATGCCGAGTATCATGTCCATGGTGGCCTGGGACAGGAAGTTCTTCTCACAGAAGGATCTCTCCCAGCCTTCACTGCGGGCCTTCTGCCATGCCTGACACCACACAGGACAAACATGAAGGAAAACATCCTGAACAGCTGGGGAATATGACTTTATATGTGCATCATGATAAATTGTCACACATTACTTGATAACAATACTCTGACTAGACTGTGTTGTGCCAAACTTATGTGTAACTATTGAATCAAATCAACCAAAGAGCGCCTAACAAAGGATTGAAAAACCGTGGGTCTAAATCAAAAGGAAGTAACATGCTCAGCACAATTACAATTACAGTAGCCCACTTTTATAGGAAAAGCCCGAAAGACTCGACTGCACAATTTATTATTTGGTGTCCATGTTTAAAAAAAGCACAATTTCACAAAATGTCTTCTGTAAATAGTGTATTACCAAGTCAGGGTCAATAATACAGTTAAGATGGAAACAAATCTGGGTGTGTTGCGTTACATGTCGATTAAGTAGTGTGACAAAATGTTTAGTAAGGAGCACCAGTCCTCCTAGTGGAAACAGTGAGTCAGGAGCTCTGTTTTGTTTTCTCTGTTTTGATTTGTTTGTCCAAAATAATAACGGTTGTGTGAGTGTGTATGTGAGTGATTGTTAACGTCTGTATCTGTCCACTAATCTCTCATTCTGCTGCAGCGAACTGCATCATATTCTGGGTGTGTAGTTATGGCTGCATGTTCAAGGACCTCTAGTGGTTAATGTGACTCACACTTTCATAGAACAAGCTCTATTGCAGGATTTAAACTGCCACTGACTGCCTGCTGCTCATCACTCACTACTCTTAAAGGCTCCCCGTCTGGTAGGGACCACTAGTTATGACACAGCTGAGAGCATCTACGACCCCCAATAGCTGCTGATAATAAAAGGACAAGAGTTTGCGGTGTGTTTGGCTAACAGCTAACAGAACTACCAGCACAAACAACGCTGTACTTCTCCACCACCAGCTGGCAGAGATCTGCACTATACCGCACTGCTAGATACCACTAAATCCTACACACTGGTCCTTTAAATGGGAAAAAAGTGGCAAACTAGGTGTTGGAGAAAAAAATAACTTTTAGAATGATCCTTTCTTATTGTTTAACATACAAGGCTCCGTGAAGTCTGTGGCTCCTGTGTGAATTCTCTTCACACTTGTTATCTCAGATGTTCCTCATTTAGCAGTCACTGTGACCTTCTGTAAGGGGCGATTGAATATCTTACTAAACGTCAAGATGACGTTTGCTTGTGCGGAAGGGGAGAAGAACGAGTTCAAGACAGGTCACGTAGCTTTATGCAAATGATTCTGTGCAAGCACACTTGTGGGTTATCCGCAGTATAAATGTCAGAGACTCAGAAACAGACCTCTGAGCAGTCTTGACACGTTGACTTGTATGTGTGCAACCCTGACTCCTTCTTGCAAGAATAAATACCCTGTGATAATGACTTTTTCATTGGTCTTGAGTGAATTTCTCTAACACTAGAGTTGGGTGATATGATATATGTGTGGCGGTAGAAATTAGTCTAACAGTAGATATTTGGCAATACCGCTTCAACCGCAGTAGCTATTCTCCCGTGATACAAATGTGTGATTTTTATATTGCACCGACCAAAAATCAGGCTGGTAATTATGTACGCCTGTTAATCTCAGAAACCTGTTACACTTGAAATTATTATTCTCAAGAAACCTAAAAGCTTCAATTTTGAAAAAAATTTGGTTTTAATGTTTTGACTTTGTTGTTTCTAAATTTGTCCATGTGAGTCAGTTGTTTGTTTGTATGGAAGTTCCAAATAAAAGTAGAAATTAATGAAATGTGAGAAAGTACGGTATGATTATTTTAAACCATTTCCTAATTTAATTTACAGAACAACTACTGTATCGTCATCTAAAATTACATATACGGTGATAGAAGATATCAACCATCCCCCATCTCAAACAGTGTAAAAGGCCCAGATATCCAATTGCCCTTCTTGTTTTGAAAAAAGCAGCCTGCCAATGGGTAGATAACAAGTTGCTCCCTCTAAAACACAGTAATAATGTAAGAGCAGTTTAACTAAACAATAATCAGGCATTCACGCATGCTGTATTTTCACAGTTCATAGAGACCTGAGGAGGTAAAACTAGAACGCATTTCACAGGAGAAAAAAAGATAAGATTTCAGGAAGCATCCCTTTACATCTCCCCTCAAATCAAGGGCTTCCCATATTCATCCCCCACCTACCTGGAAGGCTCTCAGCAGGGCCATGTGGTCGCTGAAAGAGGTGGTGGTGAAACATTTGCGGTTGTGTAGTGCAGCTCTTTTCTGAGATCCCTGAGCGGGAAGGATGAAAGGGTCTCGGTAGGCCAGTGTACAGGCAATGGTTAGAATGGGGTCCAGACACTTGAGCACCACAGCGCACAGCACCATCTTGCCCAAGTGGGGATCCACAGGGAGATCAGCCAGGTGGTAGCCCAGATCAGTCAGGGCTTCATACTGGTCCATAGCATCTATTGTCTGCAGAGAATGATGGTATGAATCAATATCAACTGAATGTGGATGTGTAGGCTTGTAGTTGCTTGTGTCAGATATCAGGAATAATTGAGGTACATAGTAGTATTTGTTACCTTTAGCATCTGCACAGCATTCCTGATGGCATGTGCAGCAGGAGGCTGTGGAGCTTTGGACAAGAACTCAGCTACTGGACAGGAGGAGGGGGCCAGCAGTTTGGTCTGCAGACAGAGTTCCTTACACACAACATGACATAGTATCACTATTACAGCCTATTACTAAGGTTACTGCATTCTAAGTAGGTCTGTGTTGGTGCTCATCAAGTCCCCCAATCCTCCAATAATAACAAAGAAAATATCAAACTTTGTCATGTTAAGCCCAGAGGAGAAACTGTCACACAGTCACTTATAGATCCACAAAATGAAGTAACTCTATTAAACTGTATAGTATATTTAATATAATATATTGGACTGTATCAGTATAACCTGCATATGAACCCTGTGTATTTAATATGTAATATGTGTATTCTGTAAAATGCTTTAGCAACATATTTTTGTTCATGCGAATAAAGCTAAATTAAATTAAAAACAAATTAATAATAGAGGCAGTGAATGTAATAGAATGATAAGAATAATAGCAGTAAATGATGAACACTAAGCAGAGCATTAATTTTATTGAAAAACAGAGGGTTTGGAATAAATCCTAAAATGCTTGCTGTGAAGAATGTCTTGAAAGCAAGTACTTCCACATGTAACAGGCTATGAAGGTTGTGTGTGCGTGTGCATGCGTGTGTGCGTGCATGCGTGTGTGTTGCTACCTGTAGTGGCATCCGCAGCAGCTGTGGAACCTGGAATTCCAGCATGTTGTTGAACCTGAGTCGACTGAAGAGGCGGAAGCAAATCCCTGGTCTGCAGCGGCCGGCTCTGTGGACAGGTCACACATTCAGTAGATACTTTAACACCGACATTAAGAGCAGAGGATTTGACATTGCGTCTATATGAGGTCAGGTATAAGATCAAGAGGGTGGACATTGTTGGTTACCTTCCCTTCCTTTGCAAAGCGCTGGCTTTCGAGATCCAAACCGTCTTTAACATGGAGACATGACTGAGGGTATCAAAGGACTTCTACAACAGGACAAACATTAAGAGTTCATTACTAACCCCCAAGTGTGAACTTTTATTTGTTGTTAGACCTTATTTTACTCTTGTTTTGTAAATCCAATTCCAGTGAGTGTACCTCTTTGACCTTTCCTGAATCAATGACGAAGATCACATCGTTGATAGTGATGCTCGTTTCAGCAATGTTAGTAGAAAGAATCTGAAAGGAAAAAAAAACAATGGTAAATGTTATTCTCTAGTCTGATAGTGAGTTAGTATCCTACAAATTTCCTGTAAAGCTCCATTCAAAACCTTACTGGTCACCAGCTACTAGTCATAGTGTAGACAGGAAGCAGCTTTGGGTGTCCTGAGTGACACCAGTGACTCACTATTTTCCTGATACCAGGTGGAGAGTTCTTCATGGCTCTCTTCTGATCCAGAGTCTGCATGTCTGAATGTAGAGTAAACACCTGGTACCTGAGAGAGGACACACCTCTGTCAAAGACACACTACATAATATGCTGCTGTGCTATATCCAGGACCAAGTCTACATTTATAAGTACAATATTTTGTTGATCATATATTTTAAGAATCCTGTATTTATCTGAATATTACAATACCATTAAGAATATCTCTAACTTATCATGACTTCAAGTCAACATATCTAAAAACAGAATACTATAAATGTTGCATGATGTTCAAATGTCTTCCATTCTTCTTATGGAAGGTATATGTTTCACCTTTCAGAGTGGGTGGAGAATCTCTTATCATCATACAGGATGCGGTCCCTGAGTGTCACAATCTCATCATATCCAGGAAGAAAAATCAGGACAGCACCTGAAGACCAACAGATAAAAGCTCACATTGTAATAATCCTGAAATATCATCAGTGTTCCCTGAATCTGCCTGTGATTAATAGTCACGTTCGCCAGGCAACGGGTCAACCTGGTAGTGAGACTCGTACAGTAAACAGCTATGTTGTTCAAATTAAGTGCTGAGGCTCACCATCACTGGTGGTGGAGCAGATGTTGTGCAGCAGATCCATGATAAGGTCCAGGTCCACCCGCTCATCGTCAAAGCTGTGGTGGTACAGCTTGAGCAGCTCCTGCTCTTCAGTGCTCATCTCTGCACTGCCACACTGTATCAGAGTGGACTCATCCAGGCTGCTCACCTCTCTTAGAGGACTGCACAGTACGCATTTATAAAACCTTCTCAAACTGTATTTAAATTCAGACAAGCCTTTACTTTATGTGTAGCTTCTTTAGGGACTGTGCAAAAATCATTGGGGGCAAATGGGCTGACCATTACACATTTCATGGAGATTCATTTCCATATAGCCACAAATGTCACTGCAGCAAAGGGAAAATCAGCTATTCCAAATATATGTGTAATATATTGAGAATGATGCATTTTTACACTGAACATTCCAAAAACTCATTCTGAAACACCAAATATGAACTATTAACACTGCCTCTCTTTAGCAAAAAAAAGAGAAACTGATTACTCCTTTTCCCCTTTTGAGAAGAGTTAGTTTAGTTTTGCACATCATGGTCAACATTACACTCACATGGAAGATTTGAGTAGATCCATAGCATCTGTCTGCTGGAAGTGTTTGGCAAAGTCTAAGGCTGTCCTGAAATGAGATGAACACTGACGCTTAATGCAACAGCTTGGAGGAATATTAAAACAATACAATATGGTATGTAAAGTACATGTACCCCTGGCTCCTTCATTTCCATGGACAATGAGAGGAACACTAACAACAATGGTCCTCACTCAGAGTAAACGTCATGGCATTTAACATAACAGCCTAACGCTAGCTGGGTAACAACATGGTGGACGTCCTACCAGCCATTGGATGCCTTCATGTTGATGTCTGCCCCCATGCTGAGCAGCTGCTCCATCTGTGTGAGGAACCCTCGAGCTGCTGCCACCATCAGAGGAGAGGCCCCTGTGTCACTGTGCCTGTAGTCCACTAGGTAAAGAAAACAATATGAGCCTTCATATCTATATTCATTTTACACTAAGGACAGCACAGGGCCAGCACTTCAATATTATCAGCTCAACATTTTGTGAAAGCACTTTTTTTTGCAGAGTCTGATGTTTTGTGCTGAGAGATAGAAGAAAAGATCAATACCATTCTCATGTCTGTGAGGTAAATATGAAGCCAGAACCAGGAGACAGAATAGCCTAGCTTAGCATAAAGACTGGAAGCAGGGGGAAACAGCTAGCCAAAATTCTGAAATACACACACTAATACCTCAACAAGTTGCATTGGGGAGTTATTCGCTGCCAGCAGTTATGGGCAATAAAAGTAAACTTATCTTAAAATATCTATATAGTAAATCATAATGTAGACTTTTCTGGAAATTCAGCTGAAAAACTATTGATGGATACAAAAAATTAAAAAAACAGACAGGAATGTCTAATCCAGTGAATTATATACCTGACAAATAAAGGTACATGTAATGAGGGGTGTAAGAAATCACAGATGTGTATCAAATGGATATACATCATCCATTATGTGCAAAATGATTACCATTCTAATGGCATTTAAATGGCACATTTACAAAATTGTATAATGCATGAGTGATTTCAGAAAGGTGAGTGAGAGCAGAGATCAGCTCTGAGAGTCGTACCATTTACACTTTCATAGAGGACAAGGTTGAAGAGCTGAATAAAAGCATCCTGGTCTTCATTGAGGAAAATGTTGGAAATGCATGAGTCCATCTCCTTGAGCAGCCACGGCTCCAGCTGTTCTGTGTCATTCTCAGTCTGCGACACAAAATAGTACACTGACTCAACCGGGTGCCAAGCATCAATAGTCAGGTTTCACACAACACACCCAACATAACCGTAATAATAAAAAACTGGCTTCTCCACCTGCGACTTCATTTACGTTGTGTTTTACTTTTAACCTAACCTGATTTATAGTTGTTTTTACAAGCTGTATTCGTCGTGTTGATTTTGTCAGTTTATCACCTGTGACACCGTTGAAGATCACATACCTGCTACACTATAATCAGCCACCAATAGCCAAACTAGCCCTCACTGCCTACCCACACGGCCGTAGATAGACACCCCAACTCTTCAACCTCTGGCCTCCATTGCTAGGAGGTATTTCCCTGGACAGTCTTGCCATCACGGTGCAGTTAGCTGTGGGCTGTGGCTGCTGTCTTCTTAGCCATCTAGCCTGCTGACTAGCTCATTAGCAACCGGCCTGGGGTGCCTGGTCTTAGGCTACATCCACATTACTCCGTTTTCGTTTGGAAACGGAGTTTTCAAACGAAAACGATCTCCATCCACATGGCGTTTCAGCCATCGTTTCCAAAATTATCTCCGTCCATATTACACGCCTGGAAACGAATATCACGTGATTTTGCATGCGCCGATGTAAACAGGAAATAGATTGTCGTATTTTGTAACTAAGCAACCAGAGTAATAAAGTAGTCTTTAATTATCGTAAGTACGTGTTTGATGCTTAAGATCTTCTCTCAAATCTTCCTCTATAAACTCAAACAGATACAGTTCGTGGAACGTTTACTAAGTTTTATTTTTCAGACTTAACGTTAGTTACAGCGCTGCGGGTCTCTCTTTCTCTCTCTCTGTCTCTCTCTCTCTCTCACCGATCGCTACAATAACAGCTGTGTCCTCCGCAGACATGCAGACTTTAACTGAACAACAGCTGCTAGTAAAGACAACAAGGTCAGCAATGCCTGTAATCAGTTGTCCGTGTTAAATTAACCTGGTAGTCGATCGCGGGTGTCTACGTCATCGTTTCCAAACTTATGCGTTTCCGTCCGTCCACACGAATAAGCTACCCGGAGTTTCCAAAGTTATCCGGCTTCGGGATCGTTTCTAAACTTATCCGTTTACGGTGCCCGAAAACCCCGGCGTAGTGTGGACGCTCAGTGTAAACGGAGCAAAACATATGCGTTTCCAAACGAAAACGGAGTAGTGTGGATGTACTCTTAGTATATTGACATGGCAGTAAAACTCCTCACATGCTCACTCAAACTTATAGCTTTTTTGGATGTTCTGATGGCAAAAAAGTACTACTAATAGAGCGGGTCGTCCTTTAACCACAAGGTTACAGATTTACTGGCGATACTGGCTCCTATTGTCCATTTTACCAAGTGTCCTTGAACGAGACGCTGAACCCCAAGTTGCTCCCCAAGTGCTTTACAGCAGCCCTCTGCTGCTAATGCTGAGGATGGGTTCATGTGTTTATGTATGTGACGATAAAAATAAAATTGAAGTATTCTTAAGCCTCACAACGCAAGTTTGTTTACTCTGGGCTCACCATCCTGTCTCTCTGGACTGAGGGACGCACTGGCACATCCAAACTATGTCATCAAAATGCTGGTGCTCATAGAATTAGTAGCAACCCCTGCCACCAACAACAGAAGCATGTCAAATTTGACTCCTCAAACACTCACCAACAATCCCCCATCCTTTTTCTTATAAATTATATTTTATGTGATCAGTGCATTGACTTTTTAGGTCCCTGATTCACCATCTTATGAATGTTTAGCTGTCTAACTCCAGAACCCCAGCTAATTGTTTCTATTTACACCAAATGACTACATCTGCAAACCCCGTCCGTCTCATTGCAGAAACGCTTTTGCAGTCTTATTCAATCAGCATTTATAGTATTTCCTAGCATTTAAAGCTTGTTGCTCAATGACTATAATCTTCACTTACCGTCGACCCAAACCTAACTCATCTTTCCTGTCTGAACTGTCTGAACTCCTCACAATAGCCTTATCACTCCATCCATCCACAAGTTTTCATCTGAATTCACCACCTTGCCTGACGATTTCAACCTCACTTAGCATGTCACTTTCCCCACCCATGTCAAAAGCCGTATCCTTAACCTGGTCTGTTCTGTCAATTTACGGATACTCACCAGTCTCTATTTCCTCTGTCTGATCATCACTTCATCCAGTTCACTATCCCGTCCACAACTAGTCAGAAAAACATCTTTCTGAAAAACCCCACCTCACCAACTGCTTCAAATCCTCACTGTCCCATGGAAATGTCCCCTTGAAAACTACTGCTTTCACACCAATTCTCAAAAAACCTGGTCTTGATCCATCCTGCCTCAACCACTAATGGCCAATCTCCAACCTTCCCTTCCTCTCAAACACCCTCGAAAGCCTTGTTGCTACACAACTTCAAACCCACCTGCACTCTAATAACCTATTTGAAACCCTGCAGTTTGGTTTTCACCCACTCCACAGCACAGAAACTACACAGTGCTAGCTCAAACAACAGACTCCACACACAATTCAAACCTTCTCAGTCCCTCCCAATATTCCAATCCTGCCTCAAGACCATCTCTTCTCCACTGCGTCTACATGTCTGTTTGTCTACTTACCACCTGCCTGTCTACCTAACTACATGTCTATCTACCTACCTGTCAATCTGCATGTCTACTAAAGGTGCAACAGATCATAAAACTCACGGTTTGGATCATATCACAGATCGGATCACTGATCGGATTCAGCACAAAAGAAAAAAGGAGATCCCATGTGAACACATCATGATAACGTTATTAACCTTCACCCAACACTCATTTTCATCATTAGCAACGTTACTAGCTCTCCTCCTGTTGATTTAAACACTGATTGGTATTTTACAATGTAACATTATCAGCAACTATAAAAGCATAAATGATGTCCTGATCTCATATTTTACAAAGTATCCTTGGTGGTTATTGGTGGTTAATGATCGTCAGTAAAACTTTATTTCACACTGTGATGGTTAATGTTAAATTGTGTAATTAATGTAACCGTGAGGGGGGATCTGTACGGATCACGGATAAACAGTGGTCAGTTACACCACTACTGTCTACCTACCTTTTTACCTACCTGTCTGTCTACCTATACCTACCTGTCTAGGCTGTTAGTGTTGACAACTCGGAGGCTTTCTAGGTTTGGATCTAGTGCTGCTAGCTACTTTAATTGGAAAAGAGTTGGCAACACTGAACTGAGTTTTTCAGTTGGATCAGATAAGATAATCCTTTAATCATAATAATGATATAATAATAATAATAATAATAATAATAATAATGATAATCAGATAATCAATTTAAAAATCTATTGTACTCTTGCTGGTTTCAACATAACCAACCCTAGCTTTAAATTGTATTCAGGACGGTTTGTGACAGTGTTAAAAAAAAAAAGTTAGTGAAATTATTACATTTTTATGAAATATAATAGTAAACTTAGCTTAGCTACATCAGATAGCAGAGGCTCCACATTTAATGAGTATGGCACTTACATTGTTTTCTTGTACCTACATAGATAACGAGATGAGTTATGGAACACTGGACTTGATCTGTCCCACTGAAGCAGTGCATAGAGAGTGGTGTGTATGGGATTGTGTTGGTTTACCAGCTTGTTGAAGGTGCTGTCCCCTCTGTCCAGGGAGCTGCTGTCCTGGAGGAAGCCCAGGGCAGACACAGGGGTCCTCTGTTTCTCCTCCTCTACTGCCTTACACCACTCCGTCAAATATTTCTGCTTCTTCTCCTCTGAGAACCAGGACATGCAATACACAGAGGAGATTAAGACAAAGCCAGATGGAAGGCTATAATGCATTTTATATATTCAGTCTGACTCTGAGGACTAATTAATAAAAGCTTCATACTTCTCTGTGTCTCTTCTTTGTATTTCTTCATGTCATTGTTAAATCCCGTCAGCGTCAGAATGTCTTCCAGAAAGAATTCCTTCACTTCGAACTGTCTTCCTGTGACTAAACATAAAACAAAACTCTTAATTTATTAATAATTAACACCAAATTCCACATACACAGATAACACTCCAGATCACAGTGAATTTGCATTACTTCAGTTAACAATAATAACCCATCTTTGTACTGTAACACCCGCTCCAGTATTTATCAATCTATCAGTGCTACTTCATTGTAAAGGTGGTGCATGTGATATTTGCAATTTCTGGATAGCGCTGTCCTTTTATTTACCTGTGTAAATTGAAGTAAATAAAGGTTTGAACCCTAGACCATTTTAATTCCTGTTATTTCAGGATAAGTTAGGCTAGTCAATGAAAAATAAGAAATGCTATGCTACTTAAAATGATTTCGCCTTTTTTGCATGCAGGTCCACAGGTTTTCAATAAATATTTGTTATGAACAGACAGAGGGGGGTGTCAATCTAACTATCTAACTATCCATCCGTCCATCCATCTATCCATCACTTGTAACCAGAGATCCATAGATGTGAATTCATTATAGAACAATATTACACAAAGGATCATTTTAATACTTTGCAACATTATCTGTCGAATGATATGAACCAAGAATGACTTTTGTTTTGATAAATCCCTTTTGAAATTGATTGTATATCTAACAATCACCCCGAAAGTCAATACATTGATGATATTTTTCTTGTATTCAGTTGAATTTGGAAAAAGAAAAAATCTTTTTGAGAAGCTTGAGGCCAACCCTCAATTTTGATAAAAATGTCAGTTCTGAACTTCATGTTTGATTAATGTAACATCTAAAAAGTTGGTCAAAAACTACAGGAACACTATTGACTGCAAGTAGTTTTCGTCCACTGAAAGAAGGTCTTCCTACTGTAATATGTGAAGTATACATATGTGACAAAAATGCGATACATATGATGACTTGATTACCTATGATGGGATCATCCAATAGGATGCCTTTTTACATTTGAACATGTTTTGAAATGTATAAAAATAATAAGTAAAAGCTGGTATGAGCATTCATTTAGTGAACGCAAAGTTAGCAGGACGTACGGTGGATAACAGGGCAGGAGCCAAAGTACTGAAGAAACAGGTCTATATCCAGAGCTGCACTGGACAGGATCAGTTTCAGTGTGGGAATCTTCTGAAGCACATCCCGTATCTTGGTGAGCAGGAAGTCAGTCAGACCATCACGCTCATGCACCTCATCCTGTTAAAACACAGCAAGTCACTTCAACATGTTCAAACAAAAGTCAAACTGGGAGCTGAAACACCTTTAAAGAGAAACTTAACACCCAATGAAAATGTTGTTTTAGCTTTTCACCTTGCAGCAGTGATGTACTGGTGGACTACAGGACCTAGTGACATCACTGCTGGGTGTGGTTACACACATTTCAATCAGAGAGGCAGCAAAACACTGCTTTTCAGTCTGGTGTTATGTTACTCTTCAAAGAACAATCCCAGCTTCTAATACATGCAAGATAACAGTAAAATTAAAATAATTTTCTGAGACTGTATTTCCTGTTTATTTCTAGTCTTGATGCTCACCACAATGACATGTGTGACAGTTGTCAGGCTGGCATCTCCAGCCATCAATGTTCTGAGGAGCACTCCACTGGTGCAAAAGGTCAGCAGCGTCTTAGGCGAGACCCTAAGTTTTCAAAGTCAACAGTTGCAGAGTCAACAGAGTCATTTTCCATCTTAAACATTATTAAGTGTTACACAGGCTCGCAAACGTTAGACAGGAAAGTTAAATAGAGGACTTAGATTCCACCCACAGCTCTCATCACCTGAGAATAAGCCTTTTCAGACAGTTTTCAGGCAAAAACTGTACTCTACATAAACGTAAACATACTGTTACTATGTAGAGGCAAGTACTCAAAAAGTAAAATATTACTTACTAAGAAAAAAATAAAACCAAAAAACTCAAGCACATTTCTTTTTATTACAATCTTTGATTGTTATCTCCTATATTATATTACGATTTGGCAAAAACAATCAGCAAATTGTGTGCATAATAGACCTTAACAAGTAAATATAAAAAGTGTTACATGTTACAGTGTCGTTAAACTTTGTTCAGTATAGATGTCCAAAGTCACAGTTCCCATCACAGACAGAAACAGATCACATCCAGGTCTCTCCAATCACATGAAGTCAATAAGATTAGAGTTAAAAATCAATCTCTTGTCTTTCTGAAAATGTCTCATGTCAGATGACTCATTCAGGCTTAATTAACTTAATTAGGACAGGAAGCAGTAGTAGAGTAGTAGTTCTGAAGCATAATATACTGTATGTATAGAAACAGACACACTGACTGCTCCCTGTCAGCTCAGTGTCAGCACGGTTCTCTGATGTACTGACTTCAGACCAGCATTCACAACTGCAATACTGTTAACTCATCTGTAAATATAAGCTGTTGCTAGCACTCTTAACATTAGGCTCCCACGTGTCTAAAAATGCATGTAAAACGCCAGCCGTATCGCTTTCCTCTTCCTCATGCTGTCATGAACGGAGGGGAATGAGCTCACTACCTGCCTCTAAACGGATCATACATGCATAAATGAATAAATACATAAAAGTAGTAAGACCAATGTGTCCAAATGTAACAGAGTAAAAGCAATTAACTTTCACTAACTGAGTAGATTACTCAAGTATGCTGCATTAACACTACTCTGTCAACTACAAGTTACTCCAAAGAGTTACTCAAGTACATGTAACAGAGTAAATGTATCTCATTACTACCCACCTCTGGAAATGCGTAGCATTGCTGGCTTCATCTATCTAAGTAATGGCTTTTTATTTATTACGTTAAAGTTCCTCACAGCTTTAATCACATATGATTACACATGTAGTTTGAACTTCTCTCTCAAGCTCTTCTTTGTCCTTCTGGACACAACTATCTCTGTCACACAAGCATAACCTGACCTGTACATCCGTCCCAGACCGGTCTAAGCTGACAACTCCCTCCTCTCACCTTCATGCCCATCCTCAACATCGAATACTTCTTCATATTTTCAAACCTTTAAACACATGCTGTTGGTGATGTGGTCCTTGCTCGTGAAATGTCACAAAATAGGCATGGAAAAGGCACAAACGCAGACTACTCAGATCTCCATGAGTGAATATGAAGGTTACAGATGTAACTGCGGTTTTATGAATCCTGGATGACCGCCAGAGACAGTGCTTAACACTAGATATCTTCTATCTCGCGCACTCGCAGGTCGAATCTTTATATCAACAAAGTCACGTGTGACCTCGGATGAACCCTGTCGGGTATAAGTTCCGGTGTCATCCCTGAGATCAGTCCTAAGGAACTGGGGCCGCCCAAGTCAGACGAGCACGGGACACCCAGATATGGTGACACCCTGATAGTTTATGTGAAACATGGCCGAGGTGTTGTCCGACTGGACAAGCACATGCTTTCCTCTCAAGTATGGCAGGAAGTGTTTGAGCACTAGGTGCACCGCCCGTAGCTCTACAACATTGACATGCTCCATGCGGACCTGAGCAGACCACTGCCCCGGAGCAGTCCTGTTCTGCCACACTGCACCCCACCCTGAGAAGCAGGCATTTGTTGTAACAAACTCCCAGCAGAATGGAATAGAGCCCACAGGGACATCCTTTGACAGATTTTCTCTTC
This sequence comes from Cebidichthys violaceus, assembly GCF_023349555.1. Lineage (NCBI taxonomy): Eukaryota > Metazoa > Chordata > Actinopteri > Perciformes > Stichaeidae > Cebidichthys > Cebidichthys violaceus. The sequence continues at coordinate 172,404 of NW_027176321.1, forward strand.
CTCTATGGGAATAGAGCGAGAAGGCACTGCTTTGATAATAATTGTAGGAGCCATTAGTTATGTCTGTGTATTATATGTTTGAATTGGGAGCCTATCTCAGGTTGACCACGGGTGGCAGTGTGTATTTGTGTGGCAGGTAATTTATATATGGGGCACAGGTGCAACTGACAGAGGTAATGATGCATGGGTGACGGGGAGATTGCACGGTTTTTACCGCAAACCAGACACACCAGAGAGAGACCAGGAAGATAAGTGATATTAAAATGTATTATCATCTGAATGCTAATTAAACGGGAACCTCACCCAAACATGTGAAAGCCTGGAATCTTTATGTCAAAGTGAGTAAGAAAACACAATCTTCTCCCGCACCCAGCCGAGTGGCTAGTTACAGAATCAGTCACTACAATAATAATACATTATTATTTGTATAGCGCTTTAAATAAAAGGTACACAAAGACGCTTTACATGGTAAAAACTGAAACAATAGAAGTATTTATAATATAAACAAAATAAATGACATAACAGTAAGGAACAGCACAAAAACAAACTGACTTAACTAACTTTACAGATTAAAAGCAGATTTAAACAGATGAGTTTTAAGTGCAGATTTGAAAGTGGCGGCGAATGTCTGAGGTGCTGGGGAAGAGAGTTCCAGAGGGAGGGGGCAGCAATGGAGAAGGCCCTGTCCCCCCAGGTCCAATGCTTGGACAGAGTGTGTGTGTGTGTGTGTGTGTGTGTGTGTGTGTGTGTGTGTGTGTGTGTGTGTGTGTGTGTGTGTGTGTGTGTGTGTGTGTGTGTGAATGCAGCATCTTTTACAACATAACTTGCTCACCCACTGCAGACAGTATATAAATTTTACATCCGTTAAGAAAACAACTGGTTGAAAGTTTAATTTAAAAGTGCACAAAGCCACATATACTTGTCTGGTGAGTAAGAACTGGTAGACTTGTCTCAGAATGTGTATTCTGAATTCAGGGAAAGAAGTTAAAGTGTAGTAGTACATGCAATTTCACCTTCGATTGAACAAATTATCCATTTCTGAAATTCAATTTAATCATAATACTTTCACTTTCCAAACCATACATAAATGTGTCCACATTTGTCTGTCTGTCTGTCTGTCTGTCTGTCTGTCTGTCTGTCTGTCTGTCTGTGTGTGTAAAAACCATGATTAGTGTGCATTTTCCCGAAATGGTTTTGTACTGTACACTTGTTTAAAGACCTTTGGAAAGAGCTCTGTAGCTTCAGCCTTGAATTTAACTAGTCGTTCTACTGTAAGTGTAAATGATGAACACATAAAGCGTTAAGATAAAATGCTCTGATCTAATGTACCTGCTCTCTAGTCTGATGTGATAACCGACAGTCTGGCCCACACTCTCTCCTCTCTCCGCTGCCACTCTCTCAGCTACAGCGATGGCAGCCAGGCGTCTGGGCTGAGTGCAGAAGATCCTGCAGGGATCTCCATTCCTGCTGCACTCATCTAGCATGAACTGTGGGATCTGGACAATGCACAGGACACAGGATTCAGTGACAAAGGATTACCTCAGGCTCAAACCATACATACTACACAATAGTTTTCCAGTATCAGTAGATTTAGCCCATTTTAGTGTCACAATATTTCGAAAGAAAAATAAAAAAATCAGTGAGAAATTCTCTCAGTTTCCTGTCTGTATCTTTTAACTTTCTAATAAGGACAATAATGACAAAAAACAACACATATATAAAATACGCAGAAACAAGACTAAGAGTGTTAACATGTTAGCATGTTCAAATGTGCTAATTAGCGCTGAACATCTGAGGCTGATGGGAATACTGTTAGTTTTGGCACTTGTTAAAGAGTCAGAGGACCACCAAAAAGACTAGACTGGGATCCATGAATGTTTGTACAAAATTCCATCTCAATGTGCTTTGTAGTGGAGATATTTCAGTCGGGACCAGAGTGTTGAGGCAGACCCACCTGTGTAGTTTTTCCAGAGCCAGTCTCTCCAACCACCAACACAACCCTGTTTTCTCTGATGAGCTGGATGATCTCTTCCTGGCGTTCATGGACAGGCAGGGCGCTTCGAAAACTGTCCAGTTCTGATGGACTCCTTCTCCGAGGCACCATGGGTATACCGTTGTTTAAGCGCCCGCTAGCCCTGTTCCTCTCACAACTGCCATCTAAGGGAAGAACTGAAGGATGTTGCACAACCCTATACAGCACATCTGTTGACTTGACATTGAGGTGATGATTTTTCCATCTTGAAATGCAACACTTTGTGCTGACTTTGTTCCAACTGTAGTTGGGTGACGTTGTACATCTTTTAAGGTTTCCCTCACTTTTCCAGAGGGGAAAGACTACAATAGGTGGGCAGTATAGACAGCACCCCAGGTGAAGTAGGCACCACTACATCAGTTCTGCCATTTCTTTTTCATGGAATGGATATTAGCTGTAACTGCATCATTGTAACTCACTGCAGAGTCATAGTTTAGACAGACACTGACACTCACCAGGTTCTGCAGCAACAGACATGCCACTTTTGTTGTTGGGCTGCATGTCTATGCGTTCCTTATTGCTGATTGGAAACCTCTGAAGTAGGCTCCGGATGAAATATAAGGAATTGTGGGAGACTGTGAGGGGCATAGTAGGCCGGGGTTTGTCTGAACCATTCTTCTTCCTGATGGTGAGTAAGCGATTTGGTCCTTTCCTGAAAAAAGAAAAGAAAAGAAAAAAAAAGAGAAAAAGAAAGAAATACATTTCTCCCAGTAACATACATATAAAACAGATTCAAGCGACAAAAACTGTTGCTGTAACTGTTCCAAAAATCGCAGTGAGGGTAGTCTGTTAGAAATCACTTTCTCCACACTCAGCCTGTTGTATTGGGATCCTTAGCAGCTTCCAATATAGATGGACCTTCTGTCCCAGCTAGACGGGAAGTTTTGGCATCGGTCTCTGGGCCTCCTTCAACTCTGGGTATGGCCATTGAGGGGGAGCTCCTGGCTCACTCCTGGCTGACTTTGAGCCATCAATTTGTGAGACTTTGCAGAGTGCAAGGGCTCCTTCCAAAAGAGTGATGCATAGAAAGTGTTTGGGCAGCATTTTCTTTATAGTGCCGAGACAGGGGGTCAGATCCAGTCTCATGCCCTTTGCAGGACATACTGAAGTACTTGCATTATCTTTTAGAAGATGGCCAGGCTGCTTCAACTCAACCATAAAAGTTCATGTGGCAGCCAAATCTGTAAACAATGGCCACATTGAATGAAGGTCATTACTGGGTGACACATATTTCCTGCCTGGTGCCAGGAGGCTAGGCCCCCCCTAAGGTAAAGTGGGCTGTAGAATGGGCCCTGCAACTGGTATTGCAAGCCATGAGCAGGTCACCCTTTGAGCATATGGTAGAGGTGACTATGAGGAATTTAATGAAGTCGGCTTTTCTTCTGGCAGTTAAGACAGCCAAGCGTGTGAGTGAACTCCACACTCTTTATTTTAGTCCTTTGTGCATTCGGTCCAAGGCAGACAATTCTGGGACGACTTAGTGGCCAAATATTTCCTTCCTAACAAAGGTCTTGTCCCCCAACCATGTTAATCAGGCTATAGAGCTGAAGACATACCATTCTCCCCCATTTAGATCTGAGATGGAGGAAAGGGCCAATTGGTTGTGTCCAGTTCAGGCGTTGCGCTTGTATGTTGGGGCAACATAGAGCATTAGGTGCTTAGAGCAGTTTTTGTCTGCCATGGAGGGGACAGGGGAGGTGCACCGTCTAAAAAGAGGCTCGCCCACTGGTGGTTGAGACAACAACAGGCTTATGAGGTAGCAGATGAATCTGACTTCTACCAGGGGTGTGGCCACATCCAGAGTATATCATTGTTTCAAAGACAGTCTAGGATGAATTGAAAATAAATCAATACCACACCACCACCAACATGTTCTTTAACCGTCACTGTTGTGACTATATGGGTACATTTTTTTTCCTTTCTTCACTGTGATAGAGAGTGGTGGTTGTGGTGAGTAGAAGGTTTGCAGACTGGTGACTGCTTTGTTAGATGTGCTTTACTTAAAAGGAGAAGATTAGTCTTCAACTTCCATAATGCAGGGTTTTTCCTGGTGGTACCACTTTGATCATGTGCACACAAGCGCATCTGTACCATACCTTCAACTGGCTCAAACAAATACTTTTTACATGCAATGTATTTTATAAGTTCACGTAGCAAGCGTATTCTATTAAAAATGTGAATGTCTGGACCCAAATTTGTATCTGGAATTTTCTGTAGTGGTCCCAGTAATATTTATTAATATTTACTGGTAAAGTATTTATACAAAGGTAGATCTCCTCCTGTATTTACGTAATCCCCTCTTACATACTTTTACAAGACCCCTTTATGAGGATTTCTTTTTCTTGTGGTGGCAAAGATGTTACCAGCGGAAGCACTGTGGCGCTTTAACTTCGAACCAATAGCACCAGCCAAAGTTTTGGCAGCACCTTTCCTGGTTCACTATGCTGATTATTTTACAGCACCACCACATCATCTTAATGCTGCAGCCTCTATTAATTATAGGAATCTACCAGGTGCAACGCTTGGTAAAGAATTGTATTTTCCATGAAGACACCCGTCAGAGTTTTGTTGAGCTGGGGGTGGGATCAAATCAAAAAGGCAGCCGTCTCGTGAATCTCTATGCAGGAAAAAACCCTGCCTTAATGCTGTCTTTACTATCAATGTCCAGCAGCAAAATAAACTTGTAGGACAAAACACAAGCAGCAAGAGCTGACCAATAAAAAGTCTTGCGGACACCATCTCTGTGTCATCTCTGTAGCCACCGTAGCCCAACTGCAGTCCCACTTTTGAGCAGGTCCACGTCAGCTACTTTATTGTAAAATAACTTCTACCCATTTGTGATTAAGCATGTACCTTTGTAAATTACTCATGTACTCTGATACTTACCCTTTGCTCTTAGAAATGTAACCCAGGGACTGGGCCATTCGATGAATGAAAGCCCTCTCAGTACTGGACAAGGAGGAGGGAAATTCCATCTCTGCCCAGTCAAGGAAAGGAAAAGGGTAAATATTAATACACTTCACAAGACTCAACCATCATACCTTCCTGCACACACTGGGACCAGTGGCGTACCTCTGTCATGTGATTTCACAATAACTAATGTTTACATAGTTTGACCACACAGAAGTGCGCTGATTTTATTTTCTGATACAAAACCAGATGATACCTTTTTGATCACTGTAGTGAAACCTCTCCAGAGAGAGGTTAATCGATATCTTGACTTCTTCATCGATGTGTATTTCTTTGAAACCTTTGGAGATAGAACCATAGGGCCGTGTGTTTTGGCGCTTGGCTGGTTTCTGTGATGCTGGACCAGCACTGGACATGATGCACTGCAACACAACAATAGGGACAGCAAGCTTTTTGGTTGTGGTGCAACAGATCATAAAACTCACAGTTCGGATCGTATCATATCAGAGTCACGGATCGGATAAAAAAATTGGATCAGCACAAAAGAAAAAAGGGAGCAAATATAACTTTTAGAGATCCCTGACCATGCTTTTTTTTGCCTCTGATACTAATTGCAGATCATTGATGATCAATATTAACAGATACAGATATCTTTGTTGTTTGATTATAGCAGCCGGTCTACAAGGATCCAGAATATTTTGCCACCTCCCAAAAATCATTTCAACCACTCTGAAGTCTGTAAACCATCAAAAATTCTAAATGTTATTCTTTTACTTTGTTAGAGTCATTTATAGTGTATTTCCATAAATGCACACAATTAAAATGATAAGGAAATAAAAGATTGTATTTTCATTGATTAAATCAAATCATTAGTAGTTTTAACAATGTATTATTAGAGCTAGTGTTAGGAAGTTAAACAGCTCATAACTGTAATATCTATTTATGTTGATGTGAAAAGCATAAATGATGTCCTGATCACATATTTTACTGAATATTGGTGGATAACGATGTCAGTAAAACTATATTTCACACTGAAAAATGTTAAACTGTGTAATTAATTAAGTTAAGCGTGCTGAACCGTGGCTCAACACTAACTGTTAAAAGTGGCCATCAGCCTAAACTCCCCATACACCATGAACTCCATTCTCTGGCACCACAAACTGTCTCTGTCTCAACTCAAAGATGTGGATCATGTGATAAGACTCCTATCGGCTTTCACTGGAAAACATTCTGCTTTCTTTAGCTCTCCTTTCCAATCTGTATCTAATGTCTGTGACTCTGTGGCTAAAAGGCTACAATATAATACTGGGGAAACTTGACCTTTGCAGATGGGCGATATTCAGCCACATAAATAGGGCAACTGTGCCTTAGTGGAGAGCAAGGTCGTCCTTCAATCAGAGGATCCGCTGGTCTCATGTCCTTGGGCAATACACTTAACCCCAAAATTGTTCCCGCAGCTGTGCCTATGGTGTGTGAATGTTAGTTAGTCCTGATGGTGGGCATGGTAGCCCCTGCCATCAGTGTATGAACGGGGATGAATGATGACATGTAGTGTTACAGCGCTTTGAGTGGTCGGAAAGACTAGAAAAGCGATATACAAGTACAGTCCATTTACCACCAAAATTTTAGCCAACATGATGCCAGAATAAACAGCAGGGTTTCTACTAACATTTTAACACTTGAGTGCAACGCTTAAGTGCGTTTTTCAGAGCAGAAAGTGTGTTGTTGACTTATAGCTAAAATGTTGTTACTTTGCACATTAACAAAGGTCCTAACCTTGAGAAACTGGATTGGCAGTGTACTGATTAGTCAACATACAGATGGCACCGTTTACATGCCATTTAGGTGCTGAAGTGACAGAATTAAGACACTCATAAGAATGGCGTTCTATGGTGCAGTCAATACATGGTACCAGGAGTGAATCTGAAAATATAACAATGAATATTAAATCCAAAGAGTTAAAATGAACAAACAATGTCCACGAGAACTGAAAAGCCTTCAGACAAATTTTGACCTTTATTTGTTGCTTGTTGTTGTTGTTAATCGTCGAAAGATAGGTTCTGTTGCCAACAGAGGCTGGCCATGCTGCGCTGGATGTAAACATGTTCTTCTTTCGGCGGACAAAAGCGTTTCCCCCAGTACTGGGCAAGTTTGAGGACTATTGTAAGCCAAGGAAAAACTAAACTTATGAACAATTTGTCTTCAGGAGCAGAATACAAAAAGATACTGTAACAGAGCTGTATGTGACAGACCTGTGTCTCAAGAATAAATCTTGTAACTATGGCACTCTGTGATATTCCATGATGAGAGACCATTACAGTCATTTAGCAGACACTTTTATCCAAAGCGACTTACAATTCAGTATCTATCTATATACCGTAAACGCAGCTACGGGAGCAATTTTTTGGGGTTAAGTGTCTTGCTCAAGGACACATTGACATGAGACTAGTGGAGCAGGAGCCGGGGATCGAACCTCTGACCCTCTGATTGAAAGACAGCCCTGCTCTCGACTTAGCCATGGTCACCCAACCAGATAGTAATAGGAGTGCAGGACAAGTATACAGGCAGTATATTGCCTGTTAAATGTGTAGTTAAAGGTGTGTGTTGTATGAAGACCCTCTCCATAGTCAATCTATTATCTACAGTCAGTAGATGGAGAAACAGACAGGATCACCGGTACAGGAGCAGAGCACTAAACTGCTGAGGACGGGGGAAGCAGCAAAACATATTTTAGACACCTAAAAAAATCAATATCACTTGAATTGTGTATTATATTTAGAATATTTCACCGCCTTAACTTACCATCAGTCAGCCCTTTCTGATGGAGAACTGAACTGAAAATGAAACTTATCAGTGATCTCTTCAAAGCCACAAAGCTCCATTAAAAAAAAAAAAAAAATGTATTGACTAGTTCCACTTTCAGTTCAGATCCATGTCAGAAAAACATTCTAAATACAGCACTTCAACTTATTTTGTAAGTGTCTAAAGTAGGCTTTGCTGCTCTCCACAGCAGTACATTGGTAGTACACAGACTATGGAGAAGAACCCCACTTCAAGATACCAAAGCTCTACCTTCAAGGAATGAATGACTCTCTGTACCTCTGTCACATGTTATTAAGTGCAATTGTTATTGACAGAGCCTAAGAGACCATAGTTATTATGATTAGGACACATTCCATTTCCAATGTCTGAGTATACTCAAAATTATAAGTTTGTTGCTCTTTGAAAGGGTGTACTTGCATTATTATGCTATTATATTATCATTATATCAGTGGCATATTATCTTAAAATGACAATAATATTGTTTATTGCAATTATTTCTGGGACAATATATCGTCAAACAGAAGTAGTTATCCTGACAGGCTAACTACTGACGCTACATTTCTGTCTAATATACAATCCAGTATGTGTGTATTGTGTCATTCTTACCAGACTGTAAGGAATATCAGCTATGCATGAGGAGCTGGCTCAGACTGGAGAGGGTCAGAAGGCAGAAGGAGGAAGAGAAGTGATATTTAAAGTGTAAAATAATGGTAGGCTACATGTTTAACAGTATTATGGTGCTTTTTCACTGGATGTTTATAGTTACGTTGGTTAAAGCTGTAGACTTGAGACTTGGACTTGACAGTAAAAAAACACAGTAAAGTTTAGTTTGACTGAATGTCTGCGCTACGTGTGACACTAGGGACAAACTATAATAAACTAGACAATAAACAGGCAAATCGGTGTAATTTCAACACTAACATGAGCGACTAGCACACGCATTGTTGTGGTTGAACGTTTGCTAAATTAGCTTTAAAGAAACCTTTCCACAAATGTATTGTGTGTATCATTTCACCGGTAACGTAACCGAAACACAGCACTAACTTAACGTTAGCTAGCTTTAAATTAGACTTAGCAGGAGGGCTGGGAGACACATCAGGATAACACCACTGTAGCCAGCTTCATGTCCAACTTTGTCATAAAACTGATAAAAGCAGATAACATTACTGTACCGTGATTAGTGGAGTGCTCTAGCAGTGCTCTCAAACGTCAAGCATCCTTGTCAGATTAATGGGACTGAAAGGTTCCGCGTGTTCTGCCCCTTTTCCTCCCTTCCGCCGGCAATAGTGCCGGGTCCCGCCAACAACAAAAGTACATCCGGTCCAACCCTACAGAATAAAACGAGGCAGCGGTAGTTGCTATTACGAACCTATAAAGATTAGCGGTCAGTGTACGTTTTGATAGTCTGTTTTACCGTTCATTCGAAAAAAACAAAATACGGAAATACCATGGTATTCTCGTTTTTCGTTTGAAACCAAAAACGGGAAAACGGAAATAGGCCGTCGTATTTCCGTTTTTGGTGTCTGAATTCAAAAACGAAAAACCACAGAACCAAAGTCAAATAACGAGCCGAATTTCGTTTTTGCAAATCCCTTTTTTGTTTTATCCTTTAACTTTATCTACACACTGTACAGTACATACATATCTGTTCATGCTAATTTACACATTTCATGTATTTATGCTGGTTTAAAGAAGAGCTCCCAAAGCCAAAGTGTTATTTTTCTAAAAGGAGACCAAAATAATTCCAGTTCAGGAAAATGTGTTTCCTGAAGACAAACTGAGATGAAGACACTCTGCTGCTCATCTGAACTCATCTTAAAGATTCAATGTATATCTTTATATGTTAGATCACAACAGATCACCAATAAAACAACAAACTCATTACTCTTTTTTTAATGTAAAATGTTTACAGGATGAACTCAAATGAATATGTGAAGATCTCTATCTAGTGATATTACAGGGGTGGAGTAAGTAGCCTACTCTAAAACTTGACTAAAGTAAAACTAGTGATACGCCAGTAATATCGATTCAAACTAAATGTAAATGTTGAAATGTAATTCTACACATTGGTACCATATTTATTGTACAATGCTAAAGCAGCTTTTATGTTTGTATTAGTTTTATTGTGACTGTAAGGTGCTCACTGTGAAAGGAGACGTGGTGAAAACTGACACTGGGAAATCTGTGATTGTAGAATTTTACATTTTGAAACTGGTACATTAAATAATAATAATAATATTGGAGGAAGATAAAATTAATTGAGTGATGCAATATTGTAATCATATCTTATCAGTCCTAACCCCACAGTAATCAAACATATACCTATTGGGTCATGACGATAACTTTAAAGCTAGAACATGAAAAAACACCGTCTGTTGTTATATAACTTTTGTCTTTTTATTTTTTTCATTTGAAACTCAACCAGCAGAACTTCAGCATGAGTTCAATATTTACAGCTTTGACGGCAAATAAGTGAGATGAGCAGAAATATAGAATTTAACACTTTTATGTTGGTTGAAGCAGTTATTGCATATTGTTAAACATGAAACCACTTTGTTTTTGGGGGATATTTAGATTACCCAATCGCTGCATGGTTTTTCAGAAAAGTTGAATGAAACAGTACACATCCCCAGTAAAGTCACACAAGTAGCCAACACAGAAACTCACACTGGTTCTATCACAGTTCAGCAGTGTACATGACACTAGCAGCTCTACATCTGAACTCTGGAGTGGAGGGCTTGGAGAGGTCTTTGCCCACGAGGAGAAGAACCTGTGGACAGTGCTATTCTTTTTTGGTGGTGTCATCAGGTCTTTGAAAGAGGAGGCGATCAAGTCAACTTCTAGTTTCATTGAAAGCAGCGTGGCCTCTGCACAGCCCCACTTCTTGCACAGGTCCTTGAAAATTATCTTGTCGAGGCTTTTAAACATTTTTGGGGCCATTTCATAATCTACTTCCTCAACTCTAGCCCATATGTTTTAAAACAGGCGCTCGAGGACGGCCTCTAATGTTTCCAGGATCCACGTTGGCCTTTGCTTTGTTGAAGATCTGCGAAAGCAGCCGCTCCACAAGTATCCTGACAGACATTTAGCTTTTCTCTGACCGTGCTGTGGCATCCTGAAGAGTCAGTGTCACAAATATTCATGTATAAAAAGACATTGAGGCAAAAGACAAATGACTTGTGCAAATGATTGAAAAGATGATACAAACATTTATTCAAATATGGACGAGACAAAAATGTGAACAAAAGAACTAAATTATAAATCAGGATTTTAAATATCATTTAAAATCATCATCTTCATCATCCAGCTCCCTCCCCATCACACACACAACCACACATCCCTTGTGTTACTGTCACACTGGACCCACCACACCAATCCCTCCAAACGCTCTGGAGGGTCAGGTTCCCCTGAACTGTCCGATCCATCTCTTCAGGAGTGGGACCTATTAACAGGAAAAAACTTTTAATTCAAGAAAAGTGTCAGACTGTTCACACCAAGTACATCACCAGTGGATGTCGTGGGTCCAGCAGAGGAGGCTCTGGATGATGAAGGGCAGGTCTCTGCAGGATGAAAGGCTATGTAAATAAGAGAAAAGGCATAACCATGTTTTCTTTACTCTTCATGGCTAATGTCACCAACATGTGATGTTACTTGTCTTTTTTCAGATTATATGAAGCATTTACAGTGAGAGGAAGGAGTTTGGAACCCATGGAGGCCACATCTTGCTGCCGATGTTAATAATCATATTTTATTGTAACACTAAAAGACATGTATAAGATCTGCGTTTGTAATATTACTATTTTTTGGCCTTAAGGTCAGAGAAGAGGTTTATAGTACATTATAATCATAATGCATTGGACCAGTCTATGCATTGTGGAGATTAAATAAAAATATCTTGACTAATCCTTAAATATTCTGGTGTACAGATGATGAAAAACTTGGTCAACACTGTCCACGGAAGATTCAGCTCATTTAAAGTATCTAATGAATGCAATGAGTTTGATGATATGTACATTATGGCGCTCTGGCCAGAAGGGGCATTTGGCCGGTGCTATTTTGAGCCCCGTAGGGTAGGAGGTATCAGGTCTAACCATGCACTTACTGTGGGGGGGAATAAGTGTGCTTGCTGGTGCTATGGGCACACTCACTTGCCTTGCTAAATGTTTATCCGGGCTTTGTCGTACAACTGTCGTGGCCTGCGTGTGGGCCAGAGCGTAGGGGATAAAGCTTGGCGCATGGTTGTTGACAACCTTTTGGAGAATTGTGACATACTATGTTTACAAGAGACATTCTTAACAAAGCAAGACTGAACCCTTTCAATGATAACTTTCATGGTGCTGGGGAGTCTACAATTGACTGCGGCAGGGGAACAGTCAGAGGAAGAATACCAGGGGGTATGGCTATTCTCTGGAATAAGACGCTTGACTCATTAATACATTGTTATGGCGTGCACACGGACCCAAATGCAGACACAGGACAACTGAGTTCTTTCACAAAACAAGGAGTTTCAATCATCTCAGGCAGGTCAAAACACAGGAAACAAAATGAACAAGAAAGTTCTGAGGACACACTGGCTGTGACCACACACACACACCCACCCACCCACCCACCCACCCACACACACACACACACACACACACACACACACACACACACACACACACACACACACACCAGAGTGAGAGAGTGCCGCTCCCGCTCTGAGTGGCAGAAAGAAACCGGCAGGATACAGTCACGTAAACGCGGAGGCGCTTTCCGTGCGCTCTGCTTAGGTCCGAGCCGGAAAGTGGCTATGCCACGTTCGCAGGCAGGCAGGCAGGCAGGCAGGCAGGCAGGCAGGCAGGCTGGCAGGCTGGCAGGCTGGCAGGCTGGCAGGCTGGCAGGCTGGCAGGCAGGATTCAGTCACGGTAAGAAACGGAGGCGCGACCGCGCGCTCCGTCCTTGTCCAAGCCGGAAAGTGGCTATGCCGCGTACGTGGCTTGCTGGCAGGCAGGCGGGATCGACTGTGTGAGTGACACCCGAGGCTCGACACAGGATTAAGAAAGACCTCACAGCTGATCTCCGTGGAACGAACTGGAGTTCTTCTTCGAACAGGTGAATCCCGAGGCTCGACATTGAACGGCAGGTTAGTTGCAGACGACAACGGGGAGTTAGCACCGGGACTTCACAGAGTGAAAACGATCAGACTTACGGGGCAGAAATCCAGGTAGGGTAACGGACGGACCGACAGCTGGGATGAGAATGACCGGAGTATTTATGTCGGCTGGAGATGATCACGGGAGATGAGGCACAGCTGGGCCTACGGAGAGAGGCGCGGCAAAGGGCTGGACTCGGAGGAGGACACTACTGAGGGACACAGAACAAAACACAAGCACGTGGCAAAACAGTAACAAACAGACAGGGGAACGACAACCCACATGAGGAGAGGTGGTCGGGGAAAACAGAGGGAAACACACCAGGGTAGACATAAATCCTCACATAAATGTGGTCAGGCTTGGTGTTGACTGGTGTATTGCAATACTGTTTACTCATGATGATAAGGAATTCATTATCCTGAATGTCTATACACCCTATGAGTGCAATCACAATGAGGATGAATATCTAAATAGGCTTGCCTTCATCAATTCCTTCATTCAAGATAATACTTATTCTCGTATATATGTCATTGGGGATATGAATGCAGATATCTCAGACACAAGTTCATTATTTGCCAATCACATGGCTCAGTTCTGTAAAGATAATCATTTTATATTGTCAAGCGAAGTGCTTTTGCCTACAGATAGCTATAAATACATTAGTGAGGCCTGGCACACTACGTCATGGCTGGACCATTGTATTAGTACAGCTGATGCACATGCTTCATTGGGATGTATGGGCATTCTTTATGGAGCAGCAACAACTGATCATATACCTTTTGCTATGTTGATAAATGTTGAACATCTACCGGCGCTATCTAGAAATGGAAATAGTGTACAGAAAAACTTGACTGGTCAACTCTCACTGAAGAGGACGTCTTAGGCTAGTCTGCTCGTACAGACCAATCCTTCAGTAATATTCATCTACCTAGAGATGCAGCTATGTGTACTGACGTTAACTGTAAGGATCTGGTGCATAGGAGAGATCTCTGCTTCATGTACAATGATATAGTAAGTGCTCTGTATAAAGACAGTAAGCCCTTCTACAAAAATAAAAATAAAACCCATAACATCAAACCTGGTTGGAATGAGTATGTAGCTGAGTATCGTGCTGAAGCCTGTGAAGCTTTCAAATCATGGGCTATAGCTGGTAGACCCAGACAAAAGCCAGTGCTTGAGTACAAGAAACTCACCAATGCTAGATATAAGTATGCCATTCGCTTCATTTGCAAAAATTGTCAACTCATGAGGGCTGATTCCATGGCCAAAGAAGCTGCTAAGCAACAACGTTGTTGATTTTTGGAAAGAAGTGAGAGCTCTTAACTGTAAAACATCTTTTCACTGTTGATGGAATTTCAGGAACAGACAACATTGCTAAGTTATGGCGACAGCATTATAGCACCTTATTCAACTGTATCAAAAGTGATTTGTATAAGGCGGACAATTTTGAGAGTAATGAGTCAATGTCAATTACGTCATATGAGGTGTACCAAGCTATAAATAAGCTGTCTGAAGGCAAAGCAAGTGATTTAGACCATATTACTGCTGAATACCTTAAAAATGCTAGTCCGAGGTTAGCTCCTCTCCTCGCTATTTGTTTTACTGGCTTCATGATTCACGGCTTGTTACCAGACTCAATGCTGTCTGTTCTCTTAGTGCCAGTCATTAAAAACAAAGCTGGTAAAGTATGTAGCCTAGATAATTACAGGCCCATTGCTTTGGCCAGCGTACTGTCAAAAGTCCTAGAACAAATCCTGCTGGACAGAATATATGACTTTATCACCTCCACAGATAGGCTTTAAAGCCAAACATGGCACTGACTTGTGTATATACGTGTAACAATCTCTTGCTACCCCGGTGGGTCTTGGGAGCACAATGATGCTGTCAGAGTCGGAAAGGCGTTCACAAACGTTCTTTAATGTTATATATATAAACAGACTCTGCTCTCCTGCCTTGCCTCCGAGCACACGCCGCGGGAGTTTGGTGTGGTCTACCGTCCTGTTCGTGCCACAACCAGTCTGTGGCTCTTTCCGAGCCCTCTCGCGCCTCCGTCACTAGCAGGGTTTAAATACAACAGAGTGAGGCAAAATCAGGATGCGTTTCAGCTGGGCCTAATCAAGTCTCTTCCCGGCCCCGTTCCCTGAACCACTCCCCCACTCTGTCCCCTCTGCAGCTGAGCCCACACAGGCCCCGCCGCCACAATATGCTTTAAAGGAAATTGTCAACAAATACAGAGGTCAAAACTCATCAGTTCTGATGTGTTCCATTGATGCCTCCAAAGCTTTTGATCGTATTAATCATAGCAAGTTGTTTTTTAAACTGAGCCAAAGAGGTGTCCCCACATACATTGTGAGAATTCTGGCTTACTGGTATGCTCACCAGACTATGCAAGTAAAATGGGGTAAAAGTGGCTCAGCCCCATTTGGTGTTAGCAATGGTGTCCGACAAGGGGGAATTTTGTCCCCAATTCTTTTTAATCTATATATTGATGATCTGTCCAAGCAACTGAAAGCCTGTAATACTGGGTGCATGATTGGAAATACTCTGGTTAACCATATCATGTATGCAGATGATCTGGTGATTTTTAGTCCATCTAGCGCTGGTCTTCAACAGCTCCTTACTATATGTACTGTGTATGGTGTCAAACATGACAGCAAATACAATGCCAGTAAGAGTGCTATCTTGATCTGTCGACCCAAAGAGGACAAATGTTTAAACTTCCCTGACTTCAAATTGTCTGACAAAAATCTTGGTGTCTGTGATGAAGTAAAATATCTTGTTAATTTTATAACAGAACACATGACCGATGATAAGGACATTTCTAGGCAATGTCGTATGATGTATGCACAAGCAAACAGTCTCTCACGCAAGTTTGGTATGTGTACAGATGGAGTGAAGATGTTTCTGTTCAGAGCATATTGTACACCACTCTACACTGCACACTTGTGGTTAAACTACAAAAAAAAGAGCTTACAGAGACTTCAAGTAGCTTATAATGACGCCATGAGAATACTGCTAAAGAGACCAAGATGGAGTAATGCTAGTGAAATGTTTGTGGCTGCACGAGTCAATACTTTCCAAGCTGTTTTAAGAAATCTCATGTATAAATTAATTTGTCGACTTAATGACTCTGAAAATGAGATCATAGTTGTTTTAACCAACATAAGGTTTAGTAGCACACGCTACCAGTCCCAGCTGTGGCGACATTGGTACAGCTGTTTCTTTGTAAGGTATTGCTAGGCCTATGTCCTTTTACCGTTTGTGTATGTCATTTTATGTATTTGTCTCTCTGGACCCTGAGTCTGAAATAAAGTTTATCTATCTATCTATCTATTGCTGTTTAATTTTAAGTTTGCCGATAGGGGGAAAGATTGACTATTCATGGTTTCTCCAGTAACATAGGCCAATTTTTGTCAGACAATGATTTATGGATTTTGTTGTAGACAATGAAGGTCTATTTTTTTACTTTTTTATTGTTTGTATACAGAGCGCTGTGGTTCTGATTAATATGAATTTATGGTGTATTGTCAGGCCACGCAGGCTATATGACAATACAGCATGACACATAATATTGTGACACAATATTACAAACATGTATCAATGTTACCCATTTCATAACAGGTGATCATAATTAACATATCTCTTATTTATTACGTGCCGCCGTCTGTGGGATCCCAGTCACCCTGTGAAGTCAGCTTGGAATAGCCAAATGAACGTGGGCTATAACGTCATCATTAAACGTTCTAATTTCTGCAGAGATGGAGGCTCCATGTTCACTCACGTCACCTGTTGACTCTACCATGTGAACCGCTCACTCTCTCCTGGAAGAAACCCACTTTACACAAAGCTAGCGAACTCAACCGTCAGTGAACAATAAGGTAAGTCCTCTTAGCCTGTTAAGCCCGACGGACCCAAATTCGGGTCCACTGTAGCATTTACCGTCCAAAAAAGTCCATTTATGCATGTATTTATTATTTCCGTCAACAATATTTCTACGTATTTCCGGTGTGTCTCTGAAATGTCCCCGTGCAGAAACAAGGGCCCGTCTAACAAAGGCACCGTGGGGGGATGGGATCGAATTCCGGCGATGTTATGCGCACGTTTCAGGTGACGCGCCACGGTTTTACTCCCTACTGGCTAACGCTTCTGTCAATCAAAATCACGATGTGTTTGTTAAAAAGCCAGGACTGAAATCGACCAACCATAGGCTGAGCTAGGAGACCTGGACTGGAAGCCAGATGAGAAAATCCCATGGATGACAGACATAAACAGGCTCAGAGAGGATCCAGGCTCTCTAAATGATGCCAAACTTCTGCATATGATAGATTGAATACTATTAGTCATAAATGAAGTGAAATATATAATTATATACTATATAAAATTACAATGGAACAGCTGGAACCAAATGACATTTTGGTTGACCTCGGCTGAAATCTCTGCACTCAGACCTCTCTAGCTCTTGAATGCTTCACTTTATTAAAGAAAACATTGTCCAGAGAGACTCTCAACCCATTGGACTATGATCTGGGAGAGGTTTGAGCTTTCAACTACAACATTAAAAAAAAAAATCTTATCAAAATTGGATTAATTTTAAATTGGAGATAAAGAATTTCAATTTGTGCTGTGTTCCATCTTAATGTTCTCTTAACCAGTAACATATATACTGATATTTACAAATCAGAACAAATTTCACAAGGGTCAGCTTTCTAAAATATAAAAACTATTGAAATACACCTTATATTTAGACGAAAATCACTCTCTTTACTATGGGTTGCAAAAATTGAGAAGAGGCCTACAAATAGGCTTAGGGCTTAACGGGACAGCTAGTTTATGAAGTCACTGTAAATGTCTGTTTAACACAGCACAAGTTAAACACTCATGAATTGTATTTTATAACCTCTCTAAACTTTACTAAAACATATTTCCTCTGCTTTGTTAATTGTCAAATTGTTCACCTCAAAGAATTGTTGAAGAAAGCAAAGAAACTCAGAAGTATTATCAGCACAATAACTCAAAATATGAGCTTATCATGCAGATTGGCTCATTTCAAAGTTTTATATTGTATTTTACATTATTGGATTATTAATACTGATTCATCAACATTTAAGCTGTATTTAAATGTAGCATGCTGAGCAGGTGAACCCAATTATACACTTTATATATTGTTCACTCTTTAAAAATGCGTTATATCTTATAAAAGTATCATGGAAAATAGGTTGTGTAAAATGTTTATCTCCAAAATAAGTACAAGCTGTAGCTGTCAAATATTGTAGTGAAGTCAAATGTAAAGTATTTCTCTTTGAACTGTAGTACATTAGAAGTAGAAAGTAGCAGGGAAAAAAAACATCATTGTATTTTACAGTGGGAACTCCAGACACATCGTGATTTTATTATTCTGTCAGTAATAGACTGTTATTGTGTAGTTGTGTGTTACTATTATTATTATTTTATTATCATTATTAGTAATTATCAGTCTTATCAATGTTTGTCACAGGATCTCAGTTTAAGAGTCATTATTCTGAAAGTGGGAACTAACTGTAGGAAGACATGGATCAGACTGCATTACCATTTAATTTGGACGACCTGCTGTCCATCCTCCGGGATGATTATGGTGATCTAGCACAGGGACGTGCGGTCAGGGGAGGCCATCATGACAAGTAAAAAACAAATAATGCTAAAATAAAATAAATATTAATATTGCTCTACTGATCTGTGCTATAAATGTAATTTCTGGGCAGCGACAAGCTGTGCCTCACCTCAGATTGCGCAATCCCCCACAAACTGGGTTGAGCGCGTGCCTTTTGCTTTCTCATTGTTTGTCACTGTGACACCCACCAATGTGTTTGCACATGTGTATTAATGTATTTAGTTTGATGTACAACCAACATGTTTTACAGTAAGCACACTAGTATATTCTGGCAATAGTTTTAATCGTGAATGACATGACTTCACTTAGTATATAATGTACATTCTACCCTGTAGTCAGCAGGGGGCAGGGTGGTGCTTTTTGCTTTGGGCAAGATTTTACGACGCGATGCAGTTTCCTCATGCCCTGTCATTCATGTGTCCTCTTCGCAGGTGGGTGAGGAATTAATCCAAGCTGGATGAGTCTGTTTGGATGAACATACTGTCTAGGTAGCTAGGAGATGGATGTCTGTAAATATATAGATGAATGTGTTTGTGTGGGTGTCTAGTTTGATTGTCCGGTGTGCCGCGTTAGCGAAAATGGCGCCACACCGTCACGTCCGTCTAAAGTATTTCGTGTGTAATATTGTGATATTGTCTAATACTGTTAAAATGTGTTTTACCATATGCTTTGCAAATGCTGTTTTTGAGTATGGTAAATAAATCTCATTCTGCTGAGCGAGGCGAAGTGAACAGGCGCTGAAGTTGTCCTGTCATTCATGTGTTCTGTTCGCAGGCGGAAACTATCATCTGGCTATTTGGTACCGATCCTGGTACCTGTAACATAACCACTGTAATATTTATAGACACTTTTATTATATGTCCTTTCTTTCCATAGAATAGGTACTGTATTTCACGTATGTGTAGAACATATTTAGTGTTGCTGATCTGATAGAAACCGCAGTGAAAAAGCACAGAGGAGAGTCAAACAGTACCTCTGCCTCAAAGAAGAGAGCGTGCGAGAGCCCCTGTGTCGGGTTTATGCTTGTTCTGTCGTTGCTTCTACACTTTTCTTCTTATATTTTGCTTTGACCACAAAAATATAAGATTCTATATCCAAGCTTAAAACTGTCTCAAAAAACAAGGAAATATGAACAAATCAACAGCAATTCAACGTCAGACAGGTAAAGTAACCTTTTATGTGTTTGTTCTCTTTATACATCTGTGGTTGTTACACAGATTATCGCGGAATATCACGATGTTCGCGGGTGGCGCCCGCTAGCGAATCAATTATGTACCTTATCTATGTGTGTGTAAATAATGCTGATATGAAAAACAACCAGTAGTCAATGTGCAAGCTGCCAATTGAATGGTGATTTAAGCTACTCTATTGGGTTCATATATTTGTTAATCTGATTTATGTAGTGTCAGTGCCTCACCAGCCACGAACCTCACCGCACGTCACTGATCTAGCACCACCTCCAGCTCCATCCCAACCTGTCGTCCCCGCTGGGATGGATGGGTGCACCCCCCTGGGAGCAGCCCCACACACATTTGACCAGCTAAATACACCAATGGCTCTTCAGAGAATGAATGTTGGACCAGCTGCTCCCATCGTCCACCAAGAACTCAACCTCATACAGCCAGGTCCCCTCTACAATCAGGCAGGTTCCTATAGCCAGGGACAGGTGAGATACCAAGAAGAGGTTAGGGAGAGATATCAGAAGAGTTTCATCAACACCTGCATCAGAAAAGATCAGCCTCAGTCAGAGCTGAAAGGATTAGTCCATTAACTATAAGTCAATCTGCAAATATTTTGATAATCAAATAATTTCATTTTTTAAACAACAATAACTATATATAAATGGTTTCAGTTTTTCAAATGTGAATATTAGCTTTGTGAATATTTTGGGGACTTACATTGTTTAAGATATTGTGATGGACATTTTTTGGACTATTTAGTGAAATTTAAAGCCCAAACGGTTAGTCAATGAATCAATAATGGAAGTAATGATTAGTAGAAGCCCTGGCATCAATGGTGGATGCATTAGGACAGAAGGACAGAAATTATTTTAACATAAGTACACTTTGTTATCTTACGTGATGTTGAATGTAATGAGTTGTACAACTGCTCATCAATAAGCTCAATAACTGCCTATTAGTCATAATTCAGAAGTATTAACCCAAGAGTGCTCCTTGTTAGCTTAATTCGATCAGTAAACCAGTAAGATTGTCCAGATGTTCTTGTAGTGATGTCGCCTGATAGACAAGTGACACTATTGCAGCTTCTCTAACCAGCTGGTCTGTGTGTGTTTGTGTCTCCAGTACAACAATTTTCCTGTGTTGCAAGAGCTGATCCAGAGCATGCCAATTTTTGGAGTCCTGTAAGTAACACACACATGAATGCAAACAAACACACACAAGTGTACATAGATAGTGAGCTTCTGTTTCTATCTTCAAACACAATCTTTCTATGAACTAAAGTATCTCTGTCTCTCTTTATCTGTGTAGGAAAGGACAAGTTCTGTACGAGCTTCCTGAAAATAGTTTCTCTGCTTTCCATCCGGCTGCTCCTCCTCCGGACATCGTGAACACAAAGTAAGCTCTGCCGCTTTGGTCTTGACTGGCTCATGATCTTTGGCAGTGGACACCAACTCATAAACAAACCACATTCACCTTTTTGCAGCTGTTGTTTGATTGAAGTGTCTGTTATCTCATCTCATCTCATCTTCGACCGCTTATCCGGGATCGGGTTGCAGGGGCAACAGCTCCAGCAGGGGACCCCAAACTTCCCTTTCCCGGGCCACATCAGCCATCTCTGACTGGGGGATCCCGAGGCGCTCCCAGGCCAGTTTGGAGATATAGTCCCTCCACCTGGTCCTGGGCCTCCCTCGGGGTCTCCTCCCTGCTGGTCGTGCCTGGAACACTTCCCTAGGGAGGCGCCCAGGTGGCATCCTCACCAGATGCCCGAACCACCTCAACTGGCTCCGTTTCATGCTAAGGAGCAGCGGCTCTACTCCGAGTCCCTCACGGATGACCGAACTTCTCACCCTATCTCTAAGGGAGATGCCAGCCACCCTCCTGAGGAAACCTATTTCGGCTGCTTGTACCCGCGATCTAATTCTTTCGGTCATGACCCAGTCCACATGACCATAGGTGAGGGTAGGAACGAAGATTGCCCGGTAGATAGAGAGCTTTGCCTTGCGGCTCAACTCTCTTTTCGTCACAACGGTGCGGTAAAGCGACTGCAATACCGCCCCAGCTGCTCCAATTCTCCGGCCAATCTCACGTTCCATTGTTCCCTCACTCACGAACAAGACCCCGAGGTTCTTGAACTCCTTCACTTGGGGTAAGGAATCATTCCCTACCCGGAGTGGGCAATCCACCGGTTTCCTGCTGAGAACCATGGCCTCAGATTTAGAGGTGCTGATCCTCATCCCAACCGCTTCACACTCGGCTGCGAACTGATCCAGTGAGTGCTGGAGGTCACAGCCCGATGAAGACATCAGGACCACATCATCTGCTAACAGCAGCGATGCAATCCTCAGCCCATCGAACTGTAAACACTCCTCCCCATGACTACTTCCCACAAGTGTCTGTTATTTGTCTACCAAAATTCCTGCATGAATATTATAATAATCAACATTTCACCCATGTCTTGTATTATTCTGCTCACTTTAGAGTTCTGAAGCGTGAGCGGCGCCTGCCCCGTTTCTAGGCGGGGAAGTCGTTCGCACCTAACACGGTGGTCACTCCGTCGGCTGTCCCACCTGCAAGGATATACGTTCCTTTTTGAGGCGCTGGAACAATACCTTCAGCCTTTTATCTCACCCCGTAGCTAAATCGTTAGGATTTCGGATTAATTGTCTTCTTGAAATTCTTTTACGGCTAAAGCCCTAGGCGTTCTCAATGGGATGCAACCCTAGCACCCCGTATGTAATAGTTATGTACTTCGTCTGTACTTTACTATTGCCTATTGTGGACATTCTCACCATTTTATGACTAACACTGCCAAGTCTTCACTCAGGGTACTTACCTTAAGCTCCTCTGCATGCTTCAGTCGTCACTTCTGATCACACCATCAACGGACAGGGGAAGAGGGTTAAATTGTTTTAAAGGACCAGAATACGTTGTTTGGTTTCAGTCTCTTACAAAATGTAAGGCCGGATTTTTATTTAGGTTTTTCTCACAACAATCTCATACAACAATTTCAAGTCAATGAAACAGTTTCTGTGGTACAAGAAATAAGTCTAACACTCCTTCTATACTGAGTTTTCCTCTTTATCAGTTCTCACTGATTTTGCTATGAGGAATAATCCAGTCACTTTCTAAGGGGGTAAGACCCCTAAGTCCAGTTGGGGGAAAAAAGCCCAAACTCACAGATTCTCTGCTCCTTTTTATGCTGCTAAAAAGCTCCACCTCCTTCAGGCTAATGAGTAACTCACACACAAGTTCTCCCCTCTTTTAGAGCTAACACAGAATGTAACTGGTTTGATCCTGTTCACAAGAGGAAGCATACGTTTTAGAGTGACTATTCTAATAAAGACACATATACAGTTTATATGGTTCATCACATCTATCAAAAAGTAAAGCAAGTTATAGGTTTAATCATTTCTATCAAAAAGTAAAAAGGTTTATAGGTTCAATGGTTATACGTTGATTGAAAAGGTTTACAGGTTATAACAGTTATACTTTTATACTTTCATACTTTTCTACGATCTCTCAACAGTTCCTTCCTGAAATGCTTCTGTTTTTGTTCTGTACTCCCACAGAAAGAGAAAGCGTGATGAGCCGTACGTCAAGATGCCGCTAAACCCCTTCATGCTGTTCATGAAGGAGCAGAGGCCAAACTTTGTGGCTGAAATGAACACAGGCGGGATGGCAGCTGTCAACACCATCCTGGGACAGAAGGTAAGTGTGTTTGCTCTGTGAGACACTCAATGTTACACAACCTTCATGACAGTTTGGTAAAAGATTCTTCAGATGTGCTTATTCTTTATTGATCAGTGTCCAAGAGAAGTCTTTCCTCTAACTCTAAATCTTCACATCTGGACAGCAACTTTTGATGATTTTCAGTTATTGTCTCATATTATAATAACTATATAATAATAACTCATTAATGTTGTCCTCTTTCCACAGTGGAAGTCTCTGTCCAATGAAGAGCAGGAGAAATACCACCAACAGGCAGACATAGAGAGACGTGTACATGCTCAGCGCCACCCTGAATGGTCAAACAATACCAATTACGTATGTACAACTCATGTTAACACCAGAATGCTAGAGCTTATGAAACAAAGTCACTGAAAGACTCTTGTTTTTAGCAGCTCATGTCAGATGGAAAGTCTAACGTGTTTGTTTTTGTGTAGGGAGTAAAGAGAAAGAGGGTCAGGAGGCAGGCCACCAACATTGCTGTAGGTAAGAAAATATTTCTGAGGATCACAGCTTGTTTTCATATGAAATGGGATGAAAACTCCATGACAGGATTATATTGGACTATGATAGATCATATATAGTCAAAATACATAGAAGAAGAAGCTTTTACCATGTGTTACCAAGTCTGAGAGGATTGATCAGTGCTTTGTTTGTTTGTACTGCAGCATCTACATCTGGAGAGATCACCCAGCAGGTGACCTCAGTGTACACAGGCGTGGTGGAGGCTCCTCTCACACACACCAGCTTCACTCACCTGCTGGATAACAATGACGCCTTCAGGCCGGAATCTATACCAGTGATCCCATGGATGGAGTCCCCCGCTGCACCAGCGGATTCAGAACACATGGATTTGGCCAATGAACTAGAAGCCCTGGTAGCGGGGCTGATGGAACCTCTTCCCCTCGAGTCAGAGCCTCATTCGTTTTCTATCATGGACATCTTATAAGGAGGATCATACAGATGTGTTCACATGCTGAGAGTCTGCTTAATGCAACACACACATTGTATACATTCGTGAAAAAAAATTAAAACCTCCTAATTTGACCCTTTTATAATTGATCTATATTCTACATTGTTTTTAAATTGTTAACATGTTAGCCAATATTACAAGCACATGAAAGAGTCCACCTGAGACTTTCTTTTTTGATAGCTCTCGTAATTAGGGCTGGCTCAGGTTTATAGTGAGGGCTGGGTCAGGTTTATAGTGAGGGCTGGCTCAGGTTTATTGTTAGGGCTGGCTCAGGTTTATAGTTAGGGCTGGTTCAGATTTATATTTAGGGCTGGTTCAGGTTTATAGTTAGGGCTGGTTCAGGGTTATAGTTAGGGCTGGCTCAGGTTTATAGTTAGGGCTGGCTCAGGTTTATAGTTAGGGCTGGTTCAGGTTTATATTTAGGGCTGGTTCAGGTTTATAGTTAGGGCTGGTTCAGGTTTATAGTTAGGGCTGGCTCAGGTTTATAGTTAGGGCTGGCTCAGGTTTATAGTTAGGGCTGGCTCAGGTTTGTAGTTAGGGCTGGCTCAGGTTTATAGTTAAGGATGGCTCAGGTTTGTGGGATGGCTCAGGTTTGCCTTGGACCAGCCCATAAGCTACTATAGGCCTAGACTGCTAGAGGACTTCCTGTGATACACTGAGCTCCCCTCTCCTCCTCTCGCTCTCCTTCTGTATACAGTAATGTCCCATTAATGGACATTAGTAACTTGGCTTCTCCCCTGGAGTCTCTGTGCTTTCAGGTCTTGCAGGTTTCCATGGATCGTGGCTACACCTAGATTGTTATTGGGCCTGCTGTCATGGCCCTGCTTGACACCCACTGCTATCATTATTATCATTACTGCTATTACTGTTATTATCATTCGATTGTATCCAGTGATGCTGTTATTAGTAGCAGTAGCAGACATATCTCTATTATCTCTGCTATTACTGTTATTATTTGTATTATCATTATACTATATTCACCGCCATTATTACTATTATTGTTTGTTATTAGTCCAATATATATTTTATTAAAGCTGTTGTGCTATTACTGCTGTTGCTGAGCCTCTCTGTGTCTCCCTCTCTCTCTCTGAAATCCCAATCATATGTGCTTCTATTTTGACTGAATGGAAAAGATAAGTAAATTAATTTATTTTGGGTTTAACTTGCTGAAGGGCGGCCCTCCCATGCTTCTGGGCCTGGCTCCCATTCCTCAACTCAGAGTTCTTCAGAGGGGGCAGTCGATAGCTCCATGGGGTCTGTCATTCGCATGGCACGCCTGCAGTTAGATACACAGCAGCCGGAACCTCCGCCTGCGAGTGCCTTCTTCAGGGGCGTTCCCGCCCCCACCACCTTCTCTGTTCCTCCCTCCGAAGAAGGGAGGAACCTTCTGTCCCGTCTTACATCGGATGGACGAACCCTGGTGGCCATGTAGGACGCGGCAAAATTTGGCCTTGCCCATATGCCAGCCGTTGAGCCGACTATTGCGGCCCTCATAGTCGCCCCTGAGGAGACCCTGATGCCCGATGCCAGGTGCCCTCGACCCCAATGTCGGGTCACAGATGACCTGCTATCCAGGGCTTATGACACAGCAGCGCGCATGGGCCGTATCGGCAACTCCCTCTCCCGCCTCATGCTTGCCCTCTCAGCTTCTCTGCAGCAGGCTACTTTCGACGCTTCCGCTACCAGCCTCAGTGATGCTTCACTGCAGGCATTTGCGCTCATGTCGAGGGAACTTGGACGTCTGATGTCCACCATGGTCCAGACTCGTCGCCAGGTTTGGCTAGCGCAGTCTCCCCTGTTGGAGACATGTAGGAGGACCCTCCGTACTGTCTCAGTGGAACCTGGTGAGCTGTTCGGGGCATCTGCTATACAGGCGCTTCAGCGGACCATTGAGGCTAGCCAGACCAGGCAGCAGTTCTCTGGTCTTCGCAGAGACGTGCCCGCACCCCGCAGACCTAGGGGTCCCACTTCTGCCCCCCGAGGCCGTGCTCAGCCCCCAGCTCACACCAGTAGCCGTCACAGGCCTCAGCGTCCCGCTGGGAGGCCGGCCCGCTACCCAGACAACCCTACTTACGTCCCCCCCAGACAACCTCCAAACTCGGGGACTAACAGTCGCCCCCCCAAAGCCTCCAGAGGCAGGGGGGCCAGGAGATGATGTCTCCGGGCCGGCCGTTGTTTTTTTCTCTCAGCAGCAGATCAGCTACTGGGCAGCTCATGCTTCAGTTTCTGCGTTTCGCCTTTCAAGGCCGTCACTTCCAGTTCAGGGTGCTCCCTTTCGGACTCTCCCTCTCCCCATGGGTGTTCACAAGGTGCGTTGCTGCTGCCCTTTCCCCCCTGCAATCACAGGGCATGAAAATACTGCCGTACTTGGACGATTGGCTGATCTGTGCACCATCCTGTCTTCAGGCAGCACAGGACACTGCTCGCCTCCTCTCTCACGTGGCCCACCGAGAGGAGGCGAACATGGGTGAACATGGAGAAGAGCTCCCTGACCCCTTCCCAGAGCATAACCTTCATTGGTGTGGCCCTGGATGCAGCCACTATGAGTGCCTGTTCGTCACCCCAGCGTGTGGACGACATCCTCCACAGTCTCTCCTCCTTCCGAGGGGGCAGGCGGTTTATTCTTTTTCTCTGCCTATTGGGCAAACTGACAGCTGCCTCAGCTGTCATTCCCTTAGGTTTGCTGTCACTGCGCCCCCTGCAGAGATGGCTGAACAACCTTCAAGTGGCACAGACACAGGGCAATAGTAGTAGCAAAACAGTGCCTACTCGCTCTATCCCCATGGAGGGAGAGAGCATATCTTGCAAACGGTGTCCCCATGGGCTCGGTCCCATTCCGCCGAGAGGTGGTCACAACAGATGCCTGCCTCTCAGGATGGGGTGCAGTGTGGCAAAACAGGACTGCTCGGGGGCAGTGGTCTGCTCAAGACCGCATGGAGCATGTCAATGTTCTAGAGCTACGGGCTGTGCACCTAGCGCTCAAACATTTTCTGCCAAACTTGAGGGGAAAGCATGTGCTTGTCCGGTCGGACAACACCTCTGTTGTGTTCTGCATAAACCATCAAGGGGGTACCAGATCCCTAAAGTTACTACGGGTATCCCGTGCCCTTCTGACTTGGGCTGCCCCTCGCCTTACCAGCCTTTGGGCAATGTACCTGCCAGGAGAGTGGAACCAGGTCGCAGATTTCCTGTCCCGTCACAAGCCTCCACCGGGGGAGTGGCGGCTTCATCCAGACGTGGTACAGAACATCTAGGGTTTCTTCGGTAGGGCAGAGACGTCAACCCACTGTCCCCACTGGTTCTCCCTGACGGAGAGGACCAGTCCTCTGGGTCAGAATGCCCTGGCTCACACGTGGCCAGAAAAGCTTCTTTATGCCTTTCCACCGTTCCCTCTGATCTTGCCAACACTTCTCAGAGTTCTCCAACAGGGCCACAGACTCTTGCTAGTGACCCCCCTGTATGAAGGTAGATTTGTGTCTTTATTACGCAAACAAAAATATGTTTCGAAAGCAAATTTCTCGCACTGCAATCAAAAATCAAATTTGTAAGTGAATATATATAAACTGAGAATAAATTATTGTTAGTTTTGCTTATGAAACTATAATTTTTGGTTGCAAAACAAAAACCTTTGCTTTAAAAAAAAATGTTTGCTTTAAAAAAAAAAACAACCTTTGCTTTCAAAACGAAAACCTTTGCTTTCAAAACCAAAACGTAAAGCTACGAGTTGAGTTTGGACGTAGTGGGCGGGGCATACGCTGCTGAATGAGCCAGGAGTTTCTATTGGTGGGTTTGACTTGGATCCCGGCATCTACTTCCACTGTAGAGGTTACTGTGATGAGCGGCATGGAGGTAAGTTGACATTATATTGCTCTGTTTTGTCACAATTATTTTAAATATGGCAGCACTTCACTTTGTTTTCATGTTGTTAGTGTCGTGGACTCTCTTTTTTTAAAGAACGACATGACGTGTTGTTGACATGAAGCCTCACTTTCTGCGTGCATTTAACGTTAGTTACATGCTAACTTTACATGCACCTGGGGCGTGACTGTTAGCTAAGGTTAGCTACGCATGTATGACACAATTTAAAATAAATCCTATGAGCTTGGTTCTCTCCGACTGAGGTAGGTACAGTTGACGACACCACTAAAACAACATGCGACTTCTTATGACTACACTGGACAGACACCGAAGAAAACTTTTACTTCTTCTGCCACTTCTGCTTGAAACGTCCCTTTATTTGCTCAAACACACCACCTGGTGGTGGAAGCTGTGCAGTACACACACATACATGATAGTGGATAAATTGCCAATTATGATAGCAGGCTCTGGGAAAATACTTTAAATCAGCGTATTTTAGATCACATACATGTCTCACATGGAAATGAACATACATGTGTTACAACTGTTATTATTTTTATTCATAGGTTCTTCTTATATGCAATTGTAAATAAACCTATTAAATGAGTTACATTGAT
The DNA here is from genome assembly GCF_023349555.1 of Cebidichthys violaceus. NCBI lineage: Eukaryota > Metazoa > Chordata > Actinopteri > Perciformes > Stichaeidae > Cebidichthys > Cebidichthys violaceus. Next base: position 201,306 of record NW_027176321.1, read on the forward strand.
TAACACAAAAACATTAATTTTGGGGTTCCTGCTAACAAGTACGAAACATTTAACAATAAAAGGTTCCCAAAATATCACTCTAACCTAAATTAATAAATATTAACGTTAGATCGTCTACAGTATGTGAAAAAATGAGGCAATGGCTATAATTGTAATTAATGTATGTGTTTGGTCCATCTCAGATCCTGCAAGCAGAACACTTGCAGGATGAGGAACCTGACGGTGCTGATCCAGAGCATGGGGTCACTGTAGCAGAGGTGCCCCTCGTCAGCTGAAGGTCCCACCGTCGATTCCTCTCCTTTCGACGGGACATCTATATGCATGTCCTTCAACTGGCCTCATTTTTTGGATGAAGTTTCCCAATGATATACTTGATGCACATCTCATGTGAGGAATCTAAAACAAGTATGCACTTTTAACTAATCACAAATAAAGCACAGTAAATAGATACTTCTGTGTGTTTATTTTGCTCACTCACGTTATAACAAGGTGGCATAAAGAGCTGCAGTACAAAATGATTCTGGAACATTTTGTTTGTTTGTTTCACTAAAGAATAGAAAACATAAAGAATAAGCACAAGTGAAACACATTATGAACCAGAACCATGCTCTTGCCAACACTATTTAACACATTTATCACACTCTATCAAACCCTGCACCGTACTTAATGGCAGTTTGCAGGAGTGTTTTAAAGGATTCATAATCTGTAATGTGTGCTACTGGGAATGTGATGGTGTCTGTGTGCAAGCACTGACACTTGGGTAACATACAGTGTGGTTAGGCATGGCGTTCTAACACCAATGATCAAATTTCACTGTGAGTTTGAATGTTTGCCGATCTTCCAAAAGCAGATGTCTGTGAGCTTGACCGGTCATCCACTGCATGACTGAGGATACAGTCAAAGCCTCTACTGCAGCATCGCCATCAGGTTGTGCATCTTGAAGAGAAATGCATAGTGTAGACCAGAATAAATCTCTCCAGTCATTTTATATGCAAACAGTTCAATATTATGCTCATTAAGACAGTTATATGGTATAGAATTAGGGTGGAAATCTAAACTTTCAATCACAAATAATAATTTTAAATGAATGGTTGGACATACCGTCAAGTTCTAGAAGGAAATCTTGGAAGTGCTCCAAGATTTTTGATTCCTTCACTTGCTTACTTGAACCGCTTACACTCAACTCCGGGGCCAGATGGGACGTGATGTAATGTGAGTCCACCTACATTTCAAACATAGTGATACTCAATGAGATTCCTCAAAACTGAGCTAGTTAAGAAGCAGAAAGGACGTTATGGAAATACTATGTAGAACAACTAGTAAACACTCAAAGCAATACTCGTGCATACTGAGTCGTCGTCTCTGGAGATGAAGAGACTGCGGCACTCTTCTGGCTTTGTCTGCATCATTTTGATGAGGTCATATACTTTCAGGCCCTCACGCAATTGCTGAAGCATGGGCATGCGTTTAGTCTTCACATGAAGTCGAATCGCCCTGAATACAGAAAAAAATATTTTAAGGAAAGGGAAATAATCTCCAAGTCAAGCTGTCCAGGTGTAGTAGTTAAGACTTTACGTGGTTTATTTTGTGTGGTTTATTTTTTTTTAAAGAAAAAATAAACCACACAAGGCCTATGATAATCTGAGGCCACACTACAATGTGTTACATCAGCAGTAATATTTGATATTGTGTGAATACCTTAATATGTTCTCTTTATGCTCCATGTCAACTTTGCCAGTGTAGCCACAATCCAGAATGTCTTGGATGTGAGCAGTCATGTCAGAAGCATCTTCAATCTTAAATAATCATACCAAAAAGATTCAATTGTACTTTAATGCTTTGCATTCACAACACAGCATACCATTTCCCAGGATACCACAGTCCATGGTTTACAGCTGAATAGACAAGCATGAAATTCTTGCGTCATTCATCCTGTAAAGTGACTTAATACAATATTAACTGTTTTGGGCATTATATAAACAAGTAATTAAAACATTGTGTTGTGATAAAATTAATCTATGTCTATATTTTGCAAAAAAATTCAACTTACCATTGTTATTAATGACGATAAAGTAGAGTCATGGGCACCCTTAGATGAAAGGTTCCCAGAGAAAAGGTAGTCATAGCACCATTCATAAGACCCTGCCTCTGTAAATTAACCTTAATGTTGGTATTTACTGCAAAAATATTGTCATTTTCGACTATCTGAAGTAGATCATAGTAAAGAAATACCCCAGTGTCTCTGCCAATCATATCGAATGCAGGAGAAAACGGCTAATGATAGCAACCAATGCTAATTTAAGGTGATTGTGGTTAATATCAAATGAGACAATAATGTATTTATTTATTATTTATTTAAGTCTCGCGACCAGAGGTGTCTTTAGCTAGCTAGTTAATAGTTTTAAGGATTTAATGGCTCATTTCAACTTTAGCTTATCTTCATCAAGTTTAATACAAGACAGTTAACATGGTTGTAACCTCGTCAACTGTACCTACTTCGGTCGGAGAGAACCAAGCTCATAGGATTTATTTTAAATTGTGTCATACATGCGTAGCTAACCTTAGCTAACAGTCACGCCTCAGGTGCATGTAAAGTTAGCATGTAACTAACGTTAAATGCACGCAGAAAGTGAGGCTTCATGTCAACTTCATGTCAACAACACGTCATGTCGTTCTTTAAAAAAAGAGAGTCCACGACACTAACAACATGAAAACAAAGTGAAGTGCTGCCATATTTAAAATAATTGTGACAAAACAGAGTAATATAATGTCAACTTACCTCCATGTCGCTCATCACAGTAACCTCTACAGTGGAAGTAGATGCCGGGATCCAAGTCGAACCCACCAATAGAAACTCCTGGCTCATTCAGCAGCGTATGCCCCGCCCACTACATCCAAACTCAACTCGTAGCTTTACGTTTTGGTTTTGGTTTTGAAACCGTAGCTTTTCGTTTTGAAAGCAAAGGTTTTTGTTTTGCAAACAAAAATTAGTTTCATAAGCAAAACTAACAAATAATTTATTCTCAGTTTCTATATTTTCACTTACAAACTTGATTTTTGATTGCAGTGCGAGAAATTTGCTTTCAAAACATATTTTTTTGTTTGCGTAATAAAGACGCAAATCTACCTTCATACCCTGTGGCCAGCCAGGACTTGGTTCTCCCTACTGCACAGACTCTGCTGCAGGACACCCTGGCGCCTCCCTGACAGGAGGGACCTCCTGTCGTAACTAGGAGGTTGGATTTGGCATCCCGATCCCAGCCGCCTCCAACTATGGGTCTGGCCGCTGGAGGGCCCGACCGGCTGCTGACTGGCTGCATAGAACCAGTCAGAAGAACTATCCTGAATGCCAGGGCACCATCTACCCGTCTGCAGTACGAAAACAGGTGTTGGCTGTTTTCTGACTGGTGTGCAGTCATCTAATTGGTTAAAATCCTCGTCGCTAGGTCTGTTAGAGGTGGTTTTCAATCCGCCACTAAACACTACTCCACTACTCAGAATGTTCTACATTTGTCTGCCAGGTTTTGTAAACTTTTCAGACTCTAGAGGCTGATGAAATACAAATTATGTTAATAGCGTTTTGAAATACAATAATTAAAAATGTGTTTCTCTTGTAAATGGAGTCAAGTTGCTCAGATTGATTTAAATTCACTCATCATTCTATTACAGACAATGTGTGTTTGACAGTCATACCTCTTGTGACAAACAGCTCAAAGAAGCTCTTTGATCTTAATTGATTAAAACATGATGTGATTATATTTAATCATACTGGTGTGTTTACAGAAGAGATATAATGTAGTTGTATATAATATGAGCAACAATTTGGACCCGCTCAAGGATCTGTAGCCAAAAATAGGGACCACTGTTTCTATATTAACTGTTTGCCCAACTTAAATCACTGACAAATAATTAGTGGATGAAAAAGTATTCAGATCCTTCACTGCAGTAAACGTACTAATACTGATGAAACAATCCATTACGAGTAAATACCTGCATTCAAAACCTTAGTCAAGTATGTTATTATCAGCAAAATGTATTTTAAGTGCAGAAAGTAAAAGTACCCGTGCAGTAAGATGTACATTATTACTGCACGGGTAGTGCAATCTGAAAATCTGAGTTTGTGTCACAGTGATATCCGATGTTACGGTTTAACTAGGGGCCCTGTTAACTGGCGACCTTCAGCCGAATGGTCTGTTGTTGTCGTAGTTACGACAGCTGTTGCAAATAGGCAGATAACACGTAGCTGTCCTCGTGAATGCCGCATTGTTTAGTTTTGCATTACATTGTCAAACCTTCTCATTTACAGTCTTTGGTCAAAACATACCGGATTCCACGTTGGAGAGTCGTTTGAGAAAACGAGTCCACTCGAGTTTGAAACGTTGCGTGTTGTTTGTGTTGAAACAGGAAGAGAGCATGTTGCTCTTCCTTTGAAATAATAAAGTTGGTAAAAAAAACACAAACGTCTTTGGAGCCTGTTTTGTGCAAACATGTGTCACGTAGAAGAACTCTGTAGCACAGTTAAAAGAAGACAAATATATATAAATAAATAGGATTCAAACTCATATCATTGTGAGGAGAATGAAGTCAGTAGAGAGAAGCACTACCACTACACCACCATCAACATACTGTGTTATAGTGTAAACTAAACTTAAACAACATATAACAGTCGCTCCTCAGAGCAGAGGGCTGCCAGATCAACTTGTGACCACACTGCGCGTTTACCATGGAGCACTCTGCCGTGTACTTCAGAGCAGAGCAAAGCCACATAGCATCACAATATGTAATATGGTGGGCACACTCAAGAAGGAACCGAGCCAAGGTTTAGAGAGAGGTCATCGGCTTTCCACACAATATACAGTTTTAAGGATGACCATTCAACCTGGTCAATAAGCTGGACACAAATAGTCCCATCATGTATTACATAGTGTGATGCTATGTGAGTCAAATTAAATGTGATTATGTATTTTACTTATTAAATTCAAAATAACTCAACTGTTTGACATATCTGTGTTCTTGGCTGGTTAAATTCTTCATTGTATGGCTTTTCTTGTTTGCTTTGATGCGTTATGTCCACGTTGTGTATTTTCACCTCATGACAACATCACAAACATTTATCTTATTAATTTGCAGCGATACAAAGACGTTTTGAATTGTTAGATTTTAAAAAGGCGCCCATTTGTTTCGGAAACCAGCTATATCCTTAACATTCCTCTTAAGTACACTTAAGTGCTCCATGTTAAACGCGCAGTGTGGTCACAAGTTGATCTGGCAGCCCTCTGCTCTGAGGAGCGACTGTGTTGTACGTTGTTTAAGTTTAGTCTACATAACACAGTACGTCAATGGTGTTGTAGTGGTAGTGCTTCTGACTACTGACTTCTTTCCCCACACAATGATATGAGTTCGAATCCCGTAAATATAATTTATTTATATATATTTGTCTTCTTTTAACTGTGCTACAGAGTTCTTCTACGTGACACATGTTTGCACAAAACAAGGCTCCAAAGACGTTTGTGTTTTTTTACCAACTTTATTATTTCAAAGGAAGAGCAACATGCTCTCTTCCTGTTTCAACACAAACAACACACGACGTTTCAAACTCGAGTGGACTCGTTTTCTCAAACGACTCTCCAACGTGGAATCCGGTATGTTTTGACCAAAGACTGTAAATGAGAAGGTTTGACAATGTAATGCAAAACTAAACAATGCGGCATTCACGAGGACAGCTACGTGTTATCTGCCTATTTGCAACAGCTGTCGTAACTACGACAACAACAGATGCATTCGGCTGAAGGTCGCCAGTTAACAGGGTCCCTAGTTAAACCGTAACACCGGTCTATCCAAAAACGAGGATTGTAACCAATTAGATGTAGAGATACAACGGAGGCTGGGTCCGCCCACTTACTGTCAAAAAGAAAAACTGCGAGCGAGCGAGCAGAGTAAAGTTTCGCGAGCGCGCGAGAGGGAATTTCGCGAGCGCGCGCGAGAGGGAATTTCGCGAGCGGAGTGACGTAAAAGCGCTCGTCAAAGTAAAATACGCACGTAGATCTCATTTGCGCTCTCGGATTTTGACAGTGATTTGCCTTCATACCTGTCCATCGCCATTGATGATACCGTGGTGACGCCGACTCGGACTGCGAGGAATCTGGGTGTGACCCTGGATGACCAACTGTCATTCTCAGCAAACATTGCATCGGTTACACGCTCCTGCCGATTCCTGCTCTACAACATCAGGAGGATTCGTCCCTTCCTCACTGACGAGACGGCGCAGGTGCTCATCCTGGTTGTGTCATCTCCCGCCTGGACTACTGCAACTCACTACTTGCCAGAGCCCCAGAGTCGTTGGCCATCTTTCGGCGCAGGCTGGAAAAAGAGCTCATGACGATCATAACAGTGAATATTGGAGGTGCAACATTACAATCTTCTGGCCCCACGATAGTGCAGCAAAATCTTATTCTGTTTATTTTTCCCATAGAGCCTTTCTTGGAAACATCTAGGCAACTAAACAAGACGATTAAAACATTTTGCTTCTGTTCACTCTGATAGCATGTTTCCCTGCTTCAATGTTTGGTGTGTAAATTGAATGAAATACATTATGTTCATCATAGAAAACATTTACAAACCTAGACTATAATCGATGTACTATCCTTCGATCGGAGCCTTTCTCCAGGAGAAAGGACACATTGAAATGTTTGATATAGTGGTGATATAGTATTTAAAATTCATGTTATAACAAACAAACAAAAACAACTTTATTAATATTCACATTTTAAGTCCAAATACCATTGAAGCCAAACAACAACTTGAGATCACCGTATGTACACTTAAGAAACCCCAGTGAGAATCACAAAAAGACATCTCACATGTATGCATGTTTATATTACCTTGAGAAAATATCAATTGTAAGACTGTGGGATGAACTTTAAAGACTTCTAAAACTTTTATGAAAATAGTCTTGTTATCATCTATAGTGGCTAGAAATCCCTTAATGGGGGCCTTTGAGAGAGTCATTTGTGTTTGTCATTGGTTGAGAGAATAACTTATGTTCACAGTAGTCTAGCGCAATGGTCCTCCATCATGCCCCATAGCCTTAACAGTGTGCAAGTTTTCATACCAGCCAAACACTAAGTAGTGGATCATGAAAGATATGACTGAGAACTTCTGGTCTACGAAATCTCTACAGGAATTTAAACCTGTGGAACCTGCAGCCTTGAATTACAAGCCTGCTGGAAAATAACATCAACGTATGGAAGGCTGTTGCTAAAAACGTTCCAATCAGCCTAATCAAACTGAAAAGTAATTTTCCTGTTATGTGCATGAGATGTATGACAGAATTAAAATGTTAAATCCAATTTTTACATATGGCGTTTAATGCACAATGACTCCCAAAATGAAACTTGAAATGAAAACTACACTGACCATTGTTTCAGTGTGATCCTGAGCACGACCCTGCCACAAAAAGAAACAATGGGAAATTGGGCATTTTCATAGTAGTCAATCTTATAATGGTTGACTTTGACAGTTTTTGCAAAAGAGACATCCAAGAATCCTGCCATTATGGAAATGTTCATTTTCATTAGGGACAAGCTAACATGAGGACATCATTTAAATTCAAATACAAGTTTCATTAAATTATCATGTCATTATTATCATTACGTCATATCAGTGATCAGTGATTTTCCTGGCCTTGATTGATTTCCAAACAAATCAATTTGATCTAATGATTTCCTCCTAATATGGGCAGCCATAGAACTCAATACAGCAGACCAACATGAATTTAATGACATTCAACTTGCAAAGATTGTTCTTCTTTCCCCAAGTCATTATTCCATTACATACTACATTCCTGGATAAAATCTTAAGAAATAATGGTAATAAAGCCAACAACACTGTAAATACATAAAGCCAATAACACTATTAATACCCACCTTTTTTTTTAAAGCATCCAAAGCATTTTTAGGACTTGGAGGAAATGACCAACCCTACATCTTAAAATCAGTACATAAATTTAACATTGATTCACTGACCGAATTCTCTGAGATACTCCAACTGATTACTTTTTTGTTTCAGTCACCTCATATGTACTTAAAATCCATTATGTTCTCAAAACCTTTGATCTTTTGCCTTTAAAAGACTATTGTTAACCTGAGCAGTCCTCTCCTTATGGTCTATGTGTTGTCTCCTGCAGATTGAATTTAGACTAACGTTAGGATTCTGCCTCAGAGGAAGGCAGTGCTGTTTGGTTACCATACCTTTTATATAGTCTGATAAGTTGGGCAGCAAAGGCAAACTACTTCTGTGAAGCTTATTGGATGTGTTCAATGATAGATGAGCAACTCCCCACTGTAGATGTGTGCTCATGACAAGCAGGCCAAGAAGGAAAATGACATGTTCAGTAACATCCCCTAGACTATAAGGTAAAAAGCCTCTGAGGCCATAGTTTCATGCGGTTACAGGAGAGGCAAAGCTCCTCATCAGCCATATCAGTAGTCAAAACATCTCATGATGGCGTCTCTGTCAAATTTGAAATTGAGGAAAGCCTTGGAAGACTGCAGTTCCTCGGAGTCTCTGCTGTGGACTGTCTGGTGACCGTTGGAGCTGCATGGAGCCACATCTGGGAAGAGAAAAGTTAATTTACATGTCTGGTTTGTGGGGGATGTTAGTCTTTAATCTTAGGAAGGTCTGAAACTATGTTGAAAGAAAGATTTTCTTTTATTCTCTACTCACTCTCCGCTGTTGTCCTGGAATTCAACTAATTGTGCCCTTTCTGAACTACAACTGGTGCTCCTCATTCATTACAGAGTAAATAAAATATCAAAGTATAAAAATGTCACAAAATATTCACTTATGGAATGTATTATATGTTTACAGTATTTTCACTAGAGGATAGTATATGTGTACCATATGTTACTTACAGAAGTGTTAAACCATAAAATCATAATCATTGAATGCATTAGATTAGAAGTATAGTTACTGAATATTTAGAGTAGAGAGAAAAAGCGAGGGTTTCAGAGATCTATCATGACCATATATGGAGATGAGATGAGCCGGAGTGGAATCGGCATCAAGTGGAGACAGGACCGTGGTCAAACGAGGGTGTCGGGTGCATGCAGTTTTACGAGGAGGTGGACAGGCCGGACCAGCAGACACTGTCCAGACATTATCCAGAATATAATTTTAGACCAATAGTGAGCATTGTCTGAGGCCAGGAGGAGACAATTGAATTTCAGCAAACCAAAACTGAACAAACCATACCTCTCTCAAAACTGTCTTGTAGTCTTCTGGGTTGAAGTCTTTTATCTTCTTTCTGTAGAAATTGTACAAGAGTGCAATACTTGTAATTACACCATAACTTACAGAGCACCACCATGCATACGTTGATAATTTTCAAATTCTACATACAGTGGCTTTAAAACTGGTCCACTGGCAAAAAGTCTGTAGAATTTTCAGGTATGTCAATTTCCCTTTTTGACTGATGACTGGTGTTACGGTTAAAACTATTTTTTCTTTTTCTAAAAAGGTCAGAATCACATGTGGTCTCTATACTAAAAACAGCAATCTAAAACTAATAAGGTTTTGCACTTACTAATATGGTTTTCACCTGCTGGTTGTTGGCTCCATGAGATGAGTCCTGACATTTCTTCCCATTGCTTTTCAAATTTGTGTTCTATAGAGCAAAGAACGCAAGTTATGAGGTTACAGTGATGTAGCAACCAAGAGAGTCTCAGATTCTATGTCCCATTTCAGGGGCTGGATCAGTAAATTAGGCTGACCTGTACTCGACCCAAAATTCAATCACAAGGTCCCATCCCTTGTCTCACAAAGATTAGACCTAATGGTGTGTTAAGGCAGCCCTCAACTCATAAGGTGCGTTCCAATAACCACACTACCATACTATTTAGTATGCAAAAAAATATTTAGTATGTCCACATAGTATATCAAATGCAGTATGCCAACAGAACCACATCATTTGCAAAGAGAAGAGATTCAACTCTTATGTCCCAAAACCTACCTTGAGAGCCTCTCAATGAATATCACAAACAGAATCAGTGACAAGGGACAACCCTGACTGAGGTCAACACCCACTGAAAACATGTTTTACTTTATGCCGGGAATATGGACACAGCTCTCACTTGGGTTAAATAAAGACCGGATGACAACAGCCCCTGTGCCACATACTCCCACAGTACTCCTCTGGGGACACATTCGTCTACCTTCTCCAAGTCCACAAAACACATGTTGGCTGGATGGGCAAACTCCGATCAGCCCCAACAGACTTGCAAAGGTAAAGGGATTTTGCTTTGGCGACCATCCAAACTGCAGCCCTTCTGGCCTCCCAGTACCTGTCTGCTGCCTCAGGAGACTTCTGGGCCACCAAGCCTCTTTCTTAGGCTTGACGGCCTCCTTCACCAGTTGGGAATATCGAGTGCGTAGAGGTGAGCTCAACTATATCTAGTTGGTGACGCTCCACCTCCCGCACCAGCTCCAGTTCCTACCTTGTATCACGCCCCTCAAGCCTGTCTGAGATGCCAGAGGTCATCATAACTGGGCCGTTGCCTTTGCCTGTCACCCAGCTAACATTGCAATCAACTCCAATTCCTAGCCTTGTGAGTAGTAGGCCCACAAGGAGGCGGCTGCATGTGGATCTTTCGTGCTGTGCCCGCCCAAGCCCCATGGCACACGGCCACTAACTGCTCACTGGCAAGCTCCCCTCCCAGGTCTGGCCCCAGTCCCACTTTTCCGGGTGAGTTGCTGCAGCTTTTTTTTTGGCCGATTCACAATTTTTCACGTGATTTTGTATAAGAAGGTTTTGCACAACATGTCTATGGACCAAGACACAATTGCGGCAATACTTTTGATCTGGAAGTTAGTAAGGGGCTAAATGTTGAAAAATCATCAGACATGTAACTCTATCTGATTACTATAGCATTGAATTTAGTGTGTCGGTGTCCATGCCCCGGGTTAAAGCTTAAAAACTGTTTCTAACTGTACTTGGAAGGAATTATTAAGTAATGTAACCACTCTTTGTTCGAGGCTGTTGCTTTAAAGACTGGTTAGACCACTTCTCGTTAATAGCAATTTAGATTCTTCAGATTTTAGTAACTACTACAATTCCTCGCCACTGATTGGATGCAATGGCCACAAACAGAAGTACTTCTTCTTTTAGATTTCCGGCAGACTGGCTGGCTTGCGGCATGTTGCTGCCTCTGATAGGTTGGGATGATAAGATAGAATATAGGGTAAAAAATGCAAAGCCTTTATGTTAGTCAATATTAATGAGCTGCAGTGTCCTATGTTTAGCTGAGACTTGAGAGCTAAATGTTCTTGTATGTTAAAATTATGTTTAGTGGGGAGAGAGTGGCATTGAGCTGAATTAACGTTTGATAACTTTAGTCATGGTTATTGAATTAAGTGATGTAAATTGTTTTGCATATTCGGTGGCTGCACCCCATCAGCCTACGCTGGGCTACTTGGTGTAGATAACACTGGACTGCCTTAGGGTCCCCCACTGCCACAGGCCTCTGAACACCTTTATATGGAGTTTGAATAAATTACACTGAAGCTTATTGCACAGTAAAAGGGACTTGCTGCAAAACCTGTGTGGAATAAAAGATAAATGCGGTGAAAACACTGCAAAAGCGACTACTTTCATTTGTTGTACACTCTGAACTGCTATATAATACTTTTACATTTGCACTCTTGCCACTTTGTATTGTATTGTAACTGCTGCAAAGCAATTTCCCTCGGGATAAAAATTACTTTTACTTTATCTCATTATCCCAACCTGTGAGAGGCAGCAAGGCTCTACTGGAAAATCAAAAAGAAGAAGTACTTCCGCTTGTGGCAGACTGACATCCAATCAGTGACGAATAATCAGTCCAATACATACCCACCTTTTCCGGTTTGAGTCAAACCTTATTGTAGTTGTGTCTTCTGTGTTTTCTGCAATGCTGTTGTGTTTCTTGACATGTCTTTGTGTTTCTTAAAATGTGGTTGTGTTTCTTGAAATTACGTTGTGTTTTGACCCTCAGGTCCACTATAATTAGCCTAAAGGTTAACTGTAGCAGAGTAATCCTATCTTTTCTAACCTGGTTCAGCTCATACTGGTTCAGCTGGTCCAGAGTCTTCTGCTGCTTGTGTTTTGCCCAGCCGTCTCCTGGAAGTGCATCAGCACCTGTGAGGCGGCGCGATTTTGACCTAAAAGATGGAAGAAAAAAAACTATTTTTACAAGGTGGATGGTCAACTGTTAGTGGTCCAGAAGGCAATGCCTTAATTTCTGCTCAAAGTTTATTATCATACCAACACTGGTAGATGCATGAACATATCAGTAACAGCTCTCCAGCACTTGTTTATTATTCTTATGAATAACAAATTAACAACAGTGGTTATTAGGTGTGATAAATAACACCTCGCACTGCAATTTTATTGTTTTCAGTCCGAATGTGCAGATCCAAACAGATAATCAAAACTGCCCATTCTTTTACATAGTGTGAATGTTGAAAAGACAGTGCCTACAGTGGCAGCTAGCAACCACCTAAAGCAAAAAATGCAAATGAATTCCCTTAATCTCCAAGAGCTATGCAGATGAACAACACACAATTGGGAGGTTTCACAGGCAAATTTGCACTAAATATATTTACACCAAACGTTATGCAATTTAGCAAGCCGTTATAACTTGTTACTAGCTTCTCGGGAACTAAATTGCAAAAAAAAAAAAAAAAAGTGGGTCAACAACAAATGATCTGGGGCCTGTACCATGAAGCAGGATGGGTTAGCCAGATATCTTTTCACTTAACTCAGATTTTCCAGTATCCCAAAGAGGATATTGTATTTCTGAAGGAAACTTAAGAAGGCTAAATTCCTGTGCCAAGTTCTTGTTAACTTTTACAGAGGAGCAATAGAAAGCATCCTGACTGGAAACATTACAAACTAACATGTGATGTTCACAGTCCAGGACAGGAGGGCTCTACAGCAGACGATAGAAACCACCAGGAACGTCATTGGTCTACTGAGCATCAGTGATATTGTTGAGAAGAGGAGCCTGAGAAGAACTCAAAGGATATTAAAAGACTAAATCCACCTAGCAGTGGCGACTGGTCATTAGGGGCAGGTGGGTCATAGAGAAATGTGCATACAATTAATGTTATTATTAATTCTCAGAGCTTACCATCTCCTATAATTTATCATCTATGAATATAGCATCTTCCTGAATTGCATATAATTTGTGTTAGAATTTAATGTTGTTATCATGTTAAGTAGCCAGTGTCTTCCTGCTTCCCGTTTCATGGTGTCCGCAGTACGGTGGCCTGTGAGGCATTACATGTGTGTATTCTGTTAAGTTACTGTGTGGCTTAGATTTGTTCTTATGGTGTGTGTGACAATATTCTAGCCTTGTTCTTTCAGCTGTAACCCCGACGGTGTGAAACGGACTTGGGAACAAATCTAGATCAGTGATTCTCAACTGGTGGGACCCACTGAAAACGGGGTCGGACCTTTTCCTGGAAATAAATAAATAAATAAAATATTGTGCTTTTATTTTGAAGGGGATTTTTTATGCAGCGGAGTTATTCACACTCCTTAACAGTATTTGGCGTTAATGCCTTGTAATGCTAATACACACCTGCCGAAACTATACCTCTGTCAAATGACACTATAAGTAAGTGAATTGAAGACATGTCGAATGACATCAAACAACAGACCACAGCTCAATATAAGGCAAGTGGTCATTTTGCATTACAAATGGGCGAATCTACAGACATAAACAAAGCAGTTTTACTTGTTTATGTGAAACATGTGTGGGACGGGGACCGACAGGAACAAGAGAGCTCCCTACTACTATGACTGCAGAGGACATTTTCAGCTCAGGTTCAAACTGCACCATCTTTTCATTAAATATATTTGAGAAGTTGAAAATTTGGGTCGCAACTTGCCATTAAGGGGTGATGGTGGGTCCCGCAGCCAGACCAATTGAGAACCACTGCTCTAGATGAAGCAGTGAAATTATAAATCTGTTATTTTACACATTCAAACAGTCAGTGATTTATTACCAGATGTCTTTTCTGCATGTGTCAGTTTAAACTGTGTTACTTTCAGTCTGGATTATGACTTTAACGTCTTCTTATGTGTGTATTATTATCTAACTATACATAAACCGAGCTTTGATTGGTTAGTAGGCGGTGCTTTATACAAGTTGATCTCTGATCTCCAACACAATCTGCTCCGGAGCAGGTCAGGTGTTCAGCATCAGTTACCATGGCGATCTACCCCTGTAAGAAGTGAACCTCCGTCATAGGGCTGTAAACCCAGAGTTAATCCTGAAGTCACCTCGCTAAACCCAAAGCTCAGTTTAGCTTTGGGTTTACCCACCTCTAAGGGGAACTTAGAGGTGGGTGACAAAAGGGAAACTCCACTCAAAACATGATTCTGCTCTATCCCCAAATTGTTATAATGTGTGTGAATGGTAAATGGACTGTACTTATACATCTCTTTTATAGTCTTCAGACCACTCAAAGCACTTCAACATTACATGTCATCATTCACCCATTCATACTCTGATGACAGGAACTACCATGCAAGGTGTCACTTATCAGAACTAACCAACATTCACACCCATTCATAGGGAGCAATTTTGGGGTCAAATGTCTTGCCTAAGGACACATCGACATGGACTACTGGAGCCGGGGATCGAACTGCCGATCCTCTGATTAAAGAACGACCCTGCTCTACTACTGATCCACAGTGTGAGCTAAAAACAAAGCGTGTCTATGTATCACCATAACAACAGTTTGACAAAATCCATTTTGTGGCAGAACGTGACGGCAGTGATGGTGATGAACCCGGTATACCGGTTTCTCTGTGAGACTGGCCTTTGTGCGTTTCAAAACAAGGAACTTCTGGCTGTAACTTGAGAAGTGAATCTAGAGAAGTGTTGGTGAGTTCCACTGAGCACTGGGGAAGTGTCTTTACCGAGTATTATCTGAAGGTTTGCCTGGAGTGGTGCCGCTGTTTGCAAAGTCCTCATCGCTGTCTGTGGACTCTCCTTTCAGCCTGCTGATCCACTCTCTCAGGGGCCTGTAGAGCAGGAAGTGAGCCATCAGAACCAGTCAGTTAATATAATAAAACCATTTTACAGTATTTTTTTTGTATTATTTTAACATTTAATCACCCACACACACAGAAGACATTATATAAGGAGCTTTGGAGGTATTGTTCTTTAGCTGAGCTAGGCTCACCACGTCCTGACTCCAGATCTGTTCTTATTATGCAGGCATCTCATCTCACTCTCAGAAGTGATGGAAATATGTTAATGGTTAATTCAATGCAGCAAATAATGAATTGAAACCTTCTACACACGCACCTTATGAACGGAATGGCCATGAAAAACCTGTTGGGGGCCAGTCCGAGTTTAGACTTCGGGGTCATGTCATTCCTGTGACATGGCAGCTTCTCAATAGGAAACCATTCAATGTTCTACAAGAAAAGAACAACAAAACTTTGAGACGTTTCTGTCTGCAAACGACAATTTGAGTGTAACTGTTTATGAATACATTCTGGGCTGGAAGAGTCAATAGCATAATATTAATAATAATAATAATAATAATAATAATAATAAGTTAAGTAAAGAGGTAAAAATGAAACACCAAAGTATGTATTACATTTTGTAATACCATGTCATTTGCACTGTTAATTGTAAAAATAAATGTTATTATGAAGCTGGAAATCTATGTGATGAGAAAACATGTAAAAAGGAATTCCCACCCTGATCTCTTTCCTTGTTTTGGGATTGAACTTGGTATCCTTTGACACTCCTGGAATGATGTAGAGCCGCACCAGCTGGTCTGTGATTTTGTGCTCGATGTACCTGTCTTTACTGATGCGATTCTTGATGTCAAAGCCCGTCTCCTCCAACACCTGCAAAACAGGATTCTAAGCTGTGAACTACACGCATTAACTATTCATGACTTCTAGTGCTTTCAGATGGTCAAAGTTGAACAGCAAACAACATGAGACTCACTTCACGAACTGCACAGTCATGAGGAGCTTCGTCCTCGTTCACTTTCCCCTTTGGAAAGCCCCAGCCAGACTTCGCAAGGTAGCCCTGAACAAGCAGTGCCTGAAGAGAAAAGGTGCACCAGTTATTTAATTCAATTCAATTTATTTTGTATAGCCCAAAATCACAAATTTGCCTCAAGAGGGCTTTACAATCTGTAAACATGTGACATCCTCTATCCTAGGACCCTCACATCAGAACAGGAAAAACTCCCCAAAAAAAACTTTAACAGAAGAAAAGAGGAAGGAACCTTAGAGAGCGCAACAGAGGAGGGATCCTCTATCAGGATGGACAGAAGTGTGATAGATGTCATGTCACAATGTTGATATCACAAATGGAAATTAACAAAAACATGAACGTATAAACCAGAGATCTGCTTTAAATTACCTTATAAAGGCCGTCAGATAATGCTGCAGTGTATGAGTGTGAAAAAAACTCACGTTTTCCAGCGCTTCATCCAGAATGATTGCTCCAAAAGTAGGAACACCCATCTTATACTCCTTCCACTGTTCGAGGATTTTCTGAACATCCTCTCCATGAGGCAACAGAAACGGACAGTGATGGAAGAGTTTGCAGCTGTCAAGGAAAATAGCGTGTAGTGACGTCTAACATGAGCCCCACATCTGGGTTCCTGTTCTAAACCTATAGAGGAGCTGCTGGTCACTGATCATTTATTTAGGGTGGTTGTTAATACAACAAGAAGTCTGAGGTAAAAAATGCATTTCAATGTTCAAAAAATGATATGCTTTGGTATATGTGCAGTACAGTACAGTGGACATGAGTTTAAAAACTGATAAGGTAATTTAACATCACATGTAAGGATATCTGCTTTGGCAAAGTCTCTTATCCCACAGTGAGGAGCTCCTGGAGTGTTCTGCATGCAGAAGTCCAGGTAGAACCAGTGAGCCAGCTCGATCTGGAAGCACACCCGGATAGCGTTGTCCCTCTCCTCACTGGGGATGTGCAGGATGAACCGGCTAGAGACACACAGGAGAGATGAGATCACAGATCAAAGGGGGTCTCACTATACAAATGAGCTGTGGGCTCTTGTTGAGCCCCCACAAGTGTTACTCCTAGGATGCGTACCAAAACGATCAAAGACCAGAGTACAGGAAAGCTCCCAGGTTATCGGGTATTTTTTGTTTTGGCGGAATCTATTAGCACACTGTAGCATTTCCTCTGCTGTGTGTCAGAGCTGAGCATCCTCAGTCTCTCATCCACCAGCACTACGTTTACACAGACACAACACGGTAACTTGGCTAATAGCACATCGTTAGCAACAAGCTAAAACAACAGCTGTCTGTCTGCAGTCTGACTGTTTAATTTGTTCTCGTAAACTTCTCTGTTGGCTGAGACAAAATTATTATTATTTTTTTTTTTGCTGGCGGATTCGTGGGCCACATAAAATGACGTCACGGGCTGAGGGCCTTGAGTTTGACACCTGTGCCTTACAGTCTCTCACACTCAACCATTTCCAGGTGACGTAAAATGGGTTCAGAGTTTAAAGGGACACTGGGATTGGAATTAGCAAACCTCCGGTTCTGCTGAGTGAAGCCGATGTCTTAAAACCTGCATTCTCTCTACTGGCCAGCTACTCCTCAGATTGTATAGAAGTCAATGAGAAAATGACTCTACTTCTTACTTGATTTATTACCTCAGTAAACATTGTAAACATGAGTTTATGGTCTCAATCTCTAGTTTCAAGTCTTCTTCAATACAACATGATGTTCATTTAGTAAATGATGGTCCATTTAGAGTCAAATAGACTATAAAGCAGGGTATGCTTTAGAACTAGAATGCTGCTGAACTCGAGGCTTAAAAACGGCAGTCCACAAACCAATGGATGACGTCACCATGACTACATCCACTACTTACATGGCTTGGACCTTAAGCTCAGTTTGTAGTTGGCACGCCAGAAAATGACGAATTCACGGCCGGTGTGTGGTGCACACACTTGGAAAAGGCAATAAAGTAGTCCATGAATATGAGGTATGAGTTCACAGATAATTACAATCCCTCCTCTGCCTTGTGTAGGTTGGTTTATGGCTTTTTGCTGGTTACAGTCTATGGGCATATCTCTGGGTTACACTCGATCTTTTTGATTCCTCACAGTTAATTTTGTTTGTACGCACTCTGGGTTTTGGCGAATAATGCAACAAACAGTGCAGAGAGTATAAATGCTTCCGTACAGACTCAGAGCTTGAACATCGTCTGCAGAGGCTCAAGCTACGGCGCCAAGCGTGAGTATAGACAAAGCTTATTACATGGAAGACAAACTTTTTTTGCTTCATGCTCCACTGAGCAACTTTCATGTTGCTGTATCTGGTCCTCTGTAAATCCACTGCCCACACTCATCTTCACTGCATTGGAGCATGTGGGACTGGAAGTATAGAAAAGAGTCGGCCATGTTATCTGCCCAGATAATGGTTTCTGTTGCTGCTGTTTACATTCCTCATGATGCAAATATAAAAAATGCACTACAGGAATGTGCTACTGTGTTTGTTTGGTTTGTCATGTGTTACAAATGAGATACAATGACATTTCGTTATGTATCTCTATGTTACATACATACAATAAATGATCCCTGAATAGTGAGAACACAGAGGCTGACAAAACTTGAATTAAGTATCTGTATTTATTTGGGTTTTATTTTATTTGAATTTGCGCCTTCTTGGCAAAATGTATGCAGCTTGCTACTTGACTTGACTTTATATTTAGAGTTTAAATGTGCTGGTACTTCATGGTCCTGACATTACTGTTTGGACTTTCTGTGTGTTTGTTTCATGCATACCAATAAACATTGGTTAAGGGCAAAAACAGCATTTTTCATGCACTGATCAATTACGAGATTTACTTCCATAAACTGTGTTTTTCCAGACTAGTGGGAAGAAAACATCCAAAATACGGATGTGGGTGTTTATTTTACTTCTGAAAATAATCCAAAGTTAGCATTAGATAATGATTAATTTACTTTTTCAAACACATGTTAGGAGTGGGTCAGCCCTGTGATAGTCTGGAGATCTGTCCAGGTGAACCGGGCCTCCTCCCAGTGTCAGCTGGGGTTAGCGGTGAAAGATGATGGATGGATGTTTGAAAACTTATAATATAAAAAAAAAGAAGAAGAATTGTCTTAATGTAAATAATCAACTGGGGAAGTTCCATGGTGCTTGCTATATGTTCCATGTTCTACCGTAATAACCCGGGGTGTCTCCTCTAAAGTCTGTCGGTAACATAGACATATGCATATAAGCATTTAATGCGACATAATGGTCGAAACAAACGCTGTTGAACATCGGCCGAGCTAACAGCATACACAACATGCGCAGAGAGCGCGAGTTTTTGGTCTCACTTGAAGAACGTTTGCTTTCCACAATTTACAGGTAAGTCCCACTTTTATGGTTACACTTAAATGCGTAATGACGGAAGAAATGACGGCGGCAAATGTCGGTAATTAAGCGTGCAGTTACCTGCAAAGGTCGTCCAGTACGCCGGAGGGGATCTCCACTCTTTTCGTTTCCATGTTGGTTGAGAACATCCCGACTCAGACTCTCAGAGCATTATTATTATTATTGCCATAAGAGCAGCCAGCTACATCCGCATGTCCTCCTCTGTGACTCCCAGAGACTACTGTGCTGTATCCCAGAGACTACTGTGCTGGATCCAGAGACCGTGCTGGATGCCCCGCTTTACTTCAGTTACTTAAAAGTGGCGAGGATCGAATATAAACTCCTCTCGCTCCTCTTCCGGGGACCAGACGGACTCCGTTGTTTATGCAGCGTTCAAGTCACATGGCATGATGGTAGTAGCGATGGAACCGGATAGACCAACTTCCGACGTTAATGCCTTGCGAGCGATCACGTGATAAACGCGGTTACATGATTACGTTTCAATTCAGGGGCTGCATCCTTCGGAGACTGCATTCGTAGACCGGTTACGTCACAGTGGCTGCGACTAGGCTGTCCAATTTCGCATGTTTGTTGAAGACTCCTTCAAATGCAGCCGACGAATGCAGCCCAGATTTGGAGGACACATCTGATGTATCCTTCGCGGCCCAGCATATCCCGAGATGCATTGCGTGCCGATGAAAATTTTATTTTAACCAACATGGCGGCGGCGAGTGATGCGGGAGCTGGAGAAGCGGCAGTATTTACTTTTAAATGTAAGTATTGGGTTTCAACTCACTCGAATGTCACCGATTCGAGTGAGTATTTTGTTAAAGCAAAATAAGAGACCTTATAACATCACATGTGTGTTAAAATGATCGGTTAAGTTTCGTGACGTTGGTAACTGACAAGCTAAGCCGTTGCGCTATTAGTGGCAGCTCGTCTGCCTGCAACCGACCGTAGTTAGCCTTATAGTGACTTTTAATAACTTCACTTTTAAACTTCAGAGGTTGATTAATATCTTACTGAGATTGTGAAGATTTTACAGATGATTTATACTTCATATTATATACATAAACGGACCAACGTGAGCTCAGGTAGACCGGTTATCAACCTGAAATATCACTTTAAATCCGGTAATGTTACAAACGTTGAGATTAATTACACGAATACATTGAATTTTAGTATTTTGCTAATTCTGTTATTGTTTTGTTACAAGAAGCCAGGAGCTGAGGGGGGAGAACGATGGTAAACATTCAGCAAACATGGCTTTGAATTAAGCTATTAGTCCATTTGTAATATCGCCATTTGACCATCTTGTACTTAAGGTTACAGTTACATTAGCTCTCATCCTGTACAAAGCCTTTACTAATAAGACAACCAGTAGATCTCTTTGATGTGTTAATGTTGCTGTCACACAGCTGACAGTTGTGATGTCACCTTTTTCTTTTATTCATTTAAATTTAAATAATACATCCATGTAAATGATGTGCATTTGTGTAAAATGTGTCAATCTTCTAGGTCTCCTTGTGTTAACATTATTGATAACGGTTTCTCTTTTCATAATTTTCTCAATGTGATTAGGACAATTTTGGAGAAAATGTGTCTGCGGGGGGCAACTTGTAAAAATATAAAGTATGTGCACATGTGTTACTGCAAGTTATTAAACATGTTTGCTGACATTTGTTTTGCTGCTGTTGTGTTGACTGTCTTGATTTCCTCTGCCTTAGGATTGCAATATATGTGTATATGTAAATATATATTAGTGCTGGGCAACAATTACAATTTTTAATCACATTGTTATGCGCAAAGTTCAATAATGAATTCAAAAGTAGTGTATTGTGCACTTTTATTGTAAAAGTACTGCTATATGAACAAAAGTGCAATAACATTTGGTTTGCAAACACTTTAAACAAATATGGTGCTTTTTAACAGCAGTATTCCCTTTATACAGTAGCAGTTAAAATGATTCAATAGATATTCAGCCGGTCTTCAGAACTTTATTTTCATGTTTGTAATAGATGCAATTTGAAATATACACCTTGAAAACTGCAAACCTATCTACTTATTTTTTTTTATGTATGTTAAATTCCCAGTAGTAACTAAATTATATGCGTATTATACATATTACAAACAAAAAACTCCAAAGAATTTTGGTCAGACACATATGCAATGCTGATTAGCGTAATATGTGTGGTATTTGTAATAAATGTATGCTGGTACATAAGGAGCTGTATTTTTTTGCAAACAGATGCCTGCAGATGACTATAGCTGGGACTTAGCTGATAAACACAATTGGCCCACAGCATGAAGCCTTGCCTAGCCAAGGTTCAAATTTGATAACAATACCCCCCATTGCTCGCAGAGAAGGTCGAGTCTACAGTGGTCCAAAGTCGTCCTAATTGGTCAGTTTGACTGTGGACTACCAATTGGATCGGAAGACCCGACTGTAGACCACCAATCACAAATTGAACTGCAAATCTTGAATGCATTCATTCTGAGTTGCGAATCTACCCACAGTGGTGACCGGCTGTAATTCTGGTAATACTGAAATATTATAATACAAATCACTGTTTATACTGCCCAATTGTCTTTTGGTCGTTTGGAAAAAAGTCGGACATAGTGTTAACGTTAGCTAGCTAAGACTTCCTTCAACAGGTTAGGTGACTTTGCCGCTAGTTCACGGTTAGCAGCTCTTGATAACATCTCTTCGAAATTATAGATTTTATTACTGTCAATATCCCTTTTATCTTGTGTTAACCCTTAATACTGTGTCGGTGACAGCATTCTTTGACACCATGGCCTGGCTTTAAGCAACCATAACATAGTCTGCTGTCCTTCACATATATTCTTCTTTCATCCAGAGATTTCCCTTTAAACTCAGGGCAATAGTGCAGGCCATGTTTGCTGTCTTGACAGAACATACAGGGGGGCCTTAAGCCTGTCTTTGGCTGCATGTGATTCTCAGTCTCTGCAACTGTCTCTGTATGGAGAACACTGGATTTGGTGTTCCTTTCTTTGAGATGGCGATTCTCTGTTGGTGACTCCGATGAGTGTAGTGCTTGAAAGGAGGTTATTGGACTACAGGCAATCTCTGCTTCCATTTCCATGAAAGTGACAAAGTCCTTGAAGTTTGGAAATTCCTGCGTGTCTCTCATAACTCGAGTGGCCTGGCGGTTCCACCGTGATGCTGCCCAGTCAGGTAACTTACGGACCAGCTTCTGGTTCTCTTCACAGTCATTCAGAATGCTGAGACCTTTAACATGAGGCATGGCTTCCTGACAAGCATGTAGAAAGTCAGCAAATGTCCTGAGTCCTTCTGGATCCTTAGACTGGCTCTTTGGCCAGCTTGCCAGTTTTTCTCTGAATGCTCTCTGTATAGCAAATGGCTGACCATACCTGTGGTTGAGACAATTCCATGCATCTTTATAGGCCTCATTATCATTTCTGTATAGTGTGCCATCAAGTGTCTTTCGGGCTGGACCTCCTACATACTTTCTCAAGTAATGCAGTTTTTCAGTAACCGAGATGTTCTTTCTGTTTATGAGTGATATGAATGAGGCCTTCCACTCAATGAACTGGATCGGGTTGCCGACAAACAGAGATGGCTCTGGGACTGGAAGGCGATTCATAGCTATGCTATCTTGAACTGCTTGGGCAAGATCACACACATCAGACTGTGTAGGATATGCTGGAATTCTTGCTGATTGTTGGATGAGCACTGAGGCCACAGGTTGTGGTGGAGAAACATTTTCCAGTCCTCTTGTGTTAAAGTCAGCAGAGCACACACTGCCCTCCTGCCTTACTTCTTGATTATAGATTGATAATCTGGCTCGTGCAGCCCTGACATTCTTCTCTGCCTTCAGTCTCTCTAGCTCACGTTTGTGGTCTTCAAGATCTCTTTTCTGCTGTTCCTCTAGTAGTTGAATCCTTGCTCGCTGTTTTTCCTCCTCCAGAAACATTGTATACTCTGCTTCTTTCGCTGCTACCTCTACTGCTGCTTCTGCTCTGCTAGCAGCTAGGATGGTGTCCGCTGAGTGTTGACTTGAAGGGGAGACTATTGATCCATACAGTCCCTGACAAAAGTCTTGTCACTTATCCATTTTGTAGAAACAACAGCTTATAACCTGACTTTTAATGAATCCATTGGTTTTAGAAATGGCTCATATGAAAGCTAAAACCCTCCCAAATTATGTTTAATATACTAAAATAAATTTGCTTCACTGAAGAAAGATTGATCATTTAATGAACACAGAACGGTCAGATTTTGGCAAGACAAAAGTTTTGTCGCCTACAGAGAATAATGTGAAAATTTAACAAATAATTTACTTCAAATACAAAAATATGTTGCATAACATCAGTGAATTAAGTAGTGGTGCTGTGAGATCCATATTTAATATCTTGTATGACTTCCATGAGCTTGAAGGACTGCATCCATGCGGTTCGACAATGATTCATACAATTTATTGATGAAGTCATCAGGAATAGCAAAGAAAGCAGTCTTACATGCCTCCCAGAGTTCATCAAGATTCTTTGGTTTCGTCTTCCATGCTTCCTCTTTCATTCTACCCCAGACATGCTCAATGATGTTCATGTCTGGTGACTGGGCTGGCCAGTCCTGGAGCACCTTGATCTTCTTCGCCTTGAGGAACTTTGATGTAGAGATGGAAGTATGCGATGGAGCACCATCCTGCTGCAAAATTTGACCCCTTTTATGGTTGGGAATGTAAGAGGTAGCTAATACTTCTTGATATTTTAGGTTATTGATATTGCCTTCCACCCTGCAAATCTCTCGCACACCCCCATACTGGATGTAACCCCAGACCATGATTTTTCCGCCACCAAACTTGACTGTTTTCTGGGTGAATCTCAGATCCATGCGGGCTCCAGTAGGTCTCCTGCAATATTTGCGGCGGCTGTGATGTAATTCAACTTAAGATTCATCTGAGAAATCCACCTTCTGCCACTTTCCCAGCATCCATCCTTTTAGCAGGCTGTGGGCCTTGGCAAATGCCACACGTTTTTTTAATTGCCTTTTGTTTAGTGCTGGTTTCTGGGCACTGATTCGACCATGGAGGCCATTTCGAGACAGAATTCTACAAACTGTCCTGGTTGACACGGGGACTTGAGGTGACCAGGCCTGGTGGAGCTCTGCTGCAGTGGAAAAGGGGCTAGCCTTGGATTTTCGAGCCAACAAACGGTCCTCCCGAGCAGTTGTCTTGCGGGGTCTGCCGGACCTGGGCTTGTCAAAAACATCTCCAGTCTCTTCAAATCTTTTTCTTATTCTTTGTACTTGACGCTGAGACATATTGAAGGTGTCAGCCACCTCAGCAGTGGATCTGGTCTTCAGCCTCTTGATAATCAACGCTTTGGTCTTAGGATGAATCTTAGGCATGTTGTCAGAGGTCAAGTTGCAGTTGATGTGAAGGTCTGGTGTGCTGGGGTTCTTTTTATACACACCCACGAATTGATTGATCAATTATTGATCACAGTTGAGGCTGTAATCTAGGATTGGGTGCATCATATGACAAGGTGACAAGACTTTTGTCTTTGCAAAAACTGACTCAGTGGGCTTTACCAAGCTGTGAACGTTAGAATGCTTTTCAGCAGTTTCGTTTGGCACCAAAACATTATTTCAAAAGCTGTTGGGATTGAAATTAGCCATTTCTTGTAAAAACAAATTGATTACAAATATATTTGAGGGACACTTAAGGTCAACTTGTACCCAAGCGACAAGACTGAGTGCATAGTCTCTATTGAGCAGCTCCCGAAGACGTTGTTTAACTTCTTCAGTGTCAAAATCACCATCTATGTATGCCATTCTTTCGAAAGCGATTTTAATAATGTCCTTTGTCACTGCCTCACAAGCATCAACACGACGTCTTGTCTCACTAGATGGAGTGATGTGATCTCTAATTTGCACATAGATATCTGTAACATTGTCCTTTTCTTTCTCTAATATGTCTATAAGCGCTACAATTTGACTCTCTGGAATGTCTGACTTTAGCTGCTCTCTGCGAAGTTCCTCGCTAGCCTGACAGGCAACCGTTATCTGGTCTGAGTCTCTACAGTCTGATGCAGATGCTTCCATTATGTCTCACAAACTTAGACCATCACATCAAATCCCTCTGCGGTCATCATGAACATCCATCAGGAGCGTGGTGGGACTGATGAGGTAAAGTTCTAACTGTAGCAACCCCGGCTGAATAATGGTCTGGAGTCTTGAACTCTTTATAAGAGTCTTTATTGAACACACCGTAAGAACTATGAAGAAAATAAGTAAAGACAAACGTTATTGAACACTGTTTAGCATCTTCCCTATCCTTCCTCTAACATGCTAAATTTGACCACAAGGCGGTGCCTTCGAGCGGAAACAGCAGTTGGTTAGCTTGAGCTGACACAAAAACAGAAAAACCGTAGCAACCTAAAACAACATTTTCCAAAGAATAAACTTGAACAGGTACTAACCTTGTACCCATATCGGCCAGGTGCTAAACTAAACAAAACTGTAACCTTTTTCCTTGTTTTTATTACTTTTCCCGTCTCTTTAGCGACTTTTCGTTTCGCACCGCGTCTTACTACCTACTTCCGGTTTTTTACCTTCAAAATAAAAGCGCAACAGGAAATGCACCGACTGCAGTGACAAAACGTCCAAAATAAAAGACAAAAAAGAACAATCTATTAAAATACCCTACACTCTCAGAGGTCCTTTATATAAGTGTTACAGTAACATCGAGTTGTGGAATATCAATTAATTAATGCAACAATAGGGGTGTTTGTTTTCATCAACAATAGGGACACGGATATATAAAGTTCTAGATTACTTAAGTGCATATGCCAAAATTACAATGATATCAGATCATTTTGTAATAGAAACATTAAACAGCCTCAGAAAATATAAAACTATTTCTAATTAGCCTCCCAGTTGTCATCAGGGAATTTGAAAAGACAGAAGTGACAAATGTAAACAAATGTCATTCTCTCAACAAGTATAATTTTGATTTTAAATAAGATGTATTTTATTGAAAAAAAGACAATACAGTAACCTGAATAAATGACATGAATTATGTAGCATTTGCTTTCACAAATATACTTGACATTCTATTTATAGCGTCATTCTATTATAGCTTCAACAGGTATCACAATACATAGCTAATTACAATCTGAAATGGACAATTTTACACATATGGAATCAATCCAGATGATGACAACAGTGTCTGCAACATCTACTTTGAAAGGAGGTGAGGAGTGTTCTAAACTCCTCCTGTGAACTCCTTCAAATTCCACACACGTGGGAATTTTGTGTGCATATTTTCTGGTGGTGGGGACTCTGTTGACACTCTCTCCTGTAAACGCAAAGAAAGTCTTAAAGATCATTAGGTATGAAGGGACACGTCTAGCAGCTGGTGGACCAATGTGCAGATTTCTGTTTTCAGATCTTATGTATTGTGGTACATGTATTAAAATAATCATGAAAGAAGTCATTGTCATATGTGACGCACACAAAATGTATGGTCACATTTTTGTTATTTGATAAATATTTGATTCATGATATTTGAACGTATTTCTGTAATTTGCTAATCATAATAAAACTTCCGTTAGAAGTGTATTACTAACTAGAAAATTTCGCAAGAAATTTTGACAGTGTGGCTTCTACTGCCCGAAAACGTCGCAATATATACATAAACGCTGATGTTACCGGTAGTATCGTTGAGGTTCGATTGAGATAATGCTTCTCTCTTTTCTGCATTTTAGATTCATACTCTTGAAAAAGTTAAACCAAGTTAAAGCTGACGCTTTTATTTTGAAAACTTACCGGATGCTCTATCCCTTATCGGTGTCTGACTTCCTGCCTGGGTCGATCTGCTCTGTGTTAATTGACGCGATAAACCCGAGCCTTGGGCTCTCGCGCACCCTTCATTGAGGCAGAGTAGTGTTTGCCTCCCCTTAATGTCAGATCAGCAACACTAAATATGTTCTACACAGACGTGAAATACAGTACCTATTATATGGAAAGAAAGGACATATAATAAAAGTGTCTACAAATATTACAGTGTGTGCAGGAATGAGACAGCAAAAGGCACGCGCTCAACCCAGTTAGTGAGGGATTCACAGTCTGAGGTGAGGAACAGCTGGTCACTGCCTCACCTCACTGTCTCCTCTTTGTTTGAACAGGACATGCGCTAATTCAGAGATTTTGATTATAAAAATGTTTGGATTAATACAGAAATTACATTTATAGCGCAGATCAGTAGAGAAATATTAATATGTATTTTATTTTAGGATTATTTGTTTTTTACATTTCATCATCACACCCTGACCGCACGTCCCTGCGTAGAGCTCTGGGTGAACACAGACGGCTACAGTTTGTACTTCCTGATTCAACAACAACAACAGGACGTCAGTGATGACAGGAGGAACATCGCGCCAACCGCGTCGCTTCAAACGCGTCGCTTCAAACGCGTCGCTTCAAACGCGTCGCCCCAAACGCGTCGCCCCAAACGCGTCGCCCCAAACGCGTCGCCCCAAACGCGTCGCTCCAAACGCCTCAAACGCGACGCCCCAAACGCGTCGCTCCAAACGCCTCAAACGCGACGCCCCAAACGCGTCGCTCCAAACGCCCCAAACGCGTCACTCCAAACGCCTCAAACCCGTCGCTTCAAACGCGTCGCTCCAAACACCCCAAACGCGTCGCTCCAAACGCCTCAAACCCGTCGCTTCAAACGCGTCGCTCCAAACGCCTCAAACGCGTCGCTCCAAACGCGTCGCCTCAAACGCGTCGCCTCAAACGCATCGCCCCAAACGCGCCGCGCAAAATTCGCGTCACTGCAGTCTCATCGCGTCTGTGCAAAGACTTTGTATGTAATCTCATCGCGCGAATAATTCGCCCTGCGTTCGGTGTGAACACAGCTGGCAGCCTCGTGGGGAGGGGAGGGGGGAGCTGCGCTCATGTGATTGGTTGAAAATGAGGCTGACATCTGATTGGCTACAGATAGGTCCATGTTAAAAAAAACGTATTTGTGAATCCGGCCAGGCAGGGGAGTCTCAAAAAAACCACCAACAAATGTGAAGAGATCCACAAACAAATACACACAAATCCACAGACAAATAGAAAACATCCACACACAAATACATACAAATGCAGAAATATATTTGTTCTGCGTGCATTTGTGAGTCACATTTATTTGTAAATCCTTCTGTGTAGAGACAGACAGACAGACAGAGAGAGAGAGAGAGAGAGAGAGAGAGAGCGCGTGCGTGCGTGTCACTGGTTGCCATGGTGACGACGC
Organism: Cebidichthys violaceus; assembly: GCF_023349555.1. Taxonomy (NCBI): domain Eukaryota; kingdom Metazoa; phylum Chordata; class Actinopteri; order Perciformes; family Stichaeidae; genus Cebidichthys; species Cebidichthys violaceus. The sequence goes on from NW_027176321.1 coordinate 230,028, forward strand.
AGGGCCTGGAGAGTCTGTGAGTCTGTTTGTTTATAAACATCAGTAATTAGCTGAATTAAGAACACCTGTGAGCTTGGCAGACTTTTCATGAGAAAACACTGGAAAACACCTGTCAAACAAATGCACTTTATACCAAAACCATGGGTCCAATCAATAAAATAAGTGCACCGTGAGAGAGATAAGACTCTGCCGAACGCCCTGGTATGTTTTTTATGTTTATAGTGTTATAAATGTGAGCGCCAGCGCAAGTTACAAAACTGGTACCGTCTGCTTTCTTTGACAAATTTCTTTTCTGATTTAACATGGGGTCTAATGGAGAAGTCGGTTGGAGTTCTTGTCGCTCCACGGCTGTTTGAGCCAAATGTGTAAGTCCGTTGGATTCCATAGACACTTTGTTGCGACCAGCACAAGATTTCCAAGCTTTTTGGCCAAAAATGGTGTATAAAGAGTAAAAATTGTGGGAATGGGAGCAATTTGTTTGGAAAAATCACAGAACATTTTCCTGCTCTGCTTCACTCTGACCGTGATGTCATCACTCTAGCACTTAACGAGCTGCGCAATACACACCCATTATAAAATCTCAAACAGACCCAAAGTTTTGCTGAAACTAAATCGGTGACTTCATAAAAAAACTATGCTAGCTAGCAAAATGTCCATTTGGCTCAATAACGTCCATCAATTTGTCTACGTTTTAAACTTTGAATCATGTTTCTACGTTAAAGTATGGCTGGTCAATATGGATCCAAAGTTAAGTGTTTTTTTTGCTTTCTTCACGCCGAAATCCCATTCAAGTCAATGGGCCGATTTTTCATCGTAGATCGCGATTTTCGGGGAAACCGCTGGACGAATTTCTTATAAAAGTCATAGCTCACGATTCCTGATCAAGCCGCACGTGTTGAATTACTTTTTGAGCAGGTGTTGGCAACGGTGTGGGACTAGTTTCGCGGCAAACTCTGATGTGGAAGATGGAGAATAAGAATAAGAACTAGAAAATGCATTTCCTGCTGAAAATGCGTTGGAATGCTGAAAGCTGAAAGCTGAAATGAATTGCAAAAACATTGCTGAAAATACAGAAATGAGAGAGTACCTGTCTGAAAAATGTTGAAGCCCGAAAGCATTTAAACTGCACTGCTGAAAACTCTTCTAGTTGAAACGTCTAACTATGGTGTCAGTCGCTGAAAATATGAGAAAGAAGAAGGCTTTGAAAGTTGAAGTTTAACAGGATTTGAAGATTTTCTCCATAGATATCTTATTCAAAACAAATTGCAAAAAGCTTAATAATTCAAAAATGTAAAGATTATAAATATGAAAAGTCATATCACCCTCTCCTGAAAGAGCTGAACATTTTGATATTTGAATAGTTGCTGTGGCTTAAACAATGTGTAGTAGTAGTGATATTTGTAGTAGTAGTAGTAGAAGTTGTAGTTGTAGTAGAAGTATTGTTTGAAGTAGAAGTATTAGCAGCATTAGAGATATTTATAGTAGTAGTAGAAGTTGTAGTTGTAGTAGAAGTATTATTAGTAGTAGAAGTATTAGTAATTCGAAGAAGTAGTAGAAGTAGTCGTAGTAATAGCTGTAGTATTGGTTGTTGTATTTAATATAACAGTAGTAGTAGTAGAAGAAGTAGTAGTATGAGTAACAGTAATGACAGTATTTGAAGTAGCAGTAATAGCAGTAGTAGAAATATTAGTAGCATTCATACTTTTAGCTGTAGTAGTATTAGTATTGGTAGTAGCATGAATAGTAGCAGTAGTAGTAGTAGTAGCAGTTGTAGTATAAGTAATAGTAGTACTGGTAGTATTAGCAGTAGTGGTAGTAATAATTGCAGTAGTAGTAGTGGTAATAGTTGCAACAACAAAAGTTGTAGTAGAAGTAGTATTAGTAGTATTAGTAGCAGTAGTAGTAATACTAGAAATATTAGCAGCAGTAGTAGTAGTTGTCGTAGTATTAGTAAAAGCATTAATTATTTCAACAAAAAAAGCCTCATTTTGAGCTTAATGTTTAAATACAGTTAATCCATGGGGCTTTTATTTTGAAAGGGTGGGGCTGGGTGGGTTAGAAAGGAGGAGAGGAGACTGAATCATAATGTTAGATAAACACAAACAGGTTATTAAATGACAGGCTTCATCAAAAGCATTTCAGTTTGAATTCATTCGGTGGGGCTTGTACTTTAAAATGGTGTGTGTGTGTGTGTGTGTGTGTGTGTGTGTGTGTGTGTGTGTGTGTGTGTGTGTGTGTGTGTGTGTGTGTGTGTGTGTGGGGGGGGGGTCCTCTAAAAGTCTCTAATACCTGAATGACTGTATAAGAGATACACACGCAGAGAGAGAGAGATACACACGCAGAGAGAGAGAGACACACAGAGAGAGATAGAGAGACACACAGAGAGAGAGATACACACGCAGAGAGAGAGAGAGACACAGAGAGATAGAGTGAGGCTTGTGTCTGTGAGTCTGTGTGTTTATAAACATCAGTAATTAGCTCAAGTACGAACACCTGTGTGCCTGGCTGCCTTTTCATGAGAAAAGACTGGGAAACACCTGTCAAACAAAACCCCAAAACCCCCATAACCATAGCCCCTATTGCTCCAATATTAAGACTGGAGAGGGAGGATGACTTGAAGAACAGATCATGCGAAAATTGTGTCTGTAGTGTAAAAAAAAGTGGCTTCAATGGCGATTTAGAAATGGGGTACGGTTGTCTGTGTAAGAGTTTTTTGAAGTACGTTTTAACATTGGGGTCTATGGAGGAGAAAGTTGGTTTTCCTCTCAAGTAAAGGCTTTTGTGCCAAATGTGTAAATCTGTGAGATTCCACAGTCATATGTCTACGACAAGGACAAGATTAGCTACGTTTCCATCCAAAAATTATGCATGTAGAGTGAAAATTGAGGAGTCAGTCGCAAAAGACAAATATTTTTTTCACAGGAATCTCAAGCTTCTCTTCACTCTAGCGATGACATCACGCACTCTAAACTGCGCAATACACACCCATTATAAAAGCAGAAAAGGACTGAAAAACACATGAAAGCAAAAATGCTACTATTCAAAAAGTGTAAAAGATATCAAAATGATTATAACATACAATCATTGGTCAGGGTTTTCTCAACATTTGAAAGTTTAAATGGTGTCTGTAGCTGAAAGTATGAGGAAGTAGAAGGATCTGAAAGTTGAACAAGTTTAAGAGGATTTAAAAATATTCTCCATAGACATCCCATTCAAAAAATAAGTTGCAAAATGCTTAATAATTCAAAAAGTTGAAAGATTAGAAAAATTATGAGAAATAGCACCCCTCTCCTGAAAAAGCTGAACATTTTCATATTTGAACGGTTTCTGTAGCTTAAGAAATGTGGACGTTATTAAGTGCCAAAATACGTACGGAAGAAATAGTTGAAGAATAAAGATTCGAAGAACAATACTTGGAATGCTGAATCAGCATTCCAACAATAATAATAATAATAAGCCCGCAGGATTACAGTCAGTGTGCTTTGGCACAGGCAGTATTACTGCCTTGTGCCACAAAGCCACACTGAACTATGCCCAGTAGATGGCAGTGCAGGCTGTGGTTTCGCCTCTCGGCCCGAGACTTGTATGTGCGCGTGCAGCGTCTCCTCATGAGGAGACGCTTGAGAAGACGTTAAAGGAAGATTAGTTCCTGTTTTCTCAGATCAGTAATATGTAAAGTGCACCAAAGATGACCTATGAAGTGGGGACCAATGTCTACTTAACATTTTATAGAGTATTTTTGCCAAAGTGCAATTAGGAGGGGTTTTGTCCCAAGCTACCACAAATATGTGGGTTAAACATAGTAATGTAACTTGTCAATGTAATGATAGTAGAGTGAACTTGGATTATTTAGTTTGAGACAATTTAATCTATTTTTCCTGTGCATTGTCATGTAATACTGAGGAAACATATAGGAGATTGGTTTCACTTGGAAAAGTATGAAATAAAAAAGATAGCTTGAGAAGACGTTGAAGGTAGAAACCACACATTTATCTGTCTCAATTATTTCCTGTTTTCTCAGGCATAAAATCTGTTATCAGGCTCTATCAGGCTGGGACCTGTAACAGACCTTTGCGGGCTCGTCCGAGATCGCTCCCGGACAAAATAAAAATGGTTCCTGACATCGCAAAAGAAAAGTTATTCAAACACTTCCACAAAACCGTTGAGTTCTTTCAACCAACTCTAGTACTCATACTCTAGTGTCTGCATAGGTGATATAAGGTAACTGCGTTTCAAATATGTTACGGTAAGTATGTTTGTGCTATGTATGTAAAGGTAAGTATTTGTAAAGTAAGTAAAGGTGATTATCTATGTGCTAGGTAGGTAAAGATAAGTATGTGTTCGGTAGGTATGTGGAGATGTGTGTGTGTGTGTGTGTGTGTGTGTGTGTGTGTGTGTGTTCTTCAGTGTAGGTAAACAGGAACAGAATAAGGCACTACTGGTATGTCAGTGCCTGATGAGGTATTTGATAAGATGTCTGGTTAAATGTTGGATAGTGTTCCTGTTGTGACATGGGGCATGGCTGCATTCCCCAGACGGGCATTGGCTGTACTCTTACACTGTTTACAGAGCTGTGTGGGTAGTATGAGGGCTGACCCAAGGACTCATATGTCAATATCCGTGTGGGCTTTCTGTCTCGTGTGGACCTTCTGACTTGTTCACTCTCTGTGCCAACTGCTCCAGAGGCTACAGATCCATCACCTTCATCTGTACTGGGTCTAGTTCCCTCATGCTCGCACTCTCCTAGTTGTGCTTGGTCTACGGGTAGGTGATTTCCATTGATTTGCACTTCTGGTCTGTCCTGTCTCAGTTCTCTTTCAGGTATGAAAATATAGGAGTTTTCTCGTCTGTCATCTCTCACAGTTCGTACTTTTCTACTAGCCTCCCTTGCAGGTAAGATGACTGGGTTGTTCAGGCAGTTCTGAAGTTGGAATGTGAGCTGCATTTTCCCAAGGTTGAGCAGTAGGTCTCACAACTTCCATTTCAGTTTTTGTTTGTCTTGGAACCCTCAACCAGTACTGTATCCTTGGAGTGTCCTCATCTGTGTCCGAAGAATTACTGTTCTGAGATACCTCCCTCTGGTTTTGTGTCCTTGCAGGTCTGTTTTGCACCCTTCTCTCTGTGAGTTGTGTGGTCTTTGTCTGTGGGGTTAGGTCAACTGGTAGTTCATTTACAACATGCAGGAGATTTCTGTGACGAGTCCGCACTCTATTCCCACCAGTCTCTGGGGACACCTTGTAGACGGGGTTGTCATTCACTTGTTCTTGAATGATATACACTGTTTGTTCCCAATAGGACCTTAACTTCCCTGGACCCTCTCTCTCACGGAGAGAGGGGGTCCGGACCAAGACCCTGTCACCAGGCTGGAGGATGACTCCTTTCAGGTGATGATCATATGTCATCTTGCCTCTAGCGCTTGATTGTTGACTATTCTGAGAGGCAACTTGATAGGTTTTCCTCATTCGTTTCGCCCATTTCTCTGCGTAACCCCTGGGAGAATCTGCTTCCTCATCTGTGGACAGTCCAAACAATAGGTCAACAGGTAGGCGCGGATGACGTCCATACAGTAAGTAGTGTGGTGAAAACCCTGTGGCTTCATGTTTGGTGCAATTATACGCATGCACAATCTGTAGTAGGTGTTCTTTCCAGTTGCTCTTCTCTTTCTCTTCTAGGGTTCTCAGCATCTGAAGCAGGGTTTGATTTAGACGTTCTGCTGGATTACCCTGAGGATGGTACGGTGTTGTCCTGGAGTGGCTTACTCCGGTTAGTTGTTGTAGAGTTTTGAATAGTTTGTTTTCGAACTCTCTGCCCTGGTCATGGTGTAGCTTGGCTGGGTACCCAAAACAGGGAATGAAGTCGTTGAAGATTCTTTCGGCAGCTGTTCTTCCAGACTTGTTTCGCGTTGGATACGGTTGGGCAAAACTGGTGAAATGGTCTATGACAACCAAGATGTATTCATAACCACCGTTGCTCGTCTCTAAATACATGTAGTCAATGGAGACCAGTTCCAGTGGTGAAGTGCTGGTGATATCCCATTGGTGCTCTGATGTGGGTGTCAGGTTTCTTGTTTTTGATACAGGGGCATCTCCTGGTCACATAAACTTCAATGTCTCTTTTCATAAAGAGAGGACAAGTTGTTGTCGCTGCATTGTCTGCTTGTACAGCAGTTGATTCCTGATATGGAGTTTCCCCCATTCATGCATGAGTTTTCGCAGCGGACTATTCGCTCCTTGTCGATCTTCATTTGACAAGACTCTCTTTGTTTCCTTCAGTCTTGTTAGTGCCCCAAATTATGAGTCTTCTCTCTGATCCTTGATCAGCTCATCATGGTTAATAGTAGGCAGATGTCCAATCCCATGAGTTTCTGGGTCTTGTGCAAGATTAAGAGCTGCCACATAAGCAATGTCTTGTTTCTCTGCAGCCTGACTACCTTCACACGTTGCAAATACAGTTTTCTTTGACAATTCTTCAGTGCATTCTGCCACATACCTGTCAATTTCCAGTGGTAGACGGGGAGGGTGTCAGCATCAACATTGCTCTTCCCTGGTCAGTATCTGATATCAAATCGGAAGTCTGCAAGTTACCCTAACCCATCTGTGACCAACAGTGTTTAGTTTGGCTGTGCTCATGATGTATGTTAGTGGGTTATTGTCTGTGTAGATTGTGAAGTGGGGCGCATAAAACAGATAGTCCCTGAATTTCTCACAAACAGCCCATTTCAAAGCAAGGAACTCAAGCTTGCCAGAGTGAAGCCTGTAGTTCTACTCTGCTGGAGACAAAGTCCTTGAACCATAGGCGATAACTCTCAGTCTTCCTTCCTGGCGCTGGTAGAGCACTGCACTTTGCTCTGAGGCATCAGTGTGTACGGTAAAGGGCAGGTCAAAATCAGGGGGTTGATAAGCGTGTTAATGAGCTGGTGGAGGATACCTTGGTGCTCTATCGTCCACTGGACTGGGGACCTTGATGAGAGCTGGGCACCTTGCCCTCTCTTCAGAATCCTCGGTGGGTTTTCTGCTGTACTTCATTTTACCTGCAGCAATTCATAGATGGGCTTGGCGATGCGGGAGAAGTCTTGGATGTATGTCCTATAATAACTGAGGAATCTCAGTAGCTTCCGGACATCTCCTACCGTGTTGGGCATCTTCTCCCTCAAAGCTAAGACAGCATCCAGGCCCTTTGGGTCTATCCGTACTCCCTCTGCAGAGACAAGCCTTCCCACATACCTGACTTCATGCTTGAATAAATCACATTTTGTTGGTCTGAGCTTTACACCATGCCGCTGCAGAGCTCTCATGTCCCGCCTTACCTCCTCAATGTGATCTTCAAAGGATTTGCCATAACAAAGAACATCGTCCAGGTAGGGAATACAGCATTCATCCCGCAGGCTGTCAAGCATTTACTCCATGCTTCTCTGAAAAGCAGCTGGAGCATTGGAGAGGCCAAATGGGATCATCACCCATATTCATATAGGCCCCAGGGTGTGACAAATGCTGTCATGTGACGAGACCCCTCAGCGATGTAGCCCTGGTGATAGGCCTTCCCTTGGTCCAGAATGGTGAACCAGCTGTGACCTCCAAGGGTGTTAATTAGGTCTTGAATGCGAGGTAAGGGGTGTCCGGCACAGTCTTTTGATTGAGTAATCTGTAGTCAATGCACAGTCTGAGTGTTCCATTTTTCTTTCTAACATAGACCACTGGAGCAGCAAATGGTGATTTTGACTTTACTATTCATCCTTTAGCAAGCAGAACCTGTACATATTCCTTGACCTCCTTGTAGAGTGGCTTGGGAATAGATGCATAAGTTCGCTGAACAGGAATATCATCCTTAAGGTTGATGCTCATTTGGAGACTGGGGATGCATTCGATGTCATCATCCTGAGCAAAAGCTCCAGATTCTTCATACAGCATTTGGTTGACTTCTTTCTGTTGTTCCTCTGTTAGATGGCTTATGTCAACAGGAGGGTGCCACAGTGGGATTGAGTTGCCATTGTTTAACTGAGTGACTGGTGCAGAGTCGGCACCATGTACTAGGTTTTCATGTTTCTTGTGACTCTCTGGCTCTGCTACTTCTATTATTTTCTCAACAAGCTCAATACTGTACAGTATCACGTCCTGCTCTGTGTGGTTCCCTATTGGCACTTCAGACTGACACTTCCTCTAGCCCCACACCCATGTCTAGTCTCTCCAATGGTATGCTGTTGAATTTGGGTTCAAATAACACCAATGAGTCAGAGGAATGAAAATTGTCTGGGACTTGACATTTGACATAGGCAACTTCTCCAGGAGGTATGATAGCCCCTTTCAGACCGACCTTCACAGTAGTATATTCTTCCTCTGGTTTTTGGGTCTGCACAAAACTCGCTATTGCTTCAGCTTTGAACGCTGTGAATTTTCATGGCTCCAGCGAGGAGATTGGTGAGGATAGACAGTAATTTGGGTCTACGTTGTTGCCCCACGATGAGCTCTTGAATGACATTAAATTTAGGGCTGCAACCTACGATTATTTTAATAATCGATTAATCTGTCGATTCATTTTTCGATGAATCGGCGGGGGAAAAAGCGAGTGAATAAAAACGTGTCTTTAGTCTTGCAAACTATACAACCCCTGCTCTACTACTGTTATTAACGAGCTAACACTAACTTGTCATGCTTCTCAAGCTGGATAACGAGTAAACACCAGCACCAGAGGAGCTACTGGAGGGACGTTACATTCCTCACTTCAAAACGGAACAACAGTAGGATTCTGTAGTGACTTATCCTGCTGTTGAACTCCCTTACTCCTCCGCAAGAACTCCAACAAATGTTTTGCTGAGGGACTAGTTGTCTAAATGGACAAGTGAACCAGACAGGCTTCAGAAGCTAAAATATTGATTGTATTTTAAGCGCTGAATCATCACCGTGGTACTCCCGTGCCATGTCGCTTTTGCATATCTTGCAATTAACAATTTTTTTTTTATTTATTTAGTGTGAAATGCTCCCACCAAATGCACCTTGGATGACTTAGGTCGTACTGATTTCTCTCCGATGGTCTTTCCTACTTCGCTCTGGTCCGCTCTTTTTTTTTTTTTTTTTTTGCTCTGCTCTGCGCTCATCTCAACTTGTTTTGTACTCAAACATCTCCGCGACTTATTGAGTGGCGTAATAAACACGCAAAACAACGAATCGATAATGAAATTTGTTGCCAACACTTTTAATAATCGATTTTAATCGATTTTATCGATTCGTTGTTGCAGCCCTAATTAAATCCAATCAATGGCCTTTCTATCTTTAAACGACTCACTAGGAACTGCACTCAAATAGACAGGTCTGGGTCATCGTTGCCTTGTAGGTTGACTATTACCTCAACCTATCCGTCGTAGGGTACTTCGTCTCCTGTGATGGCTAGCACATCCAGTTCCTTGTCAATGAGCTCGCTGAGAGGTTGAATATCTTGACAGGGTAAGTATTTCTCTTTCCAGGTACGATTAAGGATACTCACATTTGCTCCAGTGTCTAACAGAACGGTGACAGCATAGCCAGCCATGCTGCATCTTAGCAGGGATCTGCATCCTATGAGTGGAGCTACACAGCTAGTTTGTGACTGGCTGTGTGTGGGTGGACTTCTGAGTGGTCCAGCGGAGCGGACTTTCTGTTTACACCGGCACCCAACCGCATGCCCAGTGTATAGTCACGTGATGTTCGTTTTCAGGCGTTTTAGTTTGGACGGAGATCATTTCGAAAACGATGCTGAAAGAAGTTTCAGGCTGGGAAGAGGCCAAAAGTGAATTTTGTGAAAGTAAACATAGTTTCAAAGATTTTCTACAAAATAATGTCTCAGGACAGCTGATTTATCAGTTTCATGATGTTTTTATTAGAATCTAATGCTTACTTATTGGTTTAAGGTACATTCTCCTCAGCCTTTTATCCTCGTAAAAGAAGTTTCAGGCTGGGAAGAGGACAAAAGTGGATTTTGTGAAAAAAGTGTCTCATGACAGCTGAATTAACAGTTTCATGATGTTTTCATGAATATCTGCTTTTTTCAGTACTTTGCTGCTTAAAGATGCATTTTGACTTTTTATGTTCTTAGAAGAAGTTTCAGGCAGGGAATAAGGTCAAAAGGGGATTTTGTGAAAATAAACATAATTTCAAAGATTTTCTTTAAAAAAGTGTATCAGAACATCTGATTTAACAGTTTCATGATGTTTTCGTTAATATCTGCTATTTCATCACTTTAATGCTTAAAGATTAATTTGGACTTTTTATGTTCTTAGGCTGGGAAGAGGCCAAAAGCGGATTTTGTGACAGTAAACATAGTTTCAAAGATTTTTTTCAAAAACGTGTATCAGAACAGCTGATTTAACAGTTTCATGATGTTTTCGTTAATATCTGCTGTTTTCATCACTTTAATGCTTAAAGATTAATTTTGACTTTTTATGTTCTTAGGCTGGGAAGAGGCCAAAAGAGGATTGTGAAAAAAGTGTCTCAGGACAGCTGAATTAACAGTTTCATGATGATTTCATGAATATCTGCTTTTTTCAGTACTTTGCTTCTTAAAGATGCATTTTGATTTTTTATGTTCTTAGAAGAAGTTTCAGGCTGGGAATAGGCCAAAAGGGGATTTTGTGAAAATAAACATAATTTCAAAGATTTTCTTCAAAAACGTGTCTCAGAACAGCTGATTTAACAGTTTCATGATGTTTTCATGAATATCTGCTGTTTTCATCATTTTAATGCTTAAAGATTATTTTTGACTTGTTATGTTCTTAGAAGAAGTTTCAGGCAGGGAATAAGGTCAAAAGTGGATTTTGTGAAAATAAACATAATTTCAAAGATTTTCTTCAAAAAAGTGTATCAGAACAGCTGATTTAACAGTTTCATGATGTTTTCGTTAATATCTGCTGTTTTCATCACTTTAATGCTTAAAGATTCATTTTGACTTTTTATGTTCTTAGGCTGGGAAGAGGCCAAAAGTGGATTTTGTGAAAATAAACATAATTTCAAAGATTTTCTTCAGAAAAGTGTATCAGAACAGCTGATTTAACAGTTTCATGATGTTTTTGTTAATATCTGCTGTTTTCATCATTTTAATGCTTAAAGATTATTTTTGACTTTTTATGTTCTTAGAAGAAGTTTCAGGCTGGGAATAGGCCAAAAGTGGATTTTGTGAAAATAAACATAATTTCAAAGATTTTCTTGATAAAAGTGTATCAGAACAGCTGATTTAACAGTTTCATGATGTTTTTATTAGAATCTAATGCTTACTTATTAGTTTAAGGTACATTCTCAGCCTTTTATCCTCGTAAAAGAAGTTTCAGGCTGGGAAGAGGACAAAAGTGGATTTTGAAAAAATAAACATAGTTTCAAAGAAATTCTTCAAAAAAGTGTCTCAGAAGAGCTGATTTAACAGTTTCATGACGTTTTCATGAATATCTGCTGTTTTCATCACTTTAATGCTTAAAGATTAATTTTGACTTTTTATGTTCTTAGAAGAAGTTTCAAGCAGGGAATAAGGTCAAAAGTGGATTTTGTGAAAATAAACATAATTTCAAAGATTTTCTTCAGAAAAGTGTATCAGAACAGCTGATTTAACAGTTTCATGATGTTTTTGTTAATATCTGCTGTTTTCATCATTTTAATGCTTAAAGATTATTTTTGACTTTTTATGTTCTTAGAAGAAGTTTCAGGCTGGGAATAGGCCAAAAGTGGATTTTGTGAAAATAAACATAATTTCAAAGATTTTCTTGATAAAAGTGTATCAGAACAGCTGATTTAACAGTTTCATGATGTTTTTATTAGAATCTAATGCTTACTTATTAGTTTAAGGTACATTCTCAGCCTTTTATCCTCGTAAAAGAAGTTTCAGGCTGGGAAGAGGACAAAAGTGGATTTTGAAAAAATAAACATAGTTTCAAAGAAATTCTTCAAAAAAGTGTCTCAGAAGAGCTGATTTAACAGTTTCATGACGTTTTCATGAATATCTGCTGTTTTCATCACTTTAATGCTTAAAGATTAATTTTGACTTTTTATGTTCTTAGAAGTTTCAAGCAGGGAATAAGGTCAAAAGTGGATTTTGTGAAAATAAACATAATTTCAAAGATTTTCTTCAAAAAAGTGTATCAGAACAACTGATTTAACAGTTTCATGATGTTTTCGTTAATATCTGCTGTTTTCATCACTTTAATGCTTAAAGATTAATTTTGACTTTTTATGTTCTTAGGCTGGGAAGAGGCCAAAAGCGGATTTTGTGACAGTAAACATAGTTTCAAAGAATTTCTTCAAAAACGTGTCTCAGGACAGCTGAATTAACAGTTTCATGATGTTTTCATGAATATCTGCTTTTTTCAGTACTTTGCTGCTTAAAGATGCATTTTGACTTTTTATGTTCTTAGAAGAAGTTTCAGGCTGGGAATAGGCCAAAAGGGGATTTTGTGAAAATAAACATAATTTCAAAGATTTTCTTCAAAAACGTGTCTCAGAACAACTGATTTAACAGTTTCATGATGTTTTCGTTAATATCTGCTGTTTTCATCACTTAAATGCTTAAAGATTAATTTTGACTTTTTATGTTCTTAGAAGAAGTTTCAGGCTGGGAATAGGCCAAAAGTGGATTTTGTGAAAATAAACATAATTTCAAAGATTTTCTTGATAAAAGTGTATCAGAACAGCTGATTTAACAGTTTCATGATGTTTTTATTAGAATCTAATGCTTACTTATTAGTTTAAGGTACATTCTCAGCCTTTTATCCTCGTAAAAGAAGTTTCAGGCTGGGAAGAGGACAAAAGTGGATTTTGAAAAAATAAACATAGTTTCAAAGAAATTCTTCAAAAAAGTGTCTCAGAAGAGCTGATTTAACAGTTTCATGACGTTTTCATGAATATCTGCTGTTTTCATCACTTTAATGCTTAAAGATTAATTTTGACTTTTTATGTTCTTAGAAGTTTCAAGCAGGGAATAAGGTCAAAAGTGGATTTTGTGAAAATAAACATAATTTCAAAGATTTTCTTCAAAAAAGTGTATCAGAACAACTGATTTAACAGTTTCATGATGTTTTCGTTAATATCTGCTGTTTTCATCACTTTAATGCTTAAAGATTAATTTTGACTTTTTATGTTCTTAGGCTGGGAAGAGGCCAAAAGCGGATTTTGTGACAGTAAACATAGTTTCAAAGAATTTCTTCAAAAACGTGTCTCAGGACAGCTGAATTAACAGTTTCATGATGTTTTCATGAATATCTGCTTTTTTCAGTACTTTGCTGCTTAAAGATGCATTTTGACTTTTTATGTTCTTAGAAGAAGTTTCAGGCTGGGAATAGGCCAAAAGGGGATTTTGTGAAAATAAACATAATTTCAAAGATTTTCTTCAAAAACGTGTCTCAGAACAACTGATTTAACAGTTTCATGATGTTTTCGTTAATATCTGCTGTTTTCATCACTTAAATGCTTAAAGATTAATTTTGACTTTTTATGTTCTTAGAAGAAGTTTCAGGCTGGGAATAGGCCAAAAGTGGATTTTGTGAAAATAAACATAGTTTCAAAGAAATTCTTCAAAAACGTGTCTCAGAAAAGCTGATTTAACAGTGTCATGATGTTTTTATTAGAATCTAATGCTTACTTATTAGTTTAAGGTACATTCTCAGCCTTTTATCCTCGTAAAAGAAGTTTCAGGCTGGGAAGAGGACCAAAGTGGATTTTGAAAAAATAAACATAGTTTCAAAGAAATTCTTCAAAAAAGTGTCTCAGAAGAGCTGATTTAACAGTTTCATGACGTTTTCATGAATATCTGCTGTTTTCATCACTTTAATGCTTAAAGATTAATTTTGACTTTTTATGTTCTTAGAAGAAGTTTCAGGCTGGGAAGAGGCCAAAAGCGGATTTTGTGACAGTAAACATAGTTTCAAAGATTTTCTTCAAAAACGTGTATCAGAACAGCTGATTTAACAGTTTCATGATGTTTTCGTTAATATCTGCTGTTTTCATCACTTTAATGCTTAAAGATTAATTTTGACTTTTTATGTTCTTAGGCTGGGAAGAGGCCAAAAGCGGATTTTGTGACAGTAAACATAGTTTCAAAGAATTTCTTCAAAAACGTGTCTCAGGACAGCTGAATTAACAGTTTCATGATGTTTTCATGAATATCTGCTTTTTTCAGTACTTTGCTGCTTAAAGATGCATTTTGACTTTTTATGTTCTTAGAAGAAGTTTCAGGCTGGGAATAGGCCAAAAGTGGATTTTGTGAAAATAAACATAATTTCAAAGATTTTCTTCAGAAAAGTGTATCAGAACAGCTGATTTAACAGTTTCATGATGTTTTTGTTAATATCTGCTGTTTTCATCATTTTAATGCTTAAAGATTATTTTTGACTTTTTATGTTCTTAGAAGAAGTTTCAGGCTGGGAATAGGCCAAAAGTGGATTTTGTGAAAATAAACATAATTTCAAAGATTTTCTTGATAAAAGTGTATCAGAACAGCTGATTTAACAGTTTCATGATGTTTTTGTTAATATCTGCTGTTTTCATCACTTTAATGCTTAAAGATTAATTTTGACTTTTTATGTTCTTAGGCTGGGAAGAGGCCAAAAGAGGATTTTGTGAAAAAAAGTGTCTCAGGACAGCTGAATTAACAGTTTCATGATGTTTTAATGAATATCTGCTTTTTTCAGTACTTTGCTGCTTAAAGATGCATTTTGACTTTTTATGTTCTTAGAAGAAGTTTCAGGCTGGGAAGAGGCCAAAAGGGGATTTTGTGAAAATAAACATAATTTCAAAGATTTTCTTCAAAAAAGTGTCTCAGAAGAGCTGATTTAACAGTTTCATGATGTTTTCATGAATATCTGCTGTTTTCATCACTTAAATGCTTAAAGATTAATTTTGACTTTTTATGTTCTTAGAAGAAGTTTCAGGCTGGGAATAGGCCAAAAGTGGATTTTGTGAAAATAAACATAGTTTCAAAGAAATTCTTCAAAAAAGTGTCTCAGAACAGCTGATTTAACAGTTTCATGATGTTTTCGTTAATATCTGCTGTTTTCATCACTTTAATGCGTAAAGATTAATTTTGACTTTTTATGTTCTTAGAAGAAGTTTCAGGCTGGGAAGAGGCCAAAAGGGGATTTTGTGAAAATAAACATAATTTCAAAGATTTTCTTCAAAAAAGTGTCTCAGAAGAGCTGATTTAACAGTTTCATGATGTTTTCATGAATATCTGCTGTTTTCATCACTTAAATGCTTAAAGATTAATTTTGACTTTTTATGTTCTTAGAAGAAGTTTCAGGCTGGGAATAGGCCAAAAGTGGATTTTGTGAAAATAAACATAGTTTCAAAGAAATTCTTCAAAAACGTGTCTCAGAAAAGCTGATTTAACAGTTTCATGATGTTTTCGTTAATATCTGCTGTTTTCATCACTTTAATGCTTAAAGATTAATTTTGACTTTTTATGTTCTTAGAAGAAGTTTCAGGCTGGGAATAGGCCAAAAGCGGATTTTGTGACAGTAAACATAGTTTCAAAGATTTTCTTCAAAAACGTGTATCAGAACAGCTGATTTAACAGTTTCATGATGTTTTTGTTAATATCTGCTGTTTTCATCATTTTAATGCTTAAAGATTATTTTTGACTTTTTATGTTCTTAGAAGAAGTTTCAGGCTGGGAATAGGCCAAAAGTGTATTTTGTGAAAATAAACATAATTTCAAAGATTTTCTTGATAAAAGTGTATCAGAACAGCTGATTTAACAGTGTCATGATGTTTTTATTAGAATCTAATGCTTACTTATTAGTTTAAGGTACATTCTCAGCCTTTTATCCTCGTAAAAGAAGTTTCAGGCTGGGAAGAGGACCAAAGTGGATTTTGAAAAAATAAACATAGTTTCAAAGAAATTCTTCAAAAAAGTGTCTCAGAAGAGCTGATTTAACAGTTTCATGACGTTTTCATGAATATCTGCTGTTTTCATCACATTAATGCTTAAAGATTAATTTTGACTTTTTATGTTCTTAGAAGAAGTTTCAGGCTGGGAAGAGGCCAAAAGCGGATTTTGTGACAGTAAACATAGTTTCAAAGAATTTCTTCAAAAACGTGTCTCAGGACAGCTGAATTAACAGTTTCATGATGTTTTCATGAATATCTGCTTTTTTCAGTACTTTGCTGCTTAAAGATGCATTTTGACTTTTTATGTTCTTAGAAGAAGTTTCAGGCTGGGAATAGGCCAAAAGTGGATTTTGTGAAAATAAACATAATTTCAAAGATTTTCTTCAGAAAAGTGTATCAGAACAGCTGATTTAACAGTTTCATGATGTTTTTGTTAATATCTGCTGTTTTCATCATTTTAATGCTTAAAGATTATTTTTGACTTTTTATGTTCTTAGAAGAAGTTTCAGGCTGGGAATAGGCCAAAAGTGGATTTTGTGAAAATAAACATAATTTCAAAGATTTTCTGATAAAAGTGTATCAGAACAGCTGATTTAACAGTTTCATGATGTTTTTATTAGAATCTAATGCTTACTTATTAGTTTAAGGTACATTCTCAGCCTTTTATCCTCGTAAAAGAAGTTTCAGGCTGGGAAGAGGACAAAAGTGGATTTTGAAAAAATAAACATAGTTTCAAAGAAATTCTTCAAAAAAGTGTCTCAGAAGAGCTGATTTAACAGTTTCATGACGTTTTCATGAATATCTGCTGTTTTCATCACTTTAATGCTTAAAGATTAATTTTGACTTTTTATGTTCTTAGAAGAAGTTTCAAGCAGGGAATAAGGTCAAAAGTGGATTTTGTGAAAATAAACATAATTTCAAAGATTTTCTTCAAAAAAGTGTATCAGAACAACTGATTTAACAGTTTCATGATGTTTTCGTTAATATCTGCTGTTTTCATCACTTTAATGCTTAAAGATTAATTTTGACTTTTTATGTTCTTAGGCTGGGAAGAGGCCAAAAGAGGATTTTGTGAAAAAAAGTGTCTCAGGACAGCTGATTTAACAGTTTCATGATGTTTTCATGAATATCTGCTGTTTTCATCACTTTAATGCGTAAAGATTAATTTTGACTTTTTATGTTCTTAGAAGAAGTTTCAGGCTGGGAATAGGCCAAAAGCGGATTTTGTGACAGTAAACATAGTTTCAAAGAATTTCTTCAAAAACGTGTCTCAGGACAGCTGAATTAACAGTTTCATGATGTTTTCATGAATATCTGCTTTTTTCAGTACTTTGCTGCTTAAAGATGCATTTTGACTTTTTATGTTCTTAGAAGAAGTTTCAGGCTGGGAATAGGCCAAAAGCGGATTTTGTGAAAATAAACATAATTTCAAAGATTTTCTTCAAAAACGTGTCTCAGAACAACTGATTTAACAGTTTCATGATGTTTTCGTTAATATCTGCTGTTTTCATCACTTAAATGCTTAAAGATTAATTTTGACTTTTTATGTTCTTAGAAGAAGTTTCAGGCTGGGAATAGGCCAAAAGTGGATTTTGTGAAAATAAACATAGTTTCAAAGAAATTCTTCAAAAACGTGTCTCAGAAAAGCTGATTTAACAGTTTCATGATGTTTTCGTTAATATCTGCTGTTTTCATCACTTTAATGCTTAAAGATTACTTTTGACTTTTTATGTTCTTAGAAGAAGTTTCAGGCTGGGAATAGGCCAAAAGCGGATTTTGTGACAGTAAACATAGTTTCAAAGATTTTCTTCAAAAACGTGTATCAGAACAGCTGATTTAACAGTTTCATGATGTTTTTGTTAATATCTGCTGTTTTCATCATTTTAATGCTTAAAGATTATTTTTGACTTTTTATGTTCTTAGAAGAAGTTTCAGGCTGGGAATAGGCCAAAAGTGTATTTTGTGAAAATAAACATAATTTCAAAGATTTTCTTGATAAAAGTGTATCAGAACAGCTGATTTAACAGTGTCATGATATTTTTATTAGAATCTAATGCTTACTTATTAGTTTAAGGTACATTCTCAGCATTTTATCCTCGTAAAAGAAGTTTCAGGCTGGGAAGAGGACCAAAGTGGATTTTGAAAAAATAAACATAGTTTCAAAGAAATTCTTCAAAAAAGTGTCTCAGAAGAGCTGATTTAACAGTTTCATGACGTTTTCATGAATATCTGCTGTTTTCATCACATTAATGCTTAAAGATTAATTTTGACTTTTTATGTTCTTAGAAGAAGTTTCAGGCTGGGAAGAGGCCAAAAGCGGATTTTGTGACAGTAAACATAGTTTCAAAGAATTTCTTCAAAAACGTGTCTCAGGACAGCTGAATTAACAGTTTCATGATGTTTTCATGAATATCTGCTTTTTTCAGTACTTTGCTGCTTAAAGATGCATTTTGACTTTTTATGTTCTTAGAAGAAGTTTCAGGCTGGGAATAGGCCAAAAGTGGATTTTGTGAAAATAAACATAATTTCAAAGATTTTCTTCAGAAAAGTGTATCAGAACAGCTGATTTAACAGTTTCATGATGTTTTTGTTAATATCTGCTGTTTTCATCATTTTAATGCTTAAAGATTATTTTTGACTTTTTATGTTCTTAGAAGAAGTTTCAGGCTGGGAATAGGCCAAAAGTGGATTTTGTGAAAATAAACATAATTTCAAAGATTTTCTTGATAAAAGTGTATCAGAACAGCTGATTTAACAGTTTCATGATGTTTTTATTAGAATCTAATGCTTACTTATTAGTTTAAGGTACATTCTCAGCCTTTTATCCTCGTAAAAGAAGTTTCAGGCTGGGAAGAGGACAAAAGTGGATTTTGAAAAAATAAACATAGTTTCAAAGAAATTCTTCAAAAAAGTGTCTCAGAAGAGCTGATTTAACAGTTTCATGACGTTTTCATGAATATCTGCTGTTTTCATCACTTTAATGCTTAAAGATTAATTTTGACTTTTTATGTTCTTAGAAGAAGTTTCAAGCAGGGAATAAGGTCAAAAGTGGATTTTGTGAAAATAAACATAATTTCAAAGATTTTCTTCAAAAAAGTGTATCAGAACAACTGATTTAACAGTTTCATGATGTTTTCGTTAATATCTGCTGTTTTCATCACTTTAATGCTTAAAGATTAATTTTGACTTTTTATGTTCTTAGGCTGGGAAGAGGCCAAAAGAGGATTTTGTGAAAAAAAGTGTCTCAGGACAGCTGATTTAACAGTTTCATGATGTTTTCATGAATATCTGCTGTTTTCATCACTTTAATGCGTAAAGATTAATTTTGACTTTTTATGTTCTTAGAAGAAGTTTCAGGCTGGGAATAGGCCAAAAGCGGATTTTGTGACAGTAAACATAGTTTCAAAGAATTTCTTCAAAAACGTGTCTCAGGACAGCTGAATTAACAGTTTCATGATGTTTTCATGAATATCTGCTTTTTTTCAGTACTTTGCTGCTTAAAGATGCATTTTGACTTTTTATGTTCTTGAAGAAGTTTCAGGCTGGGAATAGGCCAAAAGCGGATTTTGTGAAAATAAACATAATTTCAAAGATTTTCTTCAAAAACGTGTCTCAGAACAACTGATTTAACAGTTTCATGATGTTTTCGTTAATATCTGCTGTTTTCATCACTTAAATGCTTAAAGATTAATTTTGACTTTTTATGTTCTTAGAAGAAGTTTCAGGCTGGGAATAGGCCAAAAGTGGATTTTGTGAAAATAAACATAGTTTCAAAGAAATTCTTCAAAAACGTGTCTCAGAAAAGCTGATTTAACAGTTTCATGATGTTTTCGTTAATATCTGCTGTTTTCATCACTTTAATGCTTAAAGATTACTTTTGACTTTTTATGTTCTTAGAAGAAGTTTCAGGCTGGGAATAGGCCAAAAGCGGATTTTGTGACAGTAAACATAGTTTCAAAGATTTTCTTCAAAACGTGTATCAGAACAGCTGATTTAACAGTTTCATGATGTTTTTGTTAATATCTGCTGTTTTCATCATTTTAATGCTTAAAGATTATTTTTGACTTTTTATGTTCTTAGAAGAAGTTTCAGGCTGGGAATAGGCCAAAAGTGTATTTTGTGAAAATAAACATAATTTCAAAGATTTTCTTGATAAAAGTGTATCAGAACAGCTGATTTAACAGTGTCATGATATTTTTATTAGAATCTAATGCTTACTTATTAGTTTAAGGTACATTCTCAGCATTTTATCCTCGTAAAAGAAGTTTCAGGCTGGGAAGAGGACCAAAGTGGATTTTGAAAAAATAAACATAGTTTCAAAGAAATTCTTCAAAAAAGTGTCTCAGAAGAGCTGATTTAACAGTTTCATGACGTTTTCATGAATATCTGCTGTTTTCATCACTTTAATGCTTAAAGATTAATTTTGACTTTTTATGTTCTTAGAAGAAGTTTCAGGCTGGGAAGAGGCCAAAAGCGGATTTTGTGACAGTAAACATAGTTTCAAAGATTTTCTTCCAAAACGTGTATCAGAACAGCTGATTTAACAGTTTCATGATGTTTTCGTTAATATCTGCTGTTTTCATCACTTTAATGCTTAAAGATTAATTTTGACTTTTTATGTTCTTAGACTGGGAAGAGGCCAAAAGCGGATTTTGTGACAGTAAACATAGTTTCAAAGAATTTCTTCAAAAACGTGTCTCAGGACAGCTGAATTAACAGTTTCATGATGTTTTCATGAATATCTGCTTTTTTCAGTACTTTGCTGCTTAAAGATGCATTTTTAATTTTTATGTTCTTAGAAGAAGTTTCAGGCAGGGAATAAGGTCAAAAGGGGATTTTGTGAAAATAAACATAATTTCAAAGATTTTCTTTAAAAAAGTGTATCAGAACATCTGATTTAACAGTTTCATGATGTTTTCGTTAATATCTGCTATTTCATCACTTTAATGCTTAAAGATTAATTTGGACTTTTTATGTTCTTAGGCTGGGAAGAGGCCAAAAGCGGATTTTGTGACAGTAAACATAGTTTCAAAGATTTTCTTCAAAAACGTGTCTCAGGACAGCTGAATTAACAGTTTCATGATGTTTTCATGAATATCTGCTTTTTTCAGTACTTTGCTGCTTAAAGATGCATTTTGACTTTTTATGTTCTTAGAAGAAGTTTCAGGCTGGGAATAGGCCAAAAGTGGATTTTGTGAAAATAAACATAATTTCAAAGATTTTCTTCAGAAAAGTGTATCAGAACAGCTGATTTAACAGTTTCATGATGTTTTTGTTAATATCTGCTGTTTTCATCATTTTAATGCTTAAAGATTATTTTTGACTTTTTATGTTCTTAGAAGAAGTTTCAAGCAGGGAATAAGGTCAAAAGTGGATTTTGTGAAAATAAACATAATTTCAAAGATTTTCTTCAAAAAAGTGTATCAGAACAACTGATTTAACAGTTTCATGATGTTTTCGTTAATATCTGCTGTTTTCATCACTTTAATGCTTAAAGATTAATTTTGACTTTTTATGTTCTTAGGCTGGGAAGAGGCCAAAAGAGGATTTTGTGAAAAAAAGTGTCTCAGGACAGCTGATTTAACAGTTTCATGATGTTTTCATGAATATCTGCTGTTTTCATCACTTTAATGCGTAAAGATTAATTTTGACTTTTTATGTTCTTAGAAGAAGTTTCAGGCTGGGAGGAGGCCAAAAGGGGATTTTGTGAAAATAAACATAATTTCAAAGATTTTCTTCAAAAAAGTGTATCAGAACAGCTGATTTAACAGTTTCATGATGTTTTTGTTAATATCTGCTGTTTTCATCATTTTAATGCTTAAAGATTATTTTTGACTTTTTATGTTCTTAGAAGAAGTTTCAGGCAGGGAATAAGGTCAAAAGTGGATTTTGTGAAAATAAACATAATTTCAAAGATTTTCTTCAAAAAAGTGTATCAGAACAGCTGATTTAACAGTTTCATGATGTTTTCGTTAATATCTGCTGTTTTCATCACTTTAATGCTTAAAGATTCATTTTGACTTTTTATGTTCTTAGGCTGGGAAGAGGCCAAAAGTGGATTTTGTGAAAATAAACATAATTTCAAAGATTTTCTTGATAAAAGTGTATCAGAACAGCTGATTTAACAGTGTCATGATATTTTTATTAGAATCTAATGCTTACTTATTAGTTTAAGGTACATTCTCAGCATTTTATCCTCGTAAAAGAAGTTTCAGGCTGGGAAGAGGACCAAAGTGGATTTTGAAAAAATAAACATAGTTTCAAAGAAATTCTTCAAAAAAGTGTCTCAGAAGAGCTGA
>NW_027176322.1:0-2500 GCF_023349555.1 Cebidichthys violaceus
GGGGGGTCAGGTATTCTCTTCTGTCTCCTCCGAGCGGCTGACTGGTCGTCTCTCTCTCTGCTCAGCGCGCTGGAATGATTGGGTCCAGGTCTGCAGAGAATAGGCTGTCCAGTTTTACATATATACATATATCACAGCCATGGTCGTGTTGTGTGTGTGTGTGTGTGTGTGTGTGTGTGTGTGTGTGTCACATCTGCATCGTGTGCGTTTGAATATGCAAAATACGATGCAGCAATGCCTTTTATATTTGCACGCGCATGTTGGTGTCCTCGCACCCGCGTGTGTGTGTGTGTGTGTGTGTGTGTGTGTGTGTGTGTGTGTGTGTGTGTGTGTGTGTCACCGCAATTGTTGCGGAGCATCCAGATGTCAGCGCAGCCTCTCCCGGTGTCTGTCATTGAGACAGCGGGGGTGGGGTTAAGGTGACCTGTTTTAAATATAGACAGTGTCACGACAACATGCCCGGCTCAACGTATAAAAGCCATTTGCATAACGTTTCTCCCTTCTCTTTCTCCCTCCTTTTCTCTTTTCTCTTCCCTTCCTCTCCGGGAGACAGGCGGTGCACACGCGTCGTGTTTTCGCCTTTGTCTCGGCTGTTCGAACTCGAAAAAAAAAAAGATGTCATGTCAAGTCTTTCTTGGACACAAAAAGGCAAAAAAAAAAAAAAGCGGTACACCTGCGTGGCTCAGCTCCGAATGGGATACAAAATACAAACACGACGGCGGCGAAGTGCCGCACGTAAAGACAAAAACGAGTGTTTCCTGTGACATCACAGGAAATGATAAAGACCCCCCACAGAAGCGTGTCGGTACAGAACGTCCCCACCAAATCACACCGAGACGTGAGACGGTAACTCAAATGACACCGTCCCTCACACGTCTTCACACCTCTCTCTACTCTTTTATTTTGTCCAGTCGCTGGAGGTGTCATTGCTCTGCTCAGATCAGTATTTGCTCTGCTGAGCGTTTCTAAACGGACCTCAGGGACCTTGGACTTTGATTTCTAGTTTAACTTTTTGTTGCATACTTTGTCCTTCTTCTGCGTTTTTATTTGTGCGCGCGGACCTTGTCGACGTGCCCCGCAATCTGAATGCACACTTCACTCCGGCAAACTAATTAATTATTCCCCTCTTCAGCCTCTTTTATTCATCCATTTGTTGTTTTTTTGTTACCTCCGTGAAGAATACACGCAACATTCCTTCAATACATTTCCTTCTCTCAGACTCGGCTCCTATTCATTAGGAATTCAAATTAATCAGTATTTACTGTAGCACTCGCCAGCTCTGCTCTCAAGTGCAATTTTCTATCAACAAGGTTGAGTGGGCTTTTGTTTCTCATAGCCAATTGGAAGAAAGCGCCTTCTCTCTTTGTCCCTCTCCTGTTTTTTTTAGATGTTCAATTGAACGCATCAACTGGCTTGGCACGTGAGATGGAATTGACATTCTCCCACAATGCAATGCTACAAGGACTTTTTCATTTGACATTCGATGAACTCTGAAATTAAGGCGCCGCAACAGTTGGAAAATGAATCCCGGCTAATTGGGTTTTTTCTTTTTTTGTTCAATGCACGGTGCATGGTCACAACAAATATTCACACATTGTTCAAATGATTTGTTTAAGTTGAGAGGATATTTATTCACAACCTAAGACTTATTATAATATTATATATTTAGGTGTTTTGGCCATTTTCATCCGTTATGGAAACATCGTACCCAGCAGAGTCATAACACGTGGTCAGATGAACAGATCTAAAAATGCCAAGTCAAACTACACACGTCGTAGATCTCTTGAAGACCCCTCATAAATAAGTCTTTTGCAAAAAAGTAAGTGTGTGAAAGATGATAGGAGGGAGCTTTTCCAAATGCCCGTGTTTTCTCATCTACACACCAATTGCTGCATACAAAGGGCGTTCTCGTTGGATTGTCCGGTTGCCAAAATTGTCTGCAGGTCTCTCAATTCCAGCGTCAGGAACGAGTGAGGTGAAGGCGTTTCAGACAAAGCTTTCTCACTCCCGACTCGTCAGATGTTTGGTCAGTTGCCCTGCGCTTCCGAACTATGACGTTCTAGGTCACCCGAGATAGACTTCCAATGTAGGTGAACCTAGTTTTTACGTTTACTTGATTAAGCTTCATGGTTTTGGTTACAATTTGTATGTTTGTTACGTAAGTAAGACTTGGTTTCACACGGGACACAAACAGCGGTCTCCTGGGTGAAAGTCTTGCCCTTGTTCGACCCAACGGTCCACCCCAAACCTCCAAGTGGACTTATTTGCTCTTTATATAATATATATAATGGCAGTTGCCCTGACCGTCTAATACTGACGCGGATGGGTTTTTCATTGCGTAGTTGAAAGCCTGATGCATCCCATACAGAAACTAAAAGGTACCCCAGTGCTTCGGTATCAGATGCATAGCGTCAGTATTTGACGAGTTGGGAGTGAGAACAGGTTTGTTTGTCTGATGCTTTTTGAACATATTGTGACACCTTGAAGCTGCCTCTGACGG
>NW_027176322.1:7500-12500 GCF_023349555.1 Cebidichthys violaceus
TCATAATTTCAATAAGTCGATTTATCAATTGGTGTCTCAATTATTGTAATAGCATAGAGAGAGAAAGGTTTCTAGGGTGGAGTGTGTCTCGGACTTTCTTGGCGGATATCTCAACAGGATGTCAGATACTTCACCTGCATTGTGTGTGTGTGTGTGTGTGTGTGTGTGTGTGTGTGTGTGTTGCAGCGTGTGTGTTCCTCGTATCCTGGTTTTGCTGTGAGTCACTCAGGCCAGACGGTGTGGAGAGTGTTCCTTGTGGCTACGTTGAACCCAAATATACAGCAGATCCACTGCAACACCTGCTGTGTGCTGGCAGCAACAAGCAGGAAATAAATCTAATCCAGAGAGAGGGTCAGCTTCCAAACATGCCTCAAAATATCCTGGTTTATACATCATCCACTTCATGTGCTACAGACAATTCTTTCAAACAAAGCAGCGACCCAATGACAAGTCAATAAGCTAAACATTAGAAATGGGCCTCTTTGTATTTCCTGTTTCAATGTTAATGCGGTAGCTAACAGGAAGTAATAATGCAGTCTATCGGGTCTATAGAGATTCACCATAGCGTCTTCTCGCAATTCTAACTCCATTGTCACATCTCAAGTTGCCAATTGGTCCACGGAAGAGGAAGCGTTGGCTTCTGTTGTCTAGATGTCTGAAGGCTACACCAGAACTCCTGAAATATTCACCTTCGTCCAAATAGCTGATGGGTTGCCAGATTGCTGCTTCCAATTGGCATTAAGATTAACAATGTTGATGACATTCTCTTTCTCTCTCACTATCACTGTCTCTCTCTCACTATCACTATCACTCTCTCTCACTCTCACTATCACTCTCTCACTCTCACTATCACTATGACTCTCTGTCTCTCTCTCTCTCTCTCTCTCACTATAACTCTCACTATCACTCTCTCTTTCTCTCTCTCTCTCTCACTCTCACTATCACTCTCTCTCTCTCTCTGTCTCTCTCTCTCACTATCACTCTCTCTCTCTCTCTCTCTCTGTCTCTTTTTCTCTCTCTCTCTCTGTCTCTTTTTCTCTCTCTCTCTCTCTCTCTCTCTCTCTCTCTCTCTCTCTCTCTCTCCTCTCTCCTCTCTCTCTCTCTCTCTCTCTCTCTCTCTAAAGAAGCAGTGTACTGTTCCACTGTGAGCTTCTTGTATCTCTAGTTCCTCCCACACAGTCCGAACACCTCAGTTAAAATGGAATCTCCAATTTGACCGCAGAAAGCAACAAGAAGGCTTCAAATAATCATGAGACACTGAAGCTGTGGTTTAAGCATGAGCTTAACAATACTACACTCTATCCTACAGACATAGCCTCATAACTGTCCAGAGAAAATTGTGTTTTTATGAACACACGGGGACCTATTTATTACAAACAGACAAGCAAAGGCTATTTCTCTGTCATTTAAACACACCAGAATAATAACAGCTGTGTAAACTAGTCCCACAGAGCTCCATTTACATCTTCATAAGCAACGATTATGGTACAATCGCATTAGGCTCACATGGCATGAGGGTTTTTAATAACACAACTTTATTGCCAGAAACTCGCTTCGATATGAATGTCCAATTCTGCGTGGCGAATTTACACACACACACACACACACACACACACACACACACACACACACACACAAACACACACACACACTTAGCACTAACATGTCCCAGCAGGATCTGACTCCTTCAGTCCTCATGTCAAAGTGTCCTTGGGCCAGATACTGAACCCCTAATTGCTTCCAGTATAGTGTGTGAATGTATGAATGTATGAATGTGTGAATGTGTGTATGACTGAGTGTTGACATGTAGTCTGCAGTCTGTCTTTCTCTCTCTCAGTTTCAGCCCTCAGTTCAGACTGAAATGGTGTTTTTCTTCCCCCAAAATGCAGCTTTTCCAAAACAGTGTTCACACTGTGTAAACCTTAACGTGCCGGCTTGGTGTTCCAGTGTCTGCGGGGACAAAGGCAGTAAAGTTGACCTTTAGTCACCTCTAACTTTCTCTGTGATCACTCATTTAAATGTTAAAAAAAAGTCTGAGCTGATGTTGCCTGTGCTCAGTTGCTCAGTTGCTCAGTTGCTCTCCTCCTGAAACAGTTGCTCACCCTAGAAGCTCTCTTCAGGGCTGAGGTACAGCTCCCGTCACATTTCACTCTCTGTGGCTTTGATCTTCGCTGCAATTAAATCTGGTTAAAGCAAACAGTTTATTTGGCAAGATTTTAAATGACACAATTTCCCCACAATTTGTTGGTAAAACATCGACATTTTAAGCTTTGTTTTGGCTGCTTTTTCTAAGGGTAGCATTCGTCAGACACATGATGTGTTTATGGACTGTCAGAAAGTAGAAAATCTCCTAATAATGACTGCTCTGTTGAACGTGTCGTTTTGGCGATTGTTTAAAGAAACCGCCGGCTGGTTTTGGGTTTCAGAGGGGCCAGTGTGTATCATTTTGGGGACCTATTAGCAGAGATGGAATTCAAAATTCATAACTATGTTTTAATTAGTATATAATAATATAAAACTAAGAACAGTTGTGTTTTGGTGAACTTAGAATGAGCCCTTAATATCTAAATAGGGAGCGAGTCCTCTTTACGGAGTCCGCCTCGTTACCGCCATGTTTCTAGAGCAGCACGGACAGAACCAACACCGGCCAGAGAGAGAGCCTGAAGGCTCCGTCTGACTTCTATTACTGCTGCAGTCGGGTTCTTGTGGTAAGGACAGAGGCGGCTCACGTTAAAAAAAGGGGAGGAGCATATAGAAGGGTGTTCAGTGGGTTAGATGCCCCCAAATCCTACACACTGTCCCTTTAAGTAACACAACAGTAGTGAGGTCTTCTTTTCTTTGCCCAAATGCGGTGAATCTGAAGCATCTCAAATATAGCAATATAGTATTGACCAGCGCTGTGGTGACTTTAGGGCATGGGGAAGGTTGAATGAAGAGGAGGCTGCAGAGAGGAAACGATAGGGAAGGCAGAGGAAGGGGAGGTGACAGGAAACGAGGAGAGGAGAAGAAGAAAAAGGATGAGTGGAAGAGCTGTGAAGGAGGAGCGGGGGGGGGGGGGGGGGGTAGCCCCGCGTCACATGGGACCGGGGCTATTGATTGAATTGTGACATTGATTAAGCATCCCCTGATTCACAGTCCCGTGTGTTTGTGCGTCCAGTGTGTGTACCACTGTGGTCATGCGGGAGAATTATATTTACTAGAAGTTGATGAAGTGAAAGAAGAGAAGAAGAAATAAGAACGTTAACCGATTTCACCACCGTGTCCACTTGCATTCGCACGCATTTACAGTGTGTGTGTGTGTGTGTGTGTGTGTGTGTGTGTGTGTGTGTGTGTGTGTGTGTGTGTGTACTATAGATCTCTTCCCTAGGAGGCCTGACTTGCAATACCACTTCATTCATTCATCCAAAAAAAGGTCTTTCTCTCTCTCTGTCTCTCTCTCTCTCTCTCTCTCTGTCTCTCTCTGTCTCTCTCTCTCTCTCTCTCTCTCTCTCTCTCTGTCTCTCTCTCTCTGTCTCTCTTTCTCTTCTACGCTCCCCCCTCGATCTTCCTCTCCCCCGGTCTCCCTTTGTGTGCACTCCTTTCTGTTTTTTTTATTCATCATTAATCCTCCAGTCCGGGTCTGGGATGTCACAGCCTCTCCCTCCCTCCGCTGCCCTCTCTCTCTCTCTCTCTCTCTCTGTTATTGTGAGTGTGTGAAGGGCAAGGGCTTGTCATCCTGTTCCGCTGTCATTCCTGCCTCTCCATTCAGGGCACCGGCCCCCTCTTTGCCCGGGATAATTACCCCACCCACCTCCCCCCCCCTTGTTTTCTTCCTTCTCCACCTCTTTTCCCACCTCCTGCTCTCGCTTCCCGTTGCTTTTGTAAACATTTTTTTTAAGAAAAAAGTCTAAACTAATTTCTATCTTATCAACAGCACAAAAAGATGCGTCTGTAGCTCTGGAAGTGGGGTCACAGGCGGGTTTGGGCCTCAGCCTGGGTGTCAGTCATGCAAACACAAACTGGATCTGTACAGATTTGTCCGAGAAGATCCAGACATTCATCCATGGTATGGATGGAAAGACAAACAGAGCCACAAACAGTATCCTCCTATATAGACAGAATTGTGTTCAATTCATTGCGTTAAAAAATACTTTATATGCAAGTGTTACAACTGACCCTCTGTCTGAATGAGCCCCACCCATGAGGTACGTTTTAACATTTCACTTCCACCACTCTAAGAACAGCTGATTCATCTAACTCCAATAATGTATTCATTATTTAGCCTAAATCAAAATATGTTGCATATATGCATTTTATGAATAAAACAATGTTTGTGATGGAGTTTCTTTCTTGTCCCTGACAGGGGAATGACTCTGCAGCCAGGCTTCATGCAAAACACACCCAGAGACCTAAACACTGATGGACGGCAACAACAAGCGACTGGACTTAGTTTACGGAGCGGGTCAGTAGGAGGTTCTGGAGTATCTGTCTGGGCACATGATGAGCAATCTGCAGACAGCAGATTAATATGCTACTCGCCCCTGTTTCACACGAGCACGGCAGCAGAGACATTATGTCTAACTAACCCTATAAAAGACTAGACACTCAAACAGCTACATTCATTCATTTAATCACATGTACGTGAGTAAGCACATGTTATTAACAATAATACAGTAATGAACCGAAATATAAGTTCATAAGTATACAGTGTAAATGCACAGCACCGTATCTCACAAGATGCAGGGAGAACATTCCTCCTGTGTTGACCACCTGTGTTGTTTATGATTAAATATAAAATTGCAGTTAATGCATATCAAGCGCTGGATGGTGAAGAGTGCTGTTCTCTGAAGCTCTCACTTGTATAACTGATGCTCTTTTGCTCTGCGTTGTTTCTGCTCTCACTCTTACTAGTTGTGTGTTTGTGCCCTGTTAGATATTTTATGCATAATGATTTTGTTTGTATAAATGCTTTTGTAACTTTTGTTTTGAACAGTATAGTGTATATATATATATATATATAT
>NW_027176322.1:15000-63709 GCF_023349555.1 Cebidichthys violaceus
AACACACACACACACACACACACACATTACCACATAAACACACACACAGCCCCAGACATCCACACTGTTCTATTACAACTATTAAAACGATAACATTTATAGGCTGTAGAAGTTTCTGTATCAATGATTACGAATACTCATTAACTAACTAGTTCTCATAGCCAACAACTCACATACATAAGGACAAACACGTTTTAACGCACTCGTACATTGTAATGGTAGATTGACTTGTAGTTTTACGGCGCCTTTCTAGTCTTCCAGGTACCAACTGCCATCGGGACTATCTAACTCATTGCCACAGCGAGGACACACCGTGGACACAGCCTTCAGGAGCAATTTAGGGTTAAGTGTCTTACCCACTGACTGGAGGATTGAAGGACAACCTGCTCTATCTCTGAACCACAGCTGGTGGTTGGTGTCACTTAGGTTTAGGCAACAAAACTACTTGGTTTGGTTTGTTACATTACTTGAGTTACATATTTCATGTTTTAGTTAAGTATGTTTTAAGTATGTTCTTTGGTTTCACACAGGATGTGAACAGTGGCCTCCTGGGTCAAAGTCCTGTGTTTTTTTAAACCATCCATCCACCCTGACTTCAGACTTAAATTGGCTTTACATTAGAGTTTGGTGCATTTCATATAGACGCTCTAGTGTCGTTCATTGGTATCAGATGACGACAAACGTGACATAGCGTCGGTATTTGACGACCTGGAAATGAGCCCGGGCTTCATGAACAGGCATTACATGTCTTGACCTTTTTTTACCTGGTCTAAGATGCCAGGTAGTGTGTTTTGGCAAGTTGAAGCTAATCTGGCTAATGGAAGCAACCCTGCGATCAAAGTTGTTGGGGTAACAATGCAGCATATTCTTTGGCTGAGTTTGGATTAAAAGCATGATGTGACAGACAGAAATTGTCCATCTATTTCACCACTATAATGGGCTTTTTATAGGATGGGTGGGTCAAATAACACAGGACTTTCATCCAGGAGACCGCTGTTAATATCTGTGTGAAAGCAAAAGTCAACGTTGACTTATTTGACCTTATTTTTGTTACGTAACTCACATACCTTTCTAATGCCACGTAAGTAAGTTACGTAACAAACTTTGGTGCCATGCCATTGTGCCGATGGCCCATTATTCTGAAAATCCAATAAGTCTGAAAAATGTCCCATTGGGCCAAAAGTCCAATTGCTAATTTGCATTGTTGCAGAGGCCATTTGCTCAGAAATTCTCCATGCAAGGAACTGAAGCACATTGTTAATTAATAAGCAAAATGATGTCATCAGATTGTCATGCTAAATGGCATAAATGGCATGACCCGCCATGCTTCTGGTTGGCTTACCCTGATGTTAGTACCCTAACCCTAATTACTCTAAACAAACCAACCCACAACGGCAATGAATAATGAGAGGCAGAGTGGTGGGTCATGTCTTCATTCAAGTCATGACATCATTCTTCTGCATCACGGTTTGCCCTGTGTCTTCTGTTTGTTGCAGGCAGAGTGCAATTTGAGAGTTTAGTTTGTTTTCGGGATAACAGGCTGTTGGACAAATTGGCTTTCGGTCCAATGGGACATTTTTCCGACTATACGGCTTTTGAAATAATGGACCATCGGAACAATGATCACTACCGAACATTTCAACCCAAACCATAATCTTTCAGTTTTGTTGCCGAAACAGGTTCTGCACCGATCGCTTGTCTTGCTGAACATTCGTAGGAGAATGCACCAAAAAATCTTAACGGCCACCTTGATACTGTATCTAAAGTGTCACTTAAGTCCTCACCTGTCTCAACTTCCAATCACCCCGAACCCAAACCCCGTCACAACCATCATCCAACATCCATTTAGATAAAACACTGCCCCCGTTTCACTCTTCCCCTCCTTCTCGCCTCAATAATTTACTCCCTCCCTCTTACTGTTCGGTCCTTCTTTGCTTTACTGAGATTTGAAGTGGAGAGAGAGAGAGAGAGAGACCCCACGGATACACGCAAGCTAACGTTAAAAGAGTGAACTCTGCAATTACCCTGTTACAAGGAATGGTGCAATTAAGGAAATGTACAGTTCAGCCGGGTTCACAGCTTCAGATGCTCGTCAGAGGCATACAGAGAGCCTCATAAAAACCATGAGTCATATTTAGCTGCTCAAGGCTCCTGACACACACACATACACACACACACACACACACACACACACACACACACACACATGCACACACATGCACACACTTCACACCCATGGCATTACCGCAATTGTTTAACCCTTCCTGACACACCGAGGGGATCGCTATCGTTATCTGAAGTTTAACACTGCAGCACTTTTAACTGTGATCACCCGTCATGCCCGTTTCAAATAAATAAGTGTAAATCTGTTCAAAGGGAAATCTTGGTATTTTTTTAGGTTAAAGAGTTTACTTTTCTCACTTACCTCTTTACTTTCACTGTGCAAAAACCTTCCGAGGTCAGCGGTAATTCATTCTGTACCATCTGAAGGACGTATGAAGAGTTCAGTACTAAAAAGCCTTTCTCTTTCTTTTAAAAAAGATGCTCTTCAGAACACATCACATTCGTTGAAAAGCCATAATCCGGTGAAAGTGTTTGCATTTTGTCACCTAAGAACTGTCACTACCTGGTGCCCTCTCTGTAATTCCTTTTCATTTGTTTTCCCATCAATCATTGCATACACAAGGAGAAACGTTATTTACAAAAAATGTTAACTACAGAGAAACTTTCAAGAAGCAGGGATTTGATCCTTATTCCTACAAAAACAAACCAGATGAACAGTTTAGACCTCACGTATCTCTGTAAGGCCTCCTATGTGTGAACAAGCTCATTGTGGAGGAGCGTCTCTCAGAGCAGAAGGACACATTGAAATAGCCGCTCGATGGTCTATATTGTAGGCCATCTCGACGAAACGCTTTTCCAGTTCCTCCAGATACTGAGTGGGGAAATGATCAGACTGTCCCAGGAAAGTTTGCAGCAGGAAGTTGTAATTGTCACAAATAAATACCAAATGCGGAAATAGTACATAAATATCTTAACCATCCGCTTAAACTACACTCGCCTTTGTATTCTCAGTTTACTGTCACCTTATGCTGACATGAATCATTGAGACCTGATTCATTCAAATACCTCATGGTCAGTGTGATCAGCTTATACAGTGGTCTGGACAGCGCGTTTGGATCTTAGTTTGGTCTCAACGTGGACACATTAATACCAGTTGTAAATGTATCAATCATATACAATCTGGTTACAAGACATATTTCAATGCAAGGTGTTAAGTGGGTCTGTGTCAGTGGAAATATGAGCTTTAAATACATCAATCTGGTAAAAGGTTTGCAAAACCCAGAGTCAGTGAAGGGAAATGGTTGGGTTTATCGTTAGCTCCGATGGGTCAGGAATGTTACAAAATAGCTGAAGAAATCCCTTCATGTAAAGCTTCCAGTCAATGGAACGTCAATGGAAGGAATGTGCTCTTTGTCTTTACCTTCATCACTCTGGTAGAGAGAAGTCAAGTTATCGTTCTCGTCGCATCATCTGAACCGTGCGGCTAACTGTTTTCTGCAGTGAACCGGTAGTTATGTTGAGTGGAGTTGGGCTGAACCGGCAACACATACCTTCATGCTACTAAATGTAGAGAATCTGAGCTTTCAAGGGATTTAATGCATGTAAAAAAAGAAGGAAAGTGTGGCTTGTAAACCGTATTTCTTGAAGAATATTGTGCTGCTGCAAAAACAAAGTATGAGAGAGGAGGCCTTGAAATCAAATACAAACAAGAAAAGATACCTTTCACAAACATCCTCCATGGCTGCTCTCCCTGGGTGCTTTACCTTCCACAAGCTGCTCCAGTAACGGAGACAAAAGGACACACACACACACACACACACACACACACACACACACACACACACACTCTTCTTCGCCTCACCTGGCCGGTCTCAGCATCCCAGCGCTCTTTGAGGCGACGTCCCAACTATTCCACCGGGTCCCTCATTAAGGCCCAGGCGCCGACTCTCAAGGGGGAGTGGGGGTGGGGCTGCCGGGTAAACTTTGGAGAGGTCACCTCCTTGCTTCCGTCTTCCTCCTCCTCTTATCCCGTGTTCCGGCCCGTCCTCAGGTCCTGTCAGCTGGAGTGTAAACAAGCAGAAAGGTCAGCGCTGTGTTCGCCCGCCGTCGTCTTTTCTCATTAGGGACGAGGGACAGCGAGGCCCCTACCACCGAGGACGCCACGCTTTGTTGTTTGAGAGGCAACTTCTGTCATGATCCCAGGGTGCTGGTGAAATGTGCGCAGCAATATAAGAGGAGCTAGGCAGCCTGGTCGCCATTGTACGTTTCTGCAAACCACGGGATATTTTGCAATGTCGACGTTCCTGAACCAATTAATAATGTAACAACGTAAGGTAGCGCACATTAGAAAACAAGAGCCATTTCGTCTTCAGGACCTTCTTAGGCCTAGTTCACGCTACACAACTTTTTTCTGAGCCAAATTTCCATTGGCTCGAAGAAACGGAGCCGAGAAGCTGGCTGGTGCACTGCAGACAGGTTCCAGTTATCTAGAATGCTCAATATGTAGACCTGACGGGGAGTTTGTCAGTGAGCTAAAGACAATGAGAGCGCAAGACATGGGTTGAGGGGAAACCTGGCGAAGGGGTCTTCTCCCCTACCCTTAGACTACCCGTGTGAGCTTCTGTTGCATTCACAGTTTGGATGAATAAACACGACACAGTGACTGATCTACATAGTAAGAACATGTGGAAATAAGCTATCATGTGAAGAAGACTATGCCCTTTTCAGTTCTAGCGTTTGTTTTCGTGACAAAACACAGTTTGGAGACCTCATTGGGGACTCAAGATGAAAGATCCGGTAGTGTGTGACCCCTTGTTGCAGGTCATTTATGATGGACAAAGATAGAGGTCTCCTAGGTGAAAATCTCGTGGTTGTTTGACCCACCGTTCTGTCGCTTGTTATACTCGTTACTGTACCATGTGACTTTCAATAACAGTCGCTCCTATGCTCCTACACTACGTCGCTTGCTCTGCCTGGATGCAAAAATGTCCACATGCAACGTATTCGTGGTTTGCAGGAGCAGACAATGCCAACATGTTGTCCCGCCGACTGGGCTGTTAAATGTGTGTGATCACAAAGCTGAATATTAATGTGCCATACCAGTGGTTTTCCATGAGTGTTTTCATTTAGTACAAACCATGGACACTTACACTTGGCCTTATGAATGCACTTAACCGCAAGAGCACTAGTCCTTTCCCAGATTGTGATCAAACAGTATGAAGGATCGCCTCAATGTTTTGTCTTTAAACTTGTATGTAGTCCTCAGAAACAGATCTTTCCACCTCAGCTATGATGATGATGTGTGTTTTTCTGTATCAATACAGGGCAGAAACACTTCCTTCTGCACAACATATGCAGTGCATGTGGAAGGAACAAGGAGGGGACTTTTGTTTCACAGTGGACGCATCACTTCATTGTCTGGGGGACATGGCATTGCACTGTGCATGCAAAAGCGTCCAAAAACCTGGAATGACCGTGCATAGCCTCTGCATACCAAATAAACTTGAAGATCCTATCAAAACTCCCCCTGGCGGTGTTAAAACCTCCTGCGAGAGTCATCCCTCCTTCTCCTTCAGAGCAGATATCTGTCACCGTCCGTCCCGCTCCGACGGGGACGCCCGCAGAGCCGGCGTCCGGCTGCAGCGAGGACCGTCTCGCTGCCTGCCCGTCTCCGTGTTTGCTGACTGGCTTGTGGAAGAAGCCATTTAGCATGCTGAATGTCAAGGTCAGCGTGTGCCGTCCTTGTCATCACTCTCCACGGCGGAAGGTCAGAGAATAACTCTCATCAAACAGCCGGGCTCGAGACAAAAGAGGAGCGCTGGCTGTGGAAAAGTGGAAAGAAAGAAAGAGAGAAAGAGAGGACCCAATAAATATCAAGCAAACACACCTGATAGTGCATCTCTGTTGGCTCTGCAATGACTTAAACATCGGTCACTCTTCTATTGTTCAATTCTATTCTATTGTTCCATATAAATTCCATATTCTTTTGCAAAATAAATTATTGCAAAGTAAGGTTTACAGTAAACATATTCATAAGTATTCACCGTTTCTTTGACAGGTCTTTTGAATACAAAATAGATGTATTTGAGATATTGAACATTTGGCCAACAATCATGAAAGGAACTCTAGTTTCTTCCCGATGGCCTCTGTCTGAGCAGGATTCCGTTTTGTTTTTTTTTGCTGCCACACAGACTGATGACCACTGAAGGAAACGACCGTCAGCCATTTCAAACATCACCATTCCCCCTGTGATCCATAACACACAGGATTTTAATGCAGCGAGTAATTACAATATGCCCCAGCCTGCTTTCTCTTACTTCCTAGTGAAGAGACACTCCTGCATAAACTCAGTGTGCGTGTCCAAAGTGGTGCGCACGCTCACAGATGGAAACACGGCGAAAGGTTGCACAGCAAAGCATTTAGTCATTTGATGTCGTAGTGAGTCCTAAACTCTGATCCAATGCAACATCTAGCTCACTTTAAGTGCAGTAGAACACAGTGTTTGTGCTTCATCACCTGGTGTAAATCCACGTTTACGAAATAAATCATAAGCAGCCCTCATAAAGGCCAAGTGAACACTGCGAGGAGCACAATTACATGAAATAAAATGGAACATTTAGCATAATGTACATTTTCTTTTAATGTATTTACACGCTTTTTTTTAAACGTTTTTGTTCATGACTAAACGGGGGTGAATTGAAGCAATAACAATATAAACAAGATGAACATTATAACAGTAATAAACAAAACTAAAACATATAACTAGCATCACAGGTTAAAAGCAGATTTAAATAGATGAGTTTTAAATTCTTAGTCCCTAGAATGGGTCAAAACCCCCCAAACCATGGTTACTACATTGCCCACAATGCAACACAACAGTGTCTTTTGTTAAACACCCCTCTCCGTGCCCACGGCTCGTTTCACAGGTTTCTGTTAAACACATTGCCTCCATCCCAGAGACAACTCTGATGACATCATCAGAGGAGTTCCTTTAGGTATTGGACAATTGACTGAACTCGATTCAGCTTCAGTTACCAATTGAAACAATGAAATGGTAATTAATGATGCTTATGGAGTTAACTTCACTTAAGAGTCCGTTGTGTACGTCACAGCAGGAGGAGTGCCCTGCATGGACAGCAAAAACCATCATTTATCACAACAACACGTAAATATGAAAGACGCATTCAAATATAACAACATATATATATAAAACTGGAAGGGCTATCACTGCTATGAGCCTGTTTCAAATAAAGACCTGACCGCCTGTGCACTTTAGATAAATAAAGGCCAGCCCCTCCGTTTGAGAATATATGGTTATAGCCATACATGTGGATCGCAGCTATTTGCTGCTCTCCGTCCTCCCCAGTCCTTCTATCATTGTTTCTCTGTGCTCGTGCCTACTTTCCACAGTTTGAGTAAACACTGCCAACTCTTTCATTAGCCCTCTCACCACAGTCTCTCCTTCACTCTGCATGTCTTTCATCCCCTCTCGCTCCTTCACTCCACGCCTCTGTTTAAACAGATGAATGTGATTAGAGCCCGTTTTAAATGACATTGGAAGTTTGTGTATTTAATGACTCAAATAAAAGGGCCACGGTTACTATGTTTAGAGATGGGCCGTAATGTGACGTCTGTGAGTGCTGCTCTGTGTGGCGTGTGTGAGTGTGACGCTGCACCACTTCTACTGAGTTCATTATGTTGTGGAGATTGTCAGATGATTGACCACGAAGCCTGGCTTATGGAACGGCGTTCTCTACAACATCAGCATGCCTCGGGGCAAGAAAAACACATCTGGGTTCACAAATGTACTTGTTTGTTCAAGTTTTTTATTTTTGTACTTTTTTGTAGATCCAGCTTGTCAAATGTGAATCCATCCTCGTCAGGCGTGGAGCACGTAGAGACACTTATAGAGCATCAAAAGCACTTTTTTTTACTTTTGATGCTCGTAAAAAGTGCTAATAGTTTGGTTCGCTTGATTTACAGCTAAAAGCATTGGCTTTTGTGTGGTCTTGTCACATTGAGCTACGGTCTCACAAATCAATGCCACGATTTCCACCAGAGACGGGATAGCTGGCGGTTAGAGGCCGTTAGAGGCTGTTAGCTCACTAGCTGTCCGATAGCATGCGATTATATTTTCCAAAGAACATACAAAACCCAAATATAGTCGGCTGAGCTAACTTCCCATTAAGACTACAATTAATATGTGCGATATTTTTAGCTACGCTATAAGCTAACAGAAACGTCCTATAATAATACCTATTTCTTTAGGCCTATTAGTTAACAGATAGGAATGCATTGATGACACCTTGTTGGGGCTCTGTTCCACAAGCATGCGTAACTCAATGCAAGCATTTGGGCTTTGCTGCTCTATGTTTTTAGACAAGTCAGTATTTACAGCAATTGCTTAAGGTTGAAACCTTTGCAAAACAGCAATACATTTTTGTCATGTAAAAATCTGGTAGGCTACTTATGTCATTGTAACTTGTTTCATGAGTCAGTTTACCAACTCTTAAGCTAATCACTGCTGTCTGAAATATTCATGTTCCGCTCTGTCAGGACAGACATTAGGACAGAGAGTTAGCCTCCCCTCAACCCGTTGTATAAAGTAGACAACACATCATCATGTTGAGAAGATCTGTTTCAAAGCTGGATTTTTTTTGTTTGTTATTTTTACAAATGTTAATCGGTTTTGAATAAGCTTTTCCCAATTCTGGACCACAACCCGGATTTTGAGTTTTGACTTTGGCTCTCTAATCCATAATAATAATAACCATAATAATTAGCTGAAAGACATATATATATCTATAGATTATACAGATTATAGAACCTTAAAATATATTTTTTAAATGAGGGCAGTGTCCTGAAATTGCACTTGGTTGGAAGAATGTAATATGAAATGGCAGAAGTATTTAAATTTGTATTAGTATTTGGCTTTAGTCAACAATCCTCAACACCAAAGGATGCTCCAGAGGAACGTTTTTTTCATTTCCTGTTCAACTTTGGCTGGGACTTGACAAAATGTCTTTTTATTTGGTCCAGATTATTTTGAGCACAGTATAAAGTTCCATCATTTCATTTTTAGTTTCATGACAGTTAAGCCTCAACTGTCTATGGAGTTCAAGGCGCATTCCTTGAACAAGTCATGTGTTTGGATCAACGACAGTCACAAGACACAAGACGCTCAGCATGGACCCTGTGGCCCTGGGTCCATATTCCTTAAAGGCCTCGTCAATGTTCAGAGAGGGTTGCTCTCCAGAGAGGCCTTCTGGGGATAATACAGAACAGATCTGTTGATGTATGATCTGTGGTCAACCCCGTGATGATATTTAATTAACTACGGCCATGAATCAATCGTCTTAATGGAATCTGCAGCATTTTTCTTTAAGGGGGAAAGTTGTTTTACTATAGATCATGCCCTTGTTATTAACATATGTTGCTTTTAAACGTTAGGATAAAAAAAAAAAAAGAACTTAATCTGGGTTAATGCAAAAATTCTACCTCCCATTGCATATGGGTAACAATTCATGACGACCATCATTAATACATTGTGAATTGATATTAAGAACATTTTAGTTAATAACTATTCTATCGTTAACAAACTTTAGTAAAATTTGTAATTATTTGTTATTGAGAACAAACCTATGTAATAACATTACCCGTAGAAAGAATTATAGGACTACAATCCTCATTCAATGAGAGTTTGTTTAGCTTTAATTAAGTTTGCTTATCATTTCATTTGAGTTATGCCTTTTGGATTTGCTTTGGTGTTGATCATTGTAAACGCCTATGTGCTGGAACAAGCTTGATTTATTTTTGATTAACTGCACAAGTCATTCAACATCAAGCAATCCAACATCAAGTCATTCAACATCAAGCTAGTCAACATCAAGGCAGTGGACAAAACGTGGACATGTCTACCTATGACAAGGCCTCTAAAGCAGGGGTCTTCAACGTTTTTCAGGCCAAGGACCCCCAAACTGATAGAGAAATGGAGCAGGGACCCCCTGTTGAAGACCTCTTCTCTAAAGTGGCTTTTAGAAAGCATGGAGAAGGAAGCCGCAACAAGGAGTAGTGCTATGCTAGTTAAATGTTAGTTTGTAGTTAGTTTGTGAACCATGGAATAGTTAGTTTAGAAATGATACATTGTGTCATTGCTGATAAGAGACAATAACATTTATATTAGTAAACTCTTTATTAACAGTTGCATCGTTATACCATTTGATATATTACATATTATGTATGTAATGGTTATTACTCAATTATTTGTAAAACATCTATAAAACATGAATATATATAAATGGATAAAGTATTAACTATCTGTCTAAATAAATGTGTATTAACAATGCAACATACATTTTCAATTAAACTTCATTATAGTCATCCAAATAATATTTATAGATGTTTTCCAAACAATTTATTAAAGTTTCACAAATAATTTGGTAATCATCAAAAAGTGCTTAATATAGTGTATAAAATAGTATAATGTGTCCAACAATTCACTGGTAAAGGAACATAGATGACTAAAAATTATTAAACATTATTATTACCATGTCATTGTTTGGTAACAGTAGAACAGCTCTTAACTAAAGTGTCATTCAACTATCTATCGACCATTTATGAATTGGTTGGAGTATTACCGTTTTATGCTCGACTCCCAGTGAGCTCTTTTATTGTTTTATTGTTTTTTGTTACCAACACATAAACCAATAGCTACTACTACCCAGTCTCCTGTTGCTGAACATACTAATATAACATAGAGTGGTGGCCATTGCGGTAATTTTTAGATCACACAGTAGTTATGTGAATATTTTGTTATAATATTAATAAAAACAAATGAGTCCATTTGTTTCAAACTTATCTAATGGTTCTGTCTCACTAAGACTGCATTGTTACTTTCTCAAAATGACCGTCTACAGTGAGGCCACATTCGTCTCTGAGTTCATGGTCTCAAGTCTTCTTCGATACAGCATGATGTTCATTTAGTACATGATGGTCCATTTAGAGTCAAACAGACCATAAAGCAGACCAACGATTGACGTCACGATGACAACGTCCACTACTGTCTATCGTGGTAACGCATACAAATGCAGTTGTGCAGTGAAGACGGGTCTATTGTGTTGTGTCGTTGGCTTTATGATCGTAGCTGGTCATCGCCCTCATAGTGGGTGTTGTGGGAAACACACACCATTTGTCATTCAGTGTATGCAGCCTGATTGTCTTGACGGTTTCAAACCAGATCCCACAAGTCCCTTTTTTTCTAACATCTACATTGCGACTTGGCCACTACTAGACCATGTATAATAATACTTGAAAGATTAAGAAGTCTTGTCGGCCTCTTTGTCATACCACACACACACACACACACACACACACACACACACACACACACCTGCAACACCCTTTGCACTCTCATCTGCATATCCCTTGCTCTGCACTATAAATTCCACCAGAAACAGGCCCTTATACTTTCATAAATCTCCTCCTTGTCACTTTCAAATTACAGAGATTTATTCACAGAAGAACAGGCCTGAACAGAGTCGAGAGAACAAGGGAGAGTATGGGGGAGGGTAAAAAAAAACACTTTAAGTCCCCGGCACAGCAGTGTGAGGGGATTTGGAGTGTAAGTGTGTTGTTGTGTGGAACTGCATGTGCAGCAATATATGTTTCCACTGGGCTGTATGTTCATGAATATAATGTTTATGCCTCAAAGGGGAGTCCCCTTAAGCAGCAAGAATGCATTGTGTCTGTGTGTGTCTGTGTGTGTGTGTGTGTGTGTGTGTGTGTGTGTGTGTGTGTTGTAGTATGTGATGTAATCCAGTTCTAGTTGCTTAACTGTTTCAAAACCCTAAACTGCTTCCAGTTGAGTTGGTTGAGAAGTGTGTTACCAAAGAGATCCCACCTTTGTAAATAATTGTGAGTGTTCACATTATCGGACATCTTCCGAGGGCGTTTCCGACTTTGAGCATTGTTCATCTGGTGATAGTAGATGATCCTGTTGGGAGCGTGGCCATTGTGATCGTGGCAGTTCGAAGCGCACAGATTGCTTGGACCCTCGAAGTGCTGCTAGCGAGAACCAACTATCGGCCGTTGACTCCTGGAAGCAAAGAAGAGTTTGGTTGGATGGGTATCGTTCGGAATTTTTCGATAATAGTACTCTTATCAGTTCTTTTTTGAATATGAGAGGACGTTTGAGACGAGGACGTCTCACTCCAGAACTAAAGTACCGATAGCAGAACCAGTAACTCCGGACCTTATCAATACTCTGGGTTTTACCAATTTAGAACTTGTACCTATTTAAAACGGGTTTCGGGGGGCATCCCTAATGTTAGTCTATCCAGCATCCAACAGTAAAAGTGAACTGCAGTCAATGAACCTGTAAGTTTTATTTAAAGTTAATGTTCCCAAACTGCACCGACTTCAACACTGCATGTCTTTGGGTCTCCAGCAAAAACACTCGTCAACTGTGAAGTAGATCGGATGAACTGTTCTTGAGTTATGCGAAGGACATACATACATTTATAGAGATTCTTTGCCTAATAGTTAGATATCTATTAGCATTTAATTCAATCAAACCATGGATTTTGACAAACAAGAGCCACTCATGTCTTTTTATGTCAGGAACTGGTAATAACAGGTGACTACCATACGTACAGAAAACAGATTCCACAGTCCGACACTATTTTTCCTGTTGACTTTCTTCCACAGTCGAGCAAATCCACAAACATATGCATGGTACATAATTGAATCATCTCCGTACTCTTCCTCTTCGTGCATTGCCACGACTTCTCCTGTCCCTCCACTTCTATCTCCCTCTTCTTCTGTCACTTTGTCAGAGGTGTTATGCAGTTTGGTTAAACGGAGAGACCTTTGAAGTTGTAGTTAGTGAGCTGGCAGCTCTATTCTTTCTCTTTCTCTCTCTCTCTCACTCTCTCTCTCTCTCTCTCTCTCTCTCTCTCTCTCTCTCTCTCTCTCTCACTGTAGGGGAAGACTGTGATTCATGTACTGCTTGTGAAGACCACCATTAATTTCATGTAATACAGCTTTTATCTCCATCCCTGGGCCCCGCTATCGCTTCCATTTCTCCCCTCTCTGACAGTCTTACCCCATGTTCTCTCTCTCTCTCTCTTGGTCCTTTCTGACTTTGCTCCCTCACTTTTCCATTGCTTCAATGGCAGCTCTGTCTCTCCGCCTTCCCTTCCTCCTCACCTCTGCCTTTTTGCTCTTCATCGGAGAGGGGGGACGTGTGACATGATCGTCCCCTCTATTTGTCACTGTCTGTCATACACATTGCCATTTTCTATGTGCAGGATTCTTTCTATATTCATTCATTCATTTTAATGCCATCTGGCATATAGTTAGTAAACCTGGATTTAGTCACATTTATCATCTTGAAACATTGAAA
Source organism: Cebidichthys violaceus (assembly GCF_023349555.1). Classification (NCBI taxonomy): domain Eukaryota; kingdom Metazoa; phylum Chordata; class Actinopteri; order Perciformes; family Stichaeidae; genus Cebidichthys; species Cebidichthys violaceus. The sequence goes on from NW_027176322.1 coordinate 28,466, forward strand.
TCATCAGCATTCTTATCCTCATCACCAGAATTGTTAAATGCATCACTTTCACCTTTATGACCATCATCATCCTCATTATCGTCATCGACAGAATCAATGAAAAGATTCAAATTATCATCATCACCATTCCCGTCGTCACAATCATTGTACAGATTCAAATATTCAATCAGAATCAGAATCAGAAACCGTTTATTGCCAATGTATGTTTCACATACAAGGAATGTGCCACGAAGGGTGATGCATAACACTAAAAATCAACAACAATCAACACAGTGCAAGAAATAAAAACATTGAAATGTAATAGAATATAAAATAAAGTGCACAACAAACAGATAACAGTACTTTAAACAAGTATGATGAAGTGTAATGTAAAAGTGTCAAGTGTATTGAAATAAAGAAACAGAAGGGATGTGCAGGGGTGTGACCGGTAGGAAATTGTCCTGGGGATGACAGAGTCAGTGGGGGTCCCGAGCTTTGTTGATGAGCCCGACGGGAAGAAACTGTTCATGTGGCGTGAGGTCTTGGTCCTGATAGAGGTCTTGGTCCTGATGGACCTCAGCCTCCTGCCAGATGGCAGGGGCTCGAACAGTTCATGTCCAGGGTGAGAGGGGTCGGCTACGATCTTTCTTGTTCTCTTCAGGGTCCTTGAAGCGAACAAGTCCTGGAGGGACGGCAGATTGCAGCCGATCACCCTCTCAACAGAGCGAATGATGCACTCTGCCCTTCTCCTTGGCAGTGGCTGCAGCGTACCAGACCGTGATGGAGGAGCAGAGGATGGACTCGACGATGGCGGTGTAGAAGTGCACCATCGTCTTTGGCAGGTTGAATTTCTTCAGCTGCCTCAGGAAGTATATCCTCTGCTGAGCCTTCTTGGTGATGGAGCTGATGTTCAGTTCTCACTTGAGGTCCTGGGTTATGATGGAGCCCAGGAAGAGGAAGGACTCCACAGCGTCAACGGGGGAGTCACACAGGGTGAGGGGGCAGGTGGGGCTACGCTCCACTGTCTTTAGAGCGTTGAGCTCTAGGTTGTTCAGACTGCACCAGGTCACCAGATGGTCAATCTCCCACCTGTAGGCGGACTCATCCCCACCAGAGATGCAGGGGGTCCAGGACAGGGTCGGTGAGGGTTTTCAGGTGGGACAGGACAAGGTGCTCAAAAGACTTCATGACCACAGAGGTCAGGGCGACGGGCCTGTAGTCATTAAGTCCTGTGATCCTTGGTTTTTTGGGGACGGGGGTGATGGTGGAGGCCTTGAAGGGAGGGGACACTGTTTCCTTTGTTAAAGTCACCAAGGACAATAACTAAAGAGTTGGTCCGCTCCACACACCGTATCTGTTCGGCGAGTGTCTGCTCTAAACACCGGCCAGTATGAATGAAGCAAACTCGCGGGGGAGTAAAAAGGGTTACATTATTTAAACATTATCCAGATCAGGAGAACAGTGCTGTAGAATCACTGTCACATCGTTACACCAGCCACTGTTGGAGTAGAAACAGATTCCTCCACCCTTCGATTTGTCGCGGTCCGCTCTGAACAGCTGGAAGCCAGCCAGCTGGAGCGCAGAGTCCGGTATCGTATCCACAGAGCCAGGTCTCAGTGAAGCACAGAACGGAGGATGAAGGAAAGTCTCTGTCTCTCCCCACCAGTAGCTGAATTACGTCCAGTTTGTTGCAAAGTGAGCGAACGTTGGAGAAAAATATGCCCGGCAGCGCACCGGAGCGTTTCCCTCTCCGACGGCGCTTCACTGCATGCGTTAAGGTGAGAGCACCTTTGACTAGAATGTCCAGTAATTCCACAGAAGTTAAAACAGAAGTTCCCCTGATGTTTATGAGCTCATCTCTTGTATGGCAGCAGAAAACTGAAATAACGACAAAAACAACACAAAACAATGAGCACCGAGGCAGTCGCCCGCGGCGCCATCTTGAGCTATCTTGAGAACTTCATAATTGTCATCGTCATCAGACTCATTGAACAGTCTAAAATTATCATCATTATCATCAGAATCGTTAAATGGATCACTTTAACCTTTGCCATCATCGTCATCATCAACCATAATTGACAATGTTCAAATTATTATCATCATCCCCGTCGTCACAATCATTTAACGTATTTAAGTTCTCATCGTCGTCATCAGAATCATTGAACAGATTCATATTCTCATCATCATCATCATCAATGAAAGCATCTTAAATGTCATCAATGCTATCGATGCCCTTGCTAGCATCTTCCCTCTCATTATTCTTATTATTGTAATAATTTAAATCCTCCTCATGCACATCATCATCATCATCATCATCAGAATGATTGAAATCATTTCTATCTTATCATCCTCCTCATCCCAGTCATCATAGCCAACACCCCCCCTCTGATGGATTTTAATCATCTGATCAAATGCCATCATTACAGACTTCATCAAAATAAATGTCAACACAATCAAAATTTCACTCATTACCATTCATACAAAACACTGTCAGACATTGGGATCTAACACCATCATCACCAATATTACAACCATTAATTGGGTTTGTGTGTACAGTATGTGTGTACAGTATGTGTACAGTTTGTGTGTACACGGCGGCCGTGGCTCAATGGTTTAGAGAGGGTCATCCTGCTACAGGTCCTGTGCCGAAGTGTCCCTGAGCAAGACACTGAACCCCTAACTGCTCCCCGGGCGCTTTGGTGTTCATGATTACCATTATTATCAGCACAGTTCCAATATTGATACTGTCAGGAATCACTTCCAAATTTTGTATATGCCTGAAATATCTACACACACACACACACACACACACACACACACACACACACACACACACACACACCATGTCACATCCATTGCTCTTGATTGCCACCACCCCCTCTTTCTTGCGCACACAGCCTGCAGTGGCACTGAGTCGTGGAAATGTCAGGGGTCAACTTTACGTTGACGCTAAAGCGCCGGTCACCCTGGGCCACGGTAAAGGTCGGCACCATGGCGACAGCTGTTTAATATCGTCGTTGGGGAGGCACTCGTGAGTCACTGCTCCAAATCCTCCATGTGGCATTAACATCATTTTCAGATTTCTGTCTTTTCTTTTTTTTTTTCAGATGCCATCTTGACGAATCTGTCCTGTGCCGGATGTGAAGAAAAGGTCAGTTCTCATAGTTAACACAAGTTTGACTTTCCTGGTGAAAATAGGAATAATTAAATGATAAAATTGGGTTATTAGCATCATATTGGTTACCAGTATCTTGAGCAAAGTCTGAAATATGACACATGGCGTAAAAGTAAAAACTAGGTTCATAACAAGCTTAATGAGACTTGGACTTGATTCTAAAATAGCTGATAGTGGATTTCACCCTATTTATTGGACCATCACAGCCTACATGTATGCATTGATTAGGAATGGGGGTTAGGACTAATGAACAGTGGAGAGACAGTTCTGCCAACAGTGATGCTGTGTTCACGTCGTATCGAATTTCCTGTAAATACAAGCTGTCAACTGGGTGAAACCATCCACGTCACTCTGCTAGGGGTAATTACCAGCAAGACATGGGCTTCTTTTTTTCATATATGCTACAATCCTTAAAACTTGAAATTATGAACAATATGTGTGACAGACAAAGCAAACATGGCTAATATTAATAAGAGGGGATTTCAAATCATCAGTCACTTTAATCAGTTTGATAGCCTTAAACAAGTGATGCAATTCAATTCATTTTACGATGATTATGCCAGTTGTAGCAATGTCATCTTGTCATCCTGCTCTTCCACTTCTGATGTGATATGAATACTGTAAGTGTATATAAAATAGATACAAGTAATAAAACATAAAGTGAAACAGTAAAACATGCTAAATAATACAAGACAAAACAAGAGTAAAACACGGAACAAAAAAGTGAAAGAGTGACCAAACTAGCAGAGCAGAGAGTGATGATATTCACAGTTTATTATTTATTACATTACCAGAGTTTTACTGAGGTAATATTGATCTCACTATGGATGACCATGAACGTTGACCCGATGTTGAACAGCTGATCGTCTCGGGAACTGGCCTCTGATTTAATTCAAGTGCGTTGTAAGTATTGTTTGATAAATCAACCTCATTTTTTCAAATGAACTCAAACTGTTAATGTTTCATCTAAAGATACCACAGACTGTATATAAGACGTGGACGTAGTCATCGTGACGTCACCCGTTGACTTGTGGACTGCCGTCGTAAAGCCTCGAGTTCGATGATTTTGCCGTCGCCATCTTGGATTACGGCTGTCGTTTTTTGCAGTCAATGAACAGAAGTGATCATATTTGGAATGAGGACAAGTGACGCCAAATACGTCTCTGGTAGAGACCTGTCAATCAGCGTGTAGCCCCGCCCCTAAAGCATCCCCTGCTTTATGGTCTGTTTGACTCTAAATGGAGCATAATGTACTAAATGAACATCATGCTGTATTGAAGAAGACTGTAAACTAGAGATTGAGACCATAAACTCATGTTTACAATGTTTACTGAGGGAATAAATCAAGAGAGAAGTAGAGTCATTTTAGACTAGACTTCTATACAACCAGAGGAGTCGCCCCCTGGTGGACACTAGAGAGAATGCAGCTTTAAGACACTTCCACATTGGCTCCACAGGTTGCTGCCTGAAAAATACTCAACGAGATGTCATCCCTGCCTCTTGGGTAGAATATATAGCGTAATGTCTTGGTGCTAAAGTTTAGCGTGTTCTTCATACAGGTTGTAGTTAGCTTTGTAACTCGTGGTTAGCATTGTGAAACGGTTGCGGTTAGGTTTAGGCAACAAAACCACTTGTTTAGGGTTAAAAACTAAGTTTGTGTGTTACGTAACTTCAGCTATAGACCTAATGTCGTGTGACTTTATACGATTTCTGTTGCTCTTAGCGCTAATAAGGTTGTGGATGGGTTTACATTGGAGTTGGTTGAAATCAGTGCATCTCATACAGACGCTAAAGGGTGCCTTGTGCGTCGGTTGAGGGCCACTGACCAAGAATCAGTATTTGAAGCCCCTGGGAGTGAGACCGGGCTGAAATACTGACTTGGGACCGTTGGGCACATTGAAAAACCTTTTTCCTGCTTCAAATAACAAAGTAGCACTTTTGTCTGTGGTTAAACATGCCTGATGTATCAGCGCATTCAACCCAACAGTACGCATTGAATCATTCACCCTAGCCCGAACATCGCGGCAGGTAAAAGGGAAGCTGGAGGGGCTCGACCTTGCCAAATAAGAGCTCTGTAATATCTTGTTGTAAATACTTTTTTCTTTCACATCTGATGTTGCTTTCGCCGCTTCTTTTTGTGTATTCTTACACAAGATAAAAAAGGCAGGAAAGAGATGACACCGTAAATGCTCACAGGTTCCGTGTGGTATATTTACAAGCTCTTACTTTGGAAAAGATAGGGGAAAAGCACTTTACATGCAAACCATACAGAGTGTATTTAAATGGGCAGTTTACTTTCTGTTCTCCAGCCTTTACCGATTGCCTGAGCCCTTTGTTGTTGTCCCCCCCCCCACCCCTTCCTTTACAGCCAGAATGAATATCTACACTCTGCAGCACCACAGGGGGTCTAATGTTTGTGCCGGGGGAAGGGAGGGAGTGTTTAGACAGCTAACGTATGTAGGAACACCAGAGCAGCAACCGCTCTCACCCCCCCCACCCCCACCCCCACTCAAGCACATAGACACACGAGGGGTTAATATGGCCACCAGCCGTGTGGCGTGGCTGACTGGCCCACCTTCCATCTTGCCCAGCCCAAGACACATTTTATCAACCATGGTTCATATCATCATCCAGATGCGCACACAGCTCGGTGTATTCACTGAATATAGCGAGTAACACGCCGGCTTAATCAATCCAGTTAACTACAGCAGTACGAGTATGGTTTAATGGCAATACAACAAATCAATAGAATGCCAAAGTAATTACACAATGATGACAATTTGTAAAAAGTCCAAATTCATTCTTTGTCAGGTCTGCCCGTAACAATTTAAAATGCTTGTTTTCCAACTGGAGTTCGGATCAGTCAGTGCTAGGCTATGCTAAAATGGTAGCTGCTTCATCAACGCTCAAAAAATGCCATCTAGGCATAAATATGTCAGTGACATTATTGTTTATGATGGTTTATACGAATACATTTGTGCACGTAGAGTTTCTTCCGGTCGCTATCATGTAGCTGTGAGTGACCACAGAGAGCTACAATTTTAACATTTCTGATTCAACAACGTCAGTACATCAGTAACAACTGAGGGGAATCTCACAATTGTCGCAAGCGACATTAATTGTCTTTTGATGGCATACTGGGATAAACCCAGAAAATGTCTTAATGACAAGACTTTAAATGAATAAACTGATTGTACTGACAATCTTGATATATATATATATTTCTTTTATTTTGAGGCATTGGCGTCAAACATGAAGACAAACAGAAAGAGCTCAAAGCGACTTAAACTGCAATACAAGATGAGCAAACTATCCTGTAGTGAATAGTGGAAAAGGATGCTTGAAGGATGTATGTTTTCTTGCCAGAAAGGATTGTTCATGAATGAAAATAAGATATGACCATTTTACATTTTTATTTATGTAATGGTCATCTGCTGATACCTCTCTTAATCTGTATATCAAACCATCACAACTTCTCAAACAATGTAATTTCTTACTCTACAGTTTGCCCTACATTGCCATAATATAACCCAGTCTCTCAGCAAACCCACAACACAAGACACAGGAGGAGACAGATAGCTAGAAGCAGAGGTGAGTGACCCAGGTGGTGTGCATGTGTGTGTGTGTGGAACGTAGCCATCTGCAGTCCATCACTCCTTCTCCAAGTCTCAATCTTGCTCTCGTCGCTAGCATTTGGAGGCACTAAGGTCCCTGATGCCAGCAAAGGTCAGAGCTGGTGATTTATTGGTCCTCATCTGGGAGGCCGTCTGTGGACCAAAGGATGCCTGCCGTGCCCCCCTGGATCACAGCCAACAACATGCTGCCAACAGATGAAAAGCTTGTTTCGCTTTTTTTAGCGGCCATTTCTTTACATTTCTTACGTATCGGATGAGTTAACAGCATTAACAGATACCCTGACTTGACTATTCATGAGTTCAGCGTAGTGTGTCTGTATAATGAGTTCAACCTTTATGTTGATGAATAGATATACCTATTTTGTAATATATATTTGTTGCATCATTGGTGTTAGTTCGAGTCAAATACTGTTGTGGGGGGTTATTCACTGTTACAAGGGAGCCTGTTACGCTTTCTTCTTCAATCCGGTTTCTGAGAACTACATTTACTACATAGTCTTCAGAAGTTAAAGCCTCAATGCTTTGTCAAATCAGTACAGTTTGGTAAAGATTGTTCGTACTGATTATACTGAACATTTGTATCCTGACAGGACACACAATGAAACTGAAAGGGCAGTGTGAGAGCGCAGACCTCCGCCAAGGCCAATCTGCTCCACAGTGTAATGGGTTCTTCCTTGTCCCATGCTACATCCTTCCACTAAGTTTCATGAAGGTAAACGGTAAATAGACTGTACTTGTTTCTCTCTTTTCTAGACTTCTGACCACTCAAAGCGCTTTAACAGAACATGTCATCATTCACCCATTCACACACTGATGACAAGGGCTACCATGCGAGGTACCACCTGTCCATCAGGACAGAAGTAATAACATTAATGAAGAAAAAGTGGTGTTGTTTCCATAGATTGTATATAGAAAGTGGAGGTAGTCATTGTGATGACACCCCCTGGTTTGTTGACTACACTTTTGAAGCCGTCGCCATCTTATTTTTTTGCAACCAGAAGTGACCCGGGTGGGCGGAGCCAAATACAACCCAACACCGAGTAAGCCCTTTTTTTAAGTGACCGAAACATACAATTAACTCTCATGAAGTGAAAACACACTGTGAAAGGGTTAATTCTTTCTTCCTTTTTTATTTTGACTTTCCTTGCCTCTTGTGTCCTGTGTTCACTTCACTTCCTGTCCTTGTCTGTTTCCCGCCTTTGTTGAACCCAACATTCGGGTCCGTCCACTGCTACGCCTTTTTAAGCGTGACATCCGACTAATACCCACCACATGAATACAATCCAGACATTTCAGCTCTTCCATGTGATGTGACTGTGTTTATCTTGAGAGGGTCGAGATAGATATGAAATTGGTAGCATTTTGATTGCCTCTCAACAGCTTTCAACACACAGACGTGAGCCAGCACCTCAACGCTGAAAGAGCTAACAGCGTTTACCTGAGGGAGGAACCGGAGGGAGGGTGCTACGCTCAGAGTGACTTCACACTCTGTTCAGGATGACATTACTCCACTATATCTGTACTTACCACATAGTTGTTTGCTGCTTTGTTAATGTTCAGAATGTTAAATACAGCTCCTTTAACTGGCAGTTATGTTTAAATCATTTTAAGTCTCTTGAAAATATAAATGGTGAAAGCAAATTGAAGCCTGTGGTTAATTACTACTTAATAATTAATTTTGAATAAGCAAATGATTAGGATATGGCCTTGTCATGCCAAAACCTCATCAAGTATGGACAGTATGTTGTCAAGTCAAAACCAGAAATGTATGTATGTAATGTAAGCAAATTAACTCTTGAAGTCTTGGCCGATCAATGATATTGATCAGCTGTTAATACCAGGGGGAACCATGGATTGAACAGCCTGACATGACAAGGTCTCCTAAAACCTGTAAGTAATCTAGGAATGCCAGGTGATGTTTGTCTGTCTATGATTTATTGTTTTTTTAACTGCAAAAAATGGTTTTAATCAAGATTATGGGAGCACTAATTGTACAATCGGTACAATCCTTAAACACCAAAACTAGAAGGTGTTGGTCTTTTTTTTTTTGTTCCTGCCCAACAAAGACAAATAAGCGTTTGAGTTTCTGTGTATATCTTTCTGTTTGTGTTTTGGGTTTGTGTTCAGGACATAATTGGTGGAAAATTAAAAGGAATAAGCATAAAATCCCATGAGGCCTTGCAGTGTGCTGGGTCTAGAACTACAGAAGCTCCGCGAAAGTAAGCAACAAAAACAACGGAGAAAGTAGATTAAGCAGGCTTCAATCAGACAATTCACTTTCTCACCCACATTTCAGAGCTGTTTTAAAGTGCATACTCTAGTCATCTTACATGGAAACATCTTATGCTAACAATTAAATGTACAACATGGTTCAGCAAACTCAGACAAGTGATAGTATTTAGACGGAAAGATATGTTAAATGGACTTTACTTGTATATGTTTTCTGTTTTCTTTGTATTTCTCTTTTCCAGTCTTCCAACCACTCAAAGTGCTTCAACACTACATGTCGTCATTCACACCCATTCACACACAGGAACTACGTAGGTAGGGATTTTATTAGATTTTCTTATTCATTATAATCATATTGATTTTTAATGTTTTTCAAGAATGTCACTCATAACTACCTCAGCGACAGAGCCTATAGCTGCCTGCATCTGCAGAAAAGCCTTTGACACAGTGTCTTTTCAGTGAACAGTGACTTCTAAGTGTGTCTCTTAAGTCTTTCAACCATTATCTAACGCAGACTACTGATGGCACAAACTCATTATATAGTTGATAAGAGTTACATTCCTTTAGATTATAAGTGCAGTCATTTAGTACATATTTGATTGAGAAGGATGCAGTGAAGGACTGCTTTTTTACACGTCTCAAAGCCCTGCGTTTTGACTCAGGTGGATAACAGAGTCACTCTCTCTGTTTTCTGGCAGCTACGAGAAGCCACCTTCAGTTTGTTTGTGAGACGCTTGTGTACTTCGCCAGCACTTATTCATGAGTGAACAACGGAAACATTGCTTTTGAGTAAAGCGGCAATAATGTGTGGAGTGCAACCGCAAGGTCTTTAAAGGCTTCTGTGAAAAGAGGAGAAAAACATACGGAAAATAAATAGATGTTGATGTTTGCATGAGTTGTGTATGCACACTCACCTCAAAGGAGAACAACCCTTGAACTTCATCACGGTGGTAGTAACGCTTGACAAGAGCGCAACAGCTCACTCTCTTTAAAAAGCATTTTTGCCTTTTAAAGGTACTGTTAGCATTGAGTCTCTTCAATACAACCATTTTAAAACCACTACATGAGTGCTGCGTTACACAGGAATGATTTATAGTTTGCAAATTTTAACGATCAAAAGACCTTTGGATTGGTAGTCGTAGTTCAAGCCAAAGATTCAAGTCTGGTCAAAACCATGAATGCAACATGAAAGGGTTGCAAGGACAGGAGGAGATATACTTTCAAGTTTAAATATAAGCTATTAATCCTCACCAGGGTTGTGTATTGGCAAAAATCTGTCAATATGATACGTATCATGATTTGAAGGTGAACGATTCAACAGATCCGTCTTCGCTGCCGCCTTCGACCTGCAAGTCAGAAGTTTTCGGTGGGAGGCAACATTGCTCCAGACCGCCTTGCTGGTCCACCGACACTCCGCTGGTGAAGACCTGTTGTTGAGCCCACTCGAGGGAAGGGAGGCACGAGAGAACCAGAACCAGGACTGCGTGGTGCAGACTGTCACGTTTTCTAAAAGGGCTCTGGTGCTCAGAAACAATACCGCTTTTGTCCACAGGGACCACCAAAAAGAAGGAATGTTGAAGTTCTTTGTAAGTGAATTTTAACTCCTAATTGCTAAATGTTAATTCCATGTGACAGACAATGGTGTGTCTGGTTTGTGACATCTATCCAATTTGATGATTACAACTTTTTACGTGTTACATATATCTAGCATGTTGTTAGCGAGTGAAACCAGAGGCAAACATACTGTGTATGTCCTTTTAATTCTAGCTGTTCAACCTATGATAGAGTTGATATTGGATTTTATTGTGATGTAACTGCAAGCGATGGTGGCATAGATTTGTTGTAACGTATTGCAATTGGTTTTAACTATGTAACCTGAACTCGGACGAAGGATATCACCATTAGGCAACCAGACAGAGTGAGTGAAATGGGACTGAAACAGTAACCTCCAGAGCGGTGGCTCATTGGTAGAGCCAATCGGAAGATCGGTGGTTCGATCCCCAACATCCAGTGTCCATGGGCACCAAATTGCTCCTGATTGCTGTGTCATCTGCCTATGAATTAGTTTAGTCCCGATGGGCAGCTGGCCCTGCCATCAGGGTATGAGTGTGAGTCAAATGGTGTAGTTTAAAGCGCTTTAATGTACAGAAGACTAGTAAAGCGATAAACAAATAGTTGGTTTATCATTTAACATATCTCCTGGAGAAGTCTGGTGTGTTTACTGTACTGAAACCACTGAAACATTCATCTTTGATCTGATGAACGGAGGCACAAATGGAGTCACGAAGTTTGTTTGCTTACTTACTCAGTATTGTCAGCAACGCCACAATATTTTAACTGAGGTTTGTCACCACAGCTAGCCTTCACTAGCCAAGTTTCATGGGAAAGGTATTTTCTTCCAGATTACTGTCCCAGGTTTAAACATGAAATTAACATTGTTAATGCAACTAAACTACTTGGTTAGGTTTTGTAAAAATATTCCATTTCGGCTGAGTGTGTTTATGTTTCATGAAGTTACGGACATGAATTGAAATAAGACGTCACTGACTTTTGCTTTCACACAGGACATGAACAGCAGTCTCCTGTATTTGTGATACGTAAAAAAACAAACGTAATCCGGGATAAAATATGTTAACAGCAAAAGTAATTGACAATGCAGTATCAAGGTACACAATGCACACTCTACCCTGTCGATATTGAAAAAGATTCCAGATCCATCTTTACATTAGAGGTGAAAGGTGGACAATGCGCTGTACACTACATGCCACAATAACCCCAGTCAAACACACATCCATACACTGAAGGCAGAGGCAGCCACACAAGGTGTCACCTGCTCATTAGATTATAATCTAATCATTCACACACTCACACACCGATGGCACAGCCTCCAGGAGCAATTTGGGGTTCAGTATCTTGCCCAAAGACACTTTGACACGTGGAGCCCAGGATTGAACGACCCAATCGTTCACCTGAGCGACAGCCGCCCATGAATGAAAATGTTCCTGAATCCAACTTGCTGCCAAAACATCCCACCAAATTAAAAATGTTCTTATTTGACAATAAAACGGTGGATTAGAGGCGGCACACGACCTTACTCTAAACATTAATCGAGCAGAGGGGCTTTCAAATCTGGCATTTTACCGCGGGAAAAGACATACTACTTTGCTGTCATGTGAATGAATGGGAGAGGCATTTAGTGACAAAGAGGTGGCCTTTTCCCTTTGCCATGTAATTCCACGGCGGGAGGCGGAGGAGGTTGTAGCTTTATCAAACTCTCTGAATGGCTAAATGCAATAGTTAGAACACGTTGAAAGTTCTCATCATCGCAGTGTGACAGAAAGGGATGAGGCAAGAAAAAGCAGGAAACAAAGAGAACGAGGGATTGCTGCTGGAATAAATATTGGGAAAGAAATCGCACAATGGGATAGCAAGTTTCATTTCTCAACGTATCTACATGATTAAATTAAATTACAGGGTAACGAAAAGACAAAAAAAATTTAAAAATCTATCCTGTTCATGTTCGTCAACCCTTTCCCCATTCGACAGACCACCTCCCCTCCTTTGCCTGATGGGGTGAAAGGTATCCACTGCTCCCCGGGACAGAGGAGACCTCATTTTTATATGTGAACGGCTGTGCACACCGCTGAATGACACACTACAAAGGTTGGATGCGCCGCTGCCCTTTCTCTCTTAAATGGTACGTTGGCATTTAGCTTCACACGTGTCAGCGGAACACACAACCTCCCAAGAATTTGCACCCAAAATGTGTGGAAGTGTGTGCGCCCACATCAACACTGAGGATTTCTTTTATCAGTTCCCAGGCACAGGAAATAAGGAAGTGCGTGTGTGTGTGTGTGTGTGTGTGTGTGTGTGTGTGTGTGTGTGTGTGTGAGGGAAAGAGAGAAAGAAAAGGGGGGATGATAAGACAGAGAGGAGCAAGAGCAGATTCACATGCACGTTACATTTCACAGAAAGACAATTTACATTTTGAGTCCATATTATGTTAATTTTGAGTGGCCTCTCCAGATAATTCTATTACACAGATAGCTCTCCCATGTCGTCCGGGGCAGAAACATCATTTCACCCTGGAACACACACCTGCTGACGAGCGCCCGCAACATGACGGAAAACAAGGGCTAAAGGCAGGTGGGTGTGTACCTGGGCTGTGTGTGAAAAAGGACGTCTGTTCACGGAGGCCTGCGAAGAGCAACTTATCGAAACAACTTGGGATCCGCCGAAATGCTTTTATCAGTTGCTCTTTCAATCCTGGATGCGCAGTACACAGTATTATAGCTTCTTGGAAACCATATCAAAGCATTTGCTTTTCAACATGACTCATGAGAAAACAAGAATCCAACTAAGCATTTGTTGTCTTATCAATTCTAAAAATATGCTTTTCCTGTTCAAAGCCATCACAGCTTTTCAGCGGGTGCTATTTTATACATACTCAAAAAGACTATGTTAGTATTGACTAATGAAAACAGTGAATAATCTCGATAAATATGCAGAGTTTGTAGTCAACAAGACAAGATTTTGGCATTGGAAGCAGTCTGGTTTCCGTTTGTAGCCTGAGTAGCATTGACCAATCCCATTTGAGCAGTAATTGGTTTCATGCAGGTAAACAGTAAGTGTGGAGACCAAAAGAGGAGGAACACATTGGCCGAGATGCGATCTCGGAACGCGGCGGCTACCGTCTGACTTTTTATTATTTTCTTTAAACAGATATCTGCATATGAATGCAAATATACAATACCGTTGAAGACTGTCTTTGGGGGATTTTAGTTTGGCAATTAATTCATGTGCGTTTGGCTCAGGAGGTTTTCCACAAGCCCCTTTCAGACTGGGTCCAAAACTGGACCTGGGAAGACCTTTACCTGGAACTCAGCCACATGGGCACTGGGCCACATCTAAATGTAAAGGCTATGTTTAGAACACAGGCCAATCAGATTCGTTTCTCAAATCAGATCTTTAAGACAGACTGTCCGCACTGTTATTTGCAAGTGATCAGATTGGATATGTATGTCCAGACATTGCCAACCTATCTGCATGGGTTGCTAAGGTGCAGCAGAATCATGAAAATAGAGGTCCATCATTTCGCTCTCCAAAACAATCGATGCTGTCAAGTCTCAGTGCAGAACTCCACTTCTACACCAGACAAACTCAGTGAAGGAAGAGGTTGAGATCCCCCCCCCCAAAGTGCACAGAGACAGTTTAGTCTTGGTTTAGGTTTTCCTCCTTACCCTGCTAGAATTTTAATTCCCCCCAAATTTGTGTGAGGATATCTGGTGATGTTTGGCCACTAGGCTGCTGTAACAAAATCAGGGAGTGACCTCTTCTGGCGTCGAGATGATTTAGTTTCAGTAGGTGGCAATCTCTCTGCGTGTTCAGTCACAGCAGCTATCACTGCTAAGCACCAATGCATAGCCTCTGCAGCAGCTTTTAGACCATGTGGTGCATCCTTGGGCTTCTTCATCTTGTGAACTCTACTCTGTCTGACATCCATTTGTCGCCTGATACATTTTCATTCATGTCTAAAGGACTTGCATATAGAAGAAATAATAATTACATTCACTTTGTTGCAACTTTCATATGATTATCTTTTCCTCCTTCTCATCTGCTCTTAATATAGCCCTACAATTCATATTCTCTGGAATATACCTTAAACAGGCAGGCACGCTATAAACTATCTTGTTGTGTTTTGCTGAAAATAAGCCCTTCCCGTGTCTCTGTGGTCTGTCAGAGGCCACTTTCTCTGGCCCCTCCATCTCTCTGAGCAAGTAGGAATCATTAATGAAGTGGCCTTCTCATGGATATTGACTCGACTGTCAGCTGGCCTGCCACACTCACTAATAGGAGCCATTGGTCTTGGCTTAAGACCTGACAGAGGAGAGGCCGAAAAGGGAAGAAAATGAGTGAGCATGTTCCTTCACCTCAAAATGGGTTTTAACTTTGGCCTTCAGCCTGCAAAGTTTGAGTCGTGTCCCCCCCCCCCCCCCCCCCCCCCCTCCAGAAGTGCAGAGAACTTCCTCCACTAGAAAAGAATGCTTAGTGAGAGGTGGAAATGCTTTTTCATAATGTCACGATTGCTTGTAGAATGTAAGCAAAGCCACAGTGTGTGTCACAGGAGCAGAGCAGCAAGCCAAGATAGCTCATTAAAACAGATGTGATGGTAAATTGACACTCTTTAGAGCCTCGGGGTTCTCTATGTCTTTTTGTGAATTTAAGTAACAATATGTGACATTTTGGTATGAATAAATGGCCATGTATCACTGGTTGATATAGCAATGGTTCACTGTCATCAAAAGTATTCAGTTCATAAAAATTAGAACTAAGTAGTTGCAGTTCTAAACTGCGTATTTCATTACCAGGACGAGTTCTCTATGGACAGTAAGAGGTCTTGATATTGTTTGGAGTAAACAGGACAATAACCTGGTAGGCTAAAGAATGAGCTGCCATAGCTTGCAGGGAACCAGACGGAACCTCATGTTTCATTTGTTCTAGGAAATGCGTCTGGTCCCCCTCCACTTCGAACAGATTCGCAGGGACTGAGACGTATCACAACAGTTGATCTAATATGGGGGGTGTTTGAGACGAAGGCCGAACAGAGAAGCATGGAGACATTTTCGAAAACAACAAAGATGGCTGCATCTGATGTGGAACTTTCTGTTGAGGCTGCTATTGCGTCACTATGGAACGAATTAGATGGCCTATTTTCACTAAAACCATTATCCATTATCCCAACCGCTTATCCTATTCAGGGTCGATGGGGGCCGGAACCGATCCCAGCTGAGATTGGGCAAAGGCAGGGTTCACTGCTAGTCGCCAGACTATCACAATGCTAACGCATAGAGACGACCACCATTCATGCATGTTAGCATGCTCAAATGCATATTGTAGTCTTTTCTTGTCTACTGTCTAGTGCAAAGCTAATTGCTAACACCAGCGTGATTAAAATGATTAAAAGGGCTAACATGCAGATGCTAAGCAGGTATAATGTTTAGCATGTTCTGTCTTAGCTTAGCATTTAAGCATGCTAACAGTAGCTGAGTATCACTCAACACAAAGGAGAATTGAGGCTGATGGAAATGTAATTCAGGTAAGAATTTGGTCACAAACCAAACTATTGATCACAAAACTTGGATACAATAACATTTTGACCAGTATAGGAACAGTCAAAGGATGACCAAAGTGTTGGCAATTTAACTTGAGGGGGGTTACATATCAAGACAGTCCATCTAATAGTTGTTAAAACCACATATGTCAACCTCATGGTGGCACTAGAGTCTATAGGAGTCATGGTCTGGGGAGCATAAATGTTTGTACCAAATTTGGTGCTAATCCATGTTGCAAATGTTGAGATATTTCCCTATAGGTAAGTATGTTTAACAAAAACTGTTTCCATATATTTCTGATCTGTTCAGATTGCACTTTCAGAAATAGTTTTCTTGTTCTCTGTTAAGCCCACAAAACAGAAAGGTAAAATAAGAGGTATTCATTTGACTTGCTCCTTTCCTGTGGGCCACAAGTCTACAGGGAATACCTTCTCACAGCTAAAGTGAATCCAATCCTGACTGTTGGTTTTCTCCTAAACACTGAAAACACCCATAATATGTCAAAACGTGCATAACAGTAATCAGTAAAAAGTTAAATTTGGAATGCTTAGCCTATACTATATTAAACCTGCTGTATAACTGCACAGATGACGAGGATTGAAATGGCCAAGATCTGGTCTGCAATGAATAAGTAATTTAAATATTAGCCTAAATTATATTTAACAGTTACTATAACCTGTATGGATTAGAATTAGAATCTACCTGAATATACATTTTTATACGCTTAAATAACAGTGGTTATGTGGACGGGTGGAAATGTTAAATTTCTCTGTCTTCACTCGGCCCAGACCCATTGTTAAGTGTTTTTGTGTCTGCTTAATTATCAAATTATTTGATACATCATCAATTAAGCAGCATAAATAACACACGCTTGCTTAGTTTGTTTTATGGGTTCATAGGATTTTTGGCCAAATAAGTTCTTCTAAGTTTCAGCTCTCGACGTCTTCTCTGATACAGTTTTCCCACAGTAAACATTCATTTGTCTTTGTCTTTGGACAGCATGTAACATGACCAATACTAGCTTATATGACAGAACAATTAGAACTTACCCAATTGAAACAAATTCCATTGTTCACTGGCGGATAACAGCCATACAAAAAGCGTAGCCTATACTGCCAACTTCTGACAAAACTATGGAGTATATTTGCTTTAATAGTTGGAGACGCACCTTATTTGCATTTCTTATTCAGGACTCAAAAGTTGAAAAGTTTGCTTAAAATTAGCTGAATGGAGAGACGACTATTGATAATGTAGTTTCTTCAGTTTTTTTACTTAGCTTAGCTGTCTGTCTTTATTCTGTACTCAATCATATGACATAAACTATAATTACTATTCCATCAAATGACAAACTATGATGCCATACGCAAAGAAATATTCACCTCGACTCAGTAATTCTCCATTTGTTTCCATCAGTTTAGTGTTTGAGGTTGTATGAAGACTTCACCCATATATTTTATAATGGGGTCTTTGTCGAAGTTTTTGTATTTCATGTCACTTCTTGTATAATGACAGTTATAATATATATATATATATATATATATATAAATATATATATATATATATATATAAATATATATATATATATATATAAATATATATATATATATATATATATATATATATATATATATTTATATTTTAAACCCACTAAAACCTACCTACCCAGCATCAAACAGCAGACATCCAGTTAACAGCAACTAATTGGTGAACATTCAGGAGCTAACAAGTCAGTAGTTGGTGGAGCCCAAAACAGAGCTTTTATAATTCAGTTAACTCAATAAGATAAAAAAGAAGCTCTTTGTGATTCAAACAGTCCAAATGCATGGAAGTGTGTCATGTACAACCTATTGAGGAGTACTACAGTGCGATAAGTAATAGGCATGTCTACTTTGTTTAAGTGTGTTTTTACAGTAGGTCGTATTTATCAAATACACTTCATTTCAGGACATCTTAATCTGCATTTGAGGGTGAATGCAAATGCAATACAGCAGTGAGACAACAATAGTCATACAAAGGGAAACCGAGCCTGATGTAAAACAAGGAGACATCAACTCAGGGACAAAACCAGCCAAAACAAATACATGGACTTTTAGGAGGAGCAAGGCTTGGCAGGAAGTAAGGATAGCGCTGCAAAGGTTAGTTAGCTGGCCTTTCTACAGTAGATCACCGGGTGTCTGCTGATGGGAGGGTCCCTGAGTGGTGGAGGGCTAGAGTTTTTGTGCGTGCGTGTGCGTGTGTGCGTGTGTGCGTGTGTGCGTGTGTGTGTGTGTGTGTGTGTGTGTGTGTGTGTGTGTGTGTCAGTAGAAGGGAAAGGCTGATGAACTTCACTTTCTATTAGTAGCTGACAGGGGATCGTCGGCGCGGCCTCCAATCAATAGGCTGAAGGACAAGGGTGTCAGGAAAAAAAAATGAAAGACCCTTCGCTTTCTGGCTGGCTACAAGAGAAGAGGGGAGAGGGAGGAGAAAGAAGGAGGGAGATGAGACTGTTGGAGAGATGCCGGGATAAAATTAGGAATAACGCAAATAGAGAGTGTTAAGTGTGTGTGAATGGATGAGTGTCATCTCCAGAGCACATGTGTGGTAAATTCTTCTGTGTGAGCTGTCATCAGGGTGAGGAGGGTTATCAGCCAAGGCAGAGTGTCTTCCCCTCCTATCTCCGACTCTTTGTTTGAGCTCATATAACCACGCGGATCCCAGGAGGTCCACAGCTCGCGTCGTGCAGACTCTGTGGAGAGCCTCAGCAGGTCCAAAACAAAACCTCTTCAGGTCACCGTAATGTGACCCGGACCCTTTCATATCGGCAATCAGATCATCCCGGTGAGTGAAAAGCACTGAAGACCCCGATGACAGATGACAGAGCTCATACAGTGGTTACCGCTCACAACGCCGTCCCCTAACCCGCGATGGCGGGACACCCACCCTCCGGTCCACAGCACAGTGCTGTTAGCTGATAACAAGGGTCTCATTGGTGAAAGTCTGTGTTTGTTCGACCCGTGCATCCCCTCCACGCATCCCCTCGACTTTTGCTTTGCTCTTCATACTACATCAGTTGCTCTGACCTTCTAATGCCTACGA
The DNA here is from genome assembly GCF_023349555.1 of Cebidichthys violaceus. Classification (NCBI taxonomy): domain Eukaryota; kingdom Metazoa; phylum Chordata; class Actinopteri; order Perciformes; family Stichaeidae; genus Cebidichthys; species Cebidichthys violaceus. Next base: position 47,671 of record NW_027176322.1, read on the forward strand.
TGAGATGGGTTGGGTTTACGTCCGTGTTCGATGGGAGTGAGAAAGGTTTGCTATGTTCATCCTCAGTTTGGTGCTGGGCAGGTAGTGTACAGTGGCTTCACCAGAGCTCTCCAAAGTTACTAAACGACTACGCAGGATCTGTAAGAAGTCGATCGAGCGTTTTTTGAAGCTTGGTACATATCAGAGACTGAAGTCGCGGTGTCTTTGAGTTTGACCATTCCTGTCCCCTACTTCTACTCCTCTAGTACAGAAGTAAATTGTTGGAGTACATTAAAGAAAACAGCCTTGTTTTAAGTGTGGTTACCATGCACTTTTGAAGTAACAAAGGGTTTTGTGACATTATAAGGGAACCAGTATTGTCTCCGTCCATAAAGGAGCATGTGTTTGTTTTCAATCATCAGTCAGTAAAAAAATCAATATTTTTGCATGCGATATCCTCGATGAGAGTGCACATCAGCATGTATGAATGCAACACAACCGCCTGTCCTCCGGCCCCCGTCCTCCTGACTAAAAGCCTTTTTGACATGAATTAGCATGTCGTCCTTAAAAGGTAGACGGGTCCAATTTTCCTCTGAAAGGTCTGTCTCTAATAGGTACTCCTTCACAAATTCCAGCCCGATCTAACCTTGAACAAAGACCCCCATACTTTCTTTACACCTCCCTCTCCTTATCTTTCTCTAGTCTCTCTCTCCTCTCTGAGTAAAAAAAAAATACAACACACATAAAAACACACCGGCAGAGAGAAGTTGTCATATCAAGGCTTATATGCAACAACAAAAAAAAAACACAACAAAGATTTCATTTCCATAATGCATCCTAATGGATGGGCGATGTGTTTCAGCAGGTGAGACCACAGGGCAAAGGCTTCCCAGACAAACACAACAATAAACCTGACAAGCACCATTATGCCGTACATATTACAGGCTGTTAGGGAATGGAAATGATGATAATTAGCTAATTCAGCTATAATCTCATTTGTTTGGCCTCACCTTTTGCTAATACGACTTTGACCCCGATGCTTGAACGTTCCAGACGGCATAAATGAGAGTGCCAGGATGCTAATTTAGTAGGCATATACACTGGTTGTGTTGTTGCTGGGATACATGTAGGTTTGCGTGTTACAATATGTGCCTTTAAGCTGTTGGGTTTTTGTTAATGACGCGTCTCTGTGATCATGAAGACATTTTGAAGAGTTGTTCTCTTGTATTACATTTTTTTTTTTTTTTGGCCCTTTGTTTTAAAATCAATAAAAACAGATACTACACAAACACATTAACCGTCTTTGACGTGCATGTGTGTAAAAACACGTCACACGTATTTTATACATACACACACACACACACACAACCATACATATGTCCCACAACAAAAAGACACATTTACAGGCATACACAATGTGTCACATGCACACAGTTATACCTCTATCATTAAGGCATACGCATACAAATAATGTACAGACAAATACGTACGTTCCTTACCGATACCTCCACCCTGTAATCTGCTGTTGACCAGGAACATTCCTTCAGCTCGGCGACAGCACATGCCGCTCAATCTCCTCTCTAATAAACGCTCCATAGGCGCTGGGCAGCGGGCCACAAACAGGGCCGGGTGGGGTTGAGCTATGGTTTTGTGTGTGTGTGTGTGTGTGTGTGTGTGTGTGTGTGTGTGTGTGTGTGTGTGTGTGCGGTTAGACCCAGGCTTTCGAGCCGGCCTTTCATCCAGCGCCGGCCTCGACCACGTGTGAGCAGCTAAGGGGTTGAATTTCAGAATTTATTGGGTTCCTCTGGTTCCCCGGTTCATATTCTGCGTTTACAATCCAATTTCCACTGCACCGCCACCGGACGTGGGTCTCTGTTGAACAGGACTAGTATTAAGTCCACAGAATGACATTTGCTGAAATGATTTGGTTCCCCGGATACAGCCGAGTGAGATTTAATTTAATTCATTCTGTGTAGCCGAAAATCACAAATTTGCCTCAGAGGGCTCCTCAGATGAGATGAATGGATGAATCTCAAACTCTGACTCCTGCATTGATGTCGATAGAGTCACCTGATGACCAGCTGATGACCAGTTGATGACCAGCTGATGACCAGCTGATGACCAGTTCACCGTTGTGTGCCGTCTGCTGCGGTTGACGTTGGTGGCTTCTTGCATTGCTTCTCTGCAGTTTTGTGCGTTCTTCTGTGCTGGAGAGTCCCTGTTCGGGCGTCACTTTGTGATAATTACCCCACCACGAAGCTACCAGTTTGAACAGCACAGGGACATGCACACGTCCAATATTTCAAATCACATACAAAAAAAAAAGGTTTTCAGAACTGCAATTCTCAGGATTACTTACTTTACATTCAGTCATTCAACCACATCTTTTAACAGTGACTGGACAGACTGGCACGTGTGTGAAACAAGAGATTTCTCTTTCTTTCAATCCCTCTGTGTGTCTCAGTGTCAGTAAATGGGCTCAGGTGCACCGGCCGACATTGAGGGAAATATTCAAACGCCCTCTCAAATTCCAACTGGCAATCGATACGCGACCGCTCAGACCACGCTCACCAATTACTCCCGTGCTTCACTCAAGTCTGTTACCTTTAGAATGCTGATAGAAATATATTCGTTCAGTAACAGCAGCGGAGATACAGACACGAGACATGGGAAGAAAGACGGGGGATGACTTCCAACAAAAGGTCCATGGCTGGAATCACACTGGGGACATTGAGGATATCGCCATTAAGCTTCCAGGAGGCCTCCATCCTCCTCCTTTTACATGGTTACCCTGCTTGAAGCCTAATTCAAAATGTGTAAGAAGAAGGTAGACATCTACAGGCTGAGTAGTTAGAGTCTGGAAGTCTTAGATGGAGATGCCAAACTTAATTGTTTTCTTTAAAATGAAGCAATGTCTAATAAACCTCGCTATAAGCTGTAGGTTCAGATTCAGATTCAATTATTATTATTTTATTTTTTTCCCTTTTCAGATTGTTTTATATTTTTAAAACAGGTCAAAAGAGGTGAAGTTATTCAGCATTTCAAAAGAAAAACGGAAACATTAAATTAAAATGAATTAACATAAATTAGTAATAATGAGAAGCACCAGACTCTGGACTAACATCCATATCAGCATTAGATGCTTCGAGCAACTGATGCAGTATAAAGACCGACAAGGTACTTTTGTTGCCTAAACTTAACCAAGTTTTTTGGGGGGTTTTTGCGTGATAACACCTAAAAACTAAATGAACCTCCCGTACGTTGGAGGTTTATTTTGAAAACAAGTCCACACTGACGTTAGAAAGGTACCGTGATCATCATAGTTTAGGGCCACTGGCCGACCTTCCATTTTTGATGCGTTGGGAGTGAAACATTGTTTGAATCATTGAATCATCTAGTGACTCCCTCAGATTCTTCCTTGGGATCGTATTTATTCGGCAACATCAAGAATGTTGGTGTTGGATGATTCTGCCAAACCCCAGATAATGATCAATGACAAGGTTTCTTCTTCATGTCTTCCAATGTCAATCTTTTTAAAGTTTCCTGCACATGATAACTACAGCACCGTTAAGGATAGGGGAAGATTGTAGTTCATGTAAATCCAAGGAGTAAACGCAGGTCTCTGACATATCACAAACTCAAACTCTACAAGGCATTCCACCTTTACAGCTCGCTGGATAATGGGCACACTATACTCCCTGCAATGGTATTGGACGCAAATCATGAAGTGCGGAATTGTCAATTTATGGACAAAATTGCTGGATTTGCTATATTTTCCCAGCCCCATGGTGCGAATCATTGATTTAGATACATTAATGAATTAATCTCTGGTTCTAAAGAGTGAGGCCAATGCGGAAGTGCCTCATTCTGTCTCAATGACCATCCGCCTGACTCCTCTGGTTGCAACAAGTAGTCCGATTGTATTGAAGTCTGAGAAAGTGACACTACTTCTCAATTGATTTATTACCTTAAACATGAGTTTATGGTCTCAATCGCTAGTTTCAAGTCTTCAATGCAGCATGATGTTCATTCAGTAAATATAGTTTACAATAGACAATATAGCAGAAATGGCTTCGGGGTGATGCTACCGTGTGATTGACAGGTCGCTGACAATCAAACTCTTTCTCGTACTCTCTCTTTTTGTTTCACTCCCTCTAAATGCCCCATTCGTAGCCTCCTTCCACCTCCCCGTCATCTCCACTGCTCGAGGGTCCCATAATGCACCTCTCAACAACAATCATTAGCTAACCCCCACCCCTTCCTCCATTTACACATGCCAGTACCTCTCTCGCACCTCCTCGACACCCCCCCCCATCTCCTTTGTGCTGTGATATGAATGCACTTTGATGCCTAATAAGTGGCTGTGTCCTTTTTGACATGAGCAGCCTGTGCCTGCCCCGTTCAGCCAGTAATTAGCCTGCTCTCCTTACTTAGCAGCCATGTACAAATTAGGCCGCTCCGCCTCTCTCTCTCTCTCTCTCTCTCTCTCTCTCTCCTCCCCCCCCCCCCGGCCTGACTTTCATTCATTCACGGGGTACTGTCTGTTTCCCTCTCAGTCTCCGTCTTCTCCTGTCCCTCATTTGCGTTAAGTTCTTTATAGTCTCTGTTCGTTCTTGCTCTCTCTGTCTCTTTGTTGCCTCCTCTTATCACGTCTGGTCATGTGGAAGACGAGCGAGATGAGTTTAATTAACATCAAAATGTCTTCAAAAAGGATATAAATCTACATTAGCCCTCTGAAGCCGTTACTGTTTTTGTTTGGTGTTCACTCTCTTTATTTACAGGACCGTGGCATAGTTACATGTCTTGGATAGGCATGCCGTTATATTTATATGTAACAATCTCTACTACTCAGCGTAACGGACCGGAGCGTGCAGGACGATCAGAGTTTCACTCCGTCGCTGGTCTTTTGAACACGGGGCTTGTAGTTGATGCGTCACTGTTGGTATCAACCGACCAGGTTCTCAATGCGTTACACAGTTGTGTGCGCACCAGGGCACACATCGTCTCTGGCACATGGTCCTCATTGCTTTGCTTCCTTTGTGTTTTACTAAACATGCAACTGTCGCTGTTGATTACAGCATTTATACAGAGAACTTTACATACACACTAATATCATTATTACTATACTATTTGCAAATTTGATTGGCTGCGTAGGATAGTTGCTGACTTGATTCAACATTTCCTATTACTCCATGTTTTTCATTTTTGTTGGCATTTAGCCTTTTTAAAAAAACGGTTTTCTTTGTTAAGGCCGAAGCCACCATTAAGGCAAGGTCTCAAAAGCACGACCCACGTCAGGACAGCTCCATAAAGTCTCACAGTCTTTACTTGGCAGAGGTTCGGTAAACAAGAAGGCATTCACTTCACGCAAAAACACGGACTAAATACCCTAGGGAGGAGGAGGGGTAACTGGGAACAGGTGAAGCTGATCAGAGTGGGGAAAGGTAATCACACTGGTGGGAAACACACAAGGGCAGGAAGTGAAGTTGTCTGAAACGGATGGGAGAGGTGATTGACAAAATAAAACAGGAAACCCACAAATGCAATGACAAGGGAACTTGACGAGGCGTTACATCGTCTCCCGCTCCACACAAATCAACCGACTGGTTTCAGGGCAACTCCATGACTCCATGGCACCATTATACTTTGTTCAGAAAGCATGATCAACACCCTGGGGTTAAACACGAATAAGCAATATATAGCAGTATATAATATATTGTTTTAAATGATCAATACCTTTTGAGTATCCCTGGAATACCAAGGTCGGGGATTGCGCTGAATGTCAGTCTTCCTTTAAACTCACATTCTGGCCAGATCGCACACATTACACCTTTAAAAGTTAAATCCCTCAGGTTTGAGTGTAAGGCGAATGAAGTGATGAATGGGTTCACACACACAAAAAACAACACAAATACAGACAGACACAACAGATCTTTGAGTGCTTCTCCAGCTGCCCCGATGACCAATCTTTGACAACACACACACACACACACACACACACACACACACACACACACACGCACAGCTTCATTCAGCCAGCCTGTCTTCCCTCACACCCCACTCCCCCAGACTCCTCATGTGCCCCAAAATCAAAAGAGATGTAAATAAGTTCATGCACTTAGGGACCTTTGTTTAGGGCGCCCACGCTGGAGAGGCCTGACAAGTGCTTGTCCTTTGTCTCCTTCCTCTCCCATCTCTCTATCTGCATAGAGGGCGACTTCAGGAGTGTCTCTTTATGAAAAGAAGCTTGTGTTTCCCCTTATGGAGATGAGATGCTGTTTGTGCATGTGCAAGGAGAGGGAAGATATGTGTTTATGTGCATGTCTGCTCCTATGAGTCCTGCTGGTAATGACAAAAACAAACTAAAAGTAAGAAACAGCTCATGGTGTTACCCATTTAGCCTTGTGTCAAGAGTTGTGTTTAAACAAAATCTGAATTTGGATCCTAGTCTAGCCTAAGACAGGCCCAGATTTAAGCCTGACTCACCCCTTTCCTGAGGGGAAATCCAGTCCAGGAACGTGGTTGGTACTAATGACGGCCTATTTGGCAATGTGAGGGGTCCATCGGTCCAGTCCTAGACCTCCCAATCTCAATCTCATTGGGGCTGCCCCCATATTACCAAACATGTTTGGTAATATCAGGACGATAACATCAGTACTTTCTGAGTGGGACCATAATAGAAACATGAGAGAGACAAACGTAGCCCTTGAGGCTAATGCTAGCTAGCATACTACATGTCCTATTCTGCCCGCGCTCTCATTGTTTCAACAAGCTGCTAGCTTGACAGCTGTGAGTACCAACAATAGCAATGTTTGTTGTTTGCATCCATTATGATACGTTTAGGTTCATAATGATAATTTTGGGGAAGTGGCTTTGAAAGGAGGCCAGTAGGGATGAGCTGTCAGCGTTGCTAGCTAGTGTTGCTAGCTACTTTCATTGGAAAGGAGTTAGCAACACTAGGCTGGGTTTTTACATTGGATCATTTTTTAAATATGGTGTACCTTTGGTGGTTTCTCAAGATTATCAACCCTAGCTTTAACCTTTCACCTCCATATCACAGTGAAGATTAGACACATCCCCCCCAACAGATACTCATCCAGACGTTTAGCCTCCTGCTTTTGTTTTTTGTCACTTGCAAAGCATTTCTACATCAAGTTGTAGCACCAGGTCAGTCTCAATTTGAATCACAATGATTTCAATAATATCCTGAAGTATGTGAATCACTATTATTTTAAAATCCTGTAGTATGTGTATGTTTAAGATTCGAATGAAGACCATCTGTGCAGTTTCTCCTGATGTTCGTGGTCAACCTGATTTCAAAATTGATTCTGAAACTCCTGCAGGCTGAGCACAGCTTTAGCCAGCGTATCAAGAAGACATTTGTAACACAGCTGTATTTTAGGCAATATGGCTGCTTACAAACCAAAGTGCAGTATCATCTCCAATTACACAGGCGACCAGACTCGGATCGCTAATTGAAGAGGTTGAATCACTAAACATCAGGGATAATATTATCTGCATTTTTTCCAGATCAATTTAGCACACTTTAATGGAAACTGCAAAATAACTGGATGAATTAAAAAAAGGCAATATGAAAGGATTTTATAACTAAAAGCACCAGGCAATCAGATGAAATCACAACAGTTATGAGTTTGGCAGGCATACAACGTCCAAAGCTTTTTGCTGTAATGGCTGGCGCTATTATGAGCATTAGTCCAATTCCCTCACGGATTCAGTATTCTGTGGTGAAATGTGTCAGGAACACACACACACACACACACACACACACACACACACACACACACACACACACACACAATGCATCCCCCATGTGTCAGGTCCGGTTGGGTGCTGCGGTGGTGCTGGGAGTGTTTGTAGGTTGGCTATTGAGGAGGGGCAAGAGGGCAAAAGGGACGTGCTGGCATAATGCATTTACTAATAACTATTTATTATTGTTGGTTCCCCGGGGGAGCACTTTATGGAAATGGATGTATATGAAGGGCAGAGGTGCGAGAAGGCCACTGGCAAAATTAGCTTTTTAGATTCCCCCACAATGTCCTACCAGCATCGTACCTGCTCTACCAGTGGTGTAAAAGCTCTGATCAGAGACATGTGTTTGTTTATGAGGATGCAGAGTCACAAAATGAAGGTGCATTATGAAAAACAAAAACTTGTTTTTAAATCCAGGGATAGTTGGGGCAATTTGTGTGTGAATGCTGTCTGTCAGATCAACCCAGTCACCAGAAAACAATGTTGGCCTTGTGAATGCACAAAGGTTTAGGCAACACAACTGCTTAAAGGGTAAGGTTAAAAAAAAGACAGTGGTTTGTGTTGAAATAATGTAATAACGTACCAAAACAAAGTAACAAAGTAACGTAAGAAGATAAAATGACAAAGTAACATAAGAAGATAAAGTAACAAAGTAACATAAATTAACGTAAGAACATAAAATAACAAAGTAACACAAAGTAACATACAGTAACATAAAGTAACATAAGAAGATAAAATAACAAAGTAACATAAAGTAACATAAGAAGATAAAATAACAAAGTAACACAAAGTAACATACAGTAACATAAAGTAACATAAGAAGATAAAATAACAAAGTAACATAAAGTAACATAAGAAGATAAAATAACAAAGTAACATAAAGTAACATAAGAAGATAAAATAACAAAGTAACATAAAGTAACATAAGAAGATAAAATAACAAAGTAACATAAAGTAACATAAGAAGATAAAATAACAAAGTAACACAAAGTAACATACAGTAACATAAAGTGACGTAAAGTAATGTAACAATGTAACATGACAACGTAACTGTCACGCTTAAGGCGTAGTAGTGGACGGACCCAAATGCAGGAATACGCGGGGAAACCCAGGGTTGAATACTGGTGGTTTTAATGATAAAGAAAATGGGCAACACAAAACGTGCGAAGCAGAGAAGTCAAAAAATGAGCAACAAAATGTCCAAGTAAACTTCTAAACAGGGAACACGGCAGAGAACAATGAGGGAACATAACGGTAATATCACAACCTAACATTACTTTACAAGCATTATAACATTATGTAAGTGTGGAGTCAATGTTTACTCTTGGTTTCACACGGACATGAACACCAGTCACCCGGGTGAAAGTCCTACCATCCACCTCACTGGACTTTTTCACTTATTCTACTCGTTATTATGCCACGCAGCTCTCAATTGCGACTGCTTGATATACTACGCCACTTGCTCAAATCAAAGGCAAAAACATCAACATTTAGTGTATCATATTGAAGAAACATTCAATGCAGATATTTTTTTGCTAGCGACTGCGCTGGCCAGATACATCACTTTCCTCCCTCAATCAGCTCATATATATCAAGTTCACACTTTAGAAGAGACGAGCTTGTATAACACTCTTAATTAACGCACACACACGTGCAACACACAGCTGAACTTATGTGTCATACTTATTTGCATACATTAATTAAGTGCTTTCCTTCTAATAACACAAAATGACAACTGCGCTGCATTAATGAGTCCACTGTTCCAGTGACGCACAACACTTCTTTACAGCCACAGTAGCTATCATTTTGCATACTTTGCATATTTTAACACAGACTTCAACCAACAGGAACACTCACCACACATAACACAGGAGTGCTGTTATGCACTTAGCCCTGTAAAATACATTCTTACAACTAACGTCTCAAGTGGTTATGTGAATGTGATCTTTGAATATGAAATATTCACTTATTTAGAAGGAAATTATCGCTTTTCATCTCAAAAATGTGCAGTGCAGTTACAAAGGACAAGCTCGGGAGGCCATCATTTCTCAGTGTTAATGAAAGATAAAGTATGATAAAGAAACACAAATATAATAACGCCATTTTCCATAAATTCACCCCTTCAACTGGCAATTTAAAAATATTTAAATCAGGCTGGAAACATGATTTCATCCATTCACACTTCTTTCACTTTCCATCAAGTAATGTTAATCATGGGTGTGTGAATTTATCCATATTTGCATGTAGTATTTGGACGTTTGGAAGTAAATGACATAATCACATGAGGTTAGTTAAAAAATGGTTTGGTCAATTTACATATATGAAAAAACAAATAGCGTATGTGCATTTTTCTAAGCCTTGCAAACCCATCATGTGATCAGACTCCACAGATACAAAGCACTGCTGCATTCCAAAGCCTAAGCCGTGTATTAATTACGGTACACATTTCAAAGCACCACGGTATGGAAGGTTTTGTTCATACATGGCAGAAGCAGAGAGCCACATTATCCACCTCTGACGACACACAGACAGAAATATGAGCACATCCTGGCTCCGAGGTTGTTCATTATGTAATCGTTTATTTAAGGAACCAGTCAGGAAAGCCTAATGATGTTTGGAAGAGGAAACACGTCTGTGAACTGTTTCCTGTTTGCACTTATCTTCACTGCTGGAATAAACCTGAGTGTTGATTGATGTTTAGTGGCAAACAAACTAGAAAAAGCCAAAACTAGAAAAAAACAAGTTACAGTTTACATCAACAGGGGTCCACTGATTACATCTGTAGAAAGGAGAAAAGTACTTTTCATAAGACATCATATAAACTGTTTTATGAGGATATGTTGAGTTACTTGATATGTTTTTGGTGTCGTCCTCCCATTGGGCACACAACGGTCCTGTGGAATGAGAGATTATAGTTCTGAAAAATCTGAGTTTTCCCTTTGAATAAAGTGGTTTAAATCATCTGCTAATCAGAATTCTCCAAAGGCACAATGAATGAAAGTGCCTCCTTTGTATAAGCGACTAATGTCTGAGTGACTATAAGACTCAGCAAACACTTACCTGATGATTCCAGCCAACATTTTCGGACAAAGATTGAGTGATGAAGTAAAAAAAAAAAAGGATAAAAACAAAGAGTTTAAAGCCGGTCACAACCCTTAGCAGGAGGAAGAAATGCCATGGCGACCAGGCAGCCGGCCTGAACTGTAATTAATGAACAAGTTTCTCATGGTTAACTTTTATGAAGCGATACTCCTGCGTCCTCCAGCCGGCAGGTAATAGGAGAGGCCTGGGGAGAGGGAGACCGAGCAAGGAAAGGACAAAGGAGGGAGACACTCGACCCCATTATTTCTCCTCAGCCGCTCGTAAACACAGCATCCCGTAAACTCATAAAACCCGTTCCCACCGCGACTGGGCCCTTAAGCTGCGGCCCGGTGAATCAGAAAGACACGCAACGCGCGGTGATGGGAGCCTGTGCCGTCGAAGGGATGTTACGCGTCTGCATTTTGACACGTTGTTTTATTTGCATCAATTCATTGGCATCATGAGAAATGGTGGTGATTCTTCTGATTAGTGGTGTCTAGTTAAAGGGGAATACTGTGCCTGATTGATTGATCGTGGACATCCTTCATGCTGAAAGGCTTTATTCCCGGTTCAGGCAACAAAATACGTCTTGAAAGGTCATTAATTAACCTCACAATGCATGCTGGGTAGATTTGCGTAGATGAACACGTGGTCAACGATGACCTCACGAGATCGAGGCGGCCGCAGTTATTCAGAGCCAGACTGCAAGACCCAAAGCATGATGGGAAACACCTACAGATCGGATCTAACAGGAAGTAACTGTTTCTTTGACTTCCTGTTTATTCTTTGATTGCAGATGAAAGCTGTCCGACTTTGAAAGAAATCCAGACTAGCTTGTTTCTCACCATGCTTAGCTTCTAAGGTGTAGCATGTGACGACACTGAACCAGCACGACAGCAGCAGACGTGGTTTAGTGTGAGTGGCGGCGTGTGATTGGTTACAAAGGGTGCAGTTTTTTTTTTTTTTTTGCCTTGACTTAAGAGATTGACTCTCACATTAGGGCAATGATTAACATATAGGATGTAATTACAGTTTTGATTAATTTAATAAAAAAAGACAACAGGATATTAAGACCCACATCTGTGCAGGCCAAGAGCCAGATCTAGCTCAGGACTACTGATATAGGTGTCTGAAGGCCAATACAAATAACAGATCATCGATATCTTTAAATCTGCCAAATCTCCCAGAAAGAAAAAGCCTCGGGAACAATTTTAGAATGAAGATGTTGGAAAAACCATTCTGACCCGGCAATATCTGGTTCTAACAGAACACGACTCACCCCTGAATATCAAACCCCGCTGAGGGGATTTCCCCACGTCCAACAAAACCCCACCAGCAGCATCAGGCTTTGTGGAATATATATATGGAGAAACACAAATCCCAAACATATTACCTCATATAATAAAACAGGGATCTGAGCCGCTAACACCTAGCAGGGTCTGTGTGTCGCTCGTTTCGATGACACAAAGCTGTTTTGTTCATGTAGGAGCGTCCGTCTCTCCGGCGCTTCATAAAGGAGCATTAGCCGTCAAGACGCCAGGGCTCACATCTCAGCCGCTTCAGCACCGCCGCGCCTCTTAGCGCGCCTGCTAGCATGTTATTAAAATGACGAGGACTCCGCGCGGGGGTCGCGGTGACGGTCTGCTACCCGCTCGGTGTTGTTCCAAGAGAAAGAGGCTGTGGGTGCGTGAGGTCGGCAGGACGGGAGAAGCGAAGAGTCTGATCGGTTTGAAAAGCCACCCTGCTGTATCTACCTCATCCGTCACATTTGCTGCAACCCTACAATATATAATATATATATATAATCTATTTGTGTTAAGTTCTCTCCTGTTACCTCTGCTTCTTCTCACTGCACACACTGCAAACAATAAACCCCATCGTGCATAACGACGGACGAAGAAGGACACCGGCTATCTGGCATGAGTGTGTGTGTGTGTGTGTGTGTGTGTGTGTGTGTGTGTGTGTGTGTGTGTGTGCACATTTGTGAGTATTAGAGAGAAGGAACATAGTGTGGGGGGGTTGCAGTATGTTGCTGTGTGCATGTATGTTTCTGTGCGAGGAAGGACACGGCCAGAAAGGAACTTTTTTTGGATCCGGTTTTGCGCTGCAGGCACTAGCGCAGACTCGCCGACCGCTGCTGTTGCTCGACATTCGTAGAAATGAGAAATTCCTTTTCATAAGACATCATTCAAACTGTTTTATGAGGATATGTTGTATGACTTGATATTTTGGGGTATTGTCCTCTCATAGGGCTCACAATCTTCCTGTGGATTGAGGGATTATTGGGAATATCTCAAGTCTCCTAACTGCATCCCCGTTTCCCTCACTTGCGTCCTTTCCTTAGTCCATCCCACCAAGGATGCATGGAGGAAACCATGCGATGAGAGAAGAAACGAGGAATTATTTTTTAAGAGATAGGAGACGTCCTTTCCTCAGTTGCGTCACGTGAAGCGCCGTCTGTTTCTGATGACGGAGGATCAGCTGATCACATCTGGATCAGCTGATGGTCGGCTTTAACAGCTGGAGAGACTTTTGAGAAGTTTGTGTCTGTTCACATGATCACTGTACTTCATAATAGTAACTAATACTACTAATAACTAATAAAGACACAGTTATCACCACTGTAGAGGTGTGTTCTCTGTTACCTCTTTAATAAACTGTGTTCCGTTTATGAACGCAGGATCGAGTTCTACTGCAGAATGCGTTTGTACATTTTGAAATTCTGATAGTGACGTCATTATTAAATAACCCAGAATATGATTATGGTTTCTCTTGAATATTGCAATTCATTTATTAGGCGCCGTGTTTCAGGTTAAACTTAAATGATAAAACTCATCAAACACTCACATACGTGCGCGTGCGTGTCACAAACGTGCGCGTGCGTGTCACATACGTGCGCGTGCGTGTCACAAACGTGCACGTGCGTGTCACATACGTGCGTGTCACAAACGTGCGCGTGCGTGTCACATACGTGCACGTGCGTGTCACATACGTGCGTGTCACAAACGTGCGCGTGCGTGTGACAAACGTGCACGTGCGTGTCACATACGTGCGCGTGCGTGTCACATACGTGCGTGTCACAAACGTGCGCGTGCGTGTCACATACGTGCGTGTCACAAACGTGCGCGTGCGTGTCACATACGTGCACGTGCGTGTCACATACGTGCGTGTCACAAACGTGCGTGTGCGTGTCACATACGATGCGCGTGCGTGTCACATACGTGCGCGTGCGTGTCACATACGTGCGAGTGCGTGTCACAAACGTGCGAGTGCGTGTCACAAACGTGCGCGTGCGTGTCACATACGTGCGCGTGCGTGTCACATACGTGCGCGTGCGTGTCACAAACGTGCACGTGCGTGTCACATACGTGCACGTGCGTGCGTTGAGCTCGTGCGCTGTGCTTTGATGCAGATGCTGCAACATTGGGGACAAAGGAGCACACGGGAGAGACGGGCTGCAGCCGAACAATCGGAACAGTTCTCGGGCAAATGAATGCATCTTGCGTTGCCAAATGTTGTGCCCATTCACAGGCAGTCCTACTTATCTGTGCTGGCGGGCGGCAAAGAGAAGCGCGCAGCGTTCCATCCTGAGTGGATCTGTGTCCGGCCAGGCCCAGCAGAACAAGTCAACCTGTCCTTTACGGATATAATCGGGGGAATCGGCCCTCGCTATTGCTTCCTGCCGGTGTTACACTTCGACAATAGTTCAGAATTGGCGCTCATATATTTCAGGATATCTGTGTATGAAGTGAATACACACAATGGGGCCCGGCAGCTCAGGCTTATGTATCAGCTTCCAGCCTTCCCCGGGTCAGGCTGACACCTCTGGAAATTGAAAACGGCGAGGGCCTTGTTCACCGAACGAATGGTCCTACAGAGCGGGGATGCACGCACACACACACACACACGCACGCACACACACACACACACACACACACACACACACACACACACACACACACACATGCGCGTCCAGGCATTTGTCATTCATGGAATATATATTCCCATGCAGCTCCTGCGCGAAAGATATTTTAAAACATGAATGAAATCTAAATGAAATCTTAACATACAAGCGCGGCGCCACGCATCACTCATGCCTCGTGCGGATCGCACGCGCTCGGGGGGGGGGGGGGGGGGGGGGGGGGGGGGGGGAGAGTTCGCCGCGGGGCGGCCTCCGTAATGGAGGAGCCGTTTGCAATGCAACGTGGGTTTAATGTAAGCGACTGCAAGGGCTTGATACAAAGACACCTTCCTCTTCCCTGCTCACTGAGATGCAAGAAGAACTGCATTGAAACAGCTTGAGGAAGATGTTACCTTGAACCAGTTTTATATATATATATATATATATATATATATATATATATACGCTCCTAAAACTCTGTCTTTCTTCATCTGAATTTATGTAGGACGGAAGCTGAAAAGTTAACATGAATAAACACACACACACACACACACACACACACACACACACACACACACACATGGCGCAGCCTTTGGGAGCACTTCGGACTTAAGGAGGCGGGCATCGATCCGCCCATCTTCCAATCACTGGACGACGTGCTCTACCTCCAGAGCTATGAAAATATAACATGAAAATATTTCAGCTCTATTCTCTCACCTGAAGAACATGTCAGACGTGAGAACATCTTAATCCAGAGTATATTAAAAAACAATATGATTTGGGGGGAATAAATGGGCAGGGAAATAATACAAAAGTACATTCATATAAATGTGTTTATATATATATATATATATATATATATATATATATATATATATACATTTAAAAAAATAAAAGCAAAAATAGAATTTAAAAGATAATACAAATGAATAAAAAAGAAAAATTAAATAGGACAGTAAATAGAGGAATTAATACCTTGATAAATAAATACATAAACAAGCAATTTAAAACAGGAATTTCATGACATCACATTTTATACATTTATGTATTGTTGATCTATCTGTCCTCTCCATGAATGGGCCCATTGATGCTCCAGCTGTACTTGCTGTGAGGACTGCAGGCCTACTGTAAGCCTTTACAGACGGAACCCCCGCCGTGCTTCTGCAGAGCATCCTGTACATCAGCCAACCTTTACATCCCACCCTCCCATTAGCGCTGTTATTTAAATCAATTTGCTGTTTCTGCAATAAAATCAATGGAGTAAGCCTTCAGTCCCTATTCAAATAAACACGGCATGTATTAGTGTCA
>NW_027176322.1:63809-141309 GCF_023349555.1 Cebidichthys violaceus
GTTCAAACATTTATATCTGAGCGACAGTTGCCCTCTCATCTCCATCGATGGACGGGCGATGTTTTCAAGCCCTATTTCATTTATTCCAGGTAATTGAAATGTGAGGCGCACCAGCGGGTCGATAGCGACGGAGGGAACTAATAAACAACACGGCGTGTTCATTGTTTTAATCACGCCTGATGATTTTCTCTTTCACAAGTTTTAAACACTTAAAACTCCCGCCACCGGCATGCACCATTAAGGTTTTTGAATTTGAAGAACAAAACATAAAAGAAGGGGAGGGGGTAAAGAAAAAAAAGAAGAAGTTGTATGTGTTGGACAGGTGGAGGAGAGCGGGACGAGGACTGACAGGGGAAACGTAGCGAGTACAGTGCGGGGGGATGACGAAGATGAAAGGGGAAGAG
Source organism: Cebidichthys violaceus (assembly GCF_023349555.1). Lineage (NCBI taxonomy): Eukaryota > Metazoa > Chordata > Actinopteri > Perciformes > Stichaeidae > Cebidichthys > Cebidichthys violaceus. Next base: position 64,214 of record NW_027176322.1, read on the forward strand.
AAAAAAGAACTGCAAGCAGATGGTGGAGGAAGAGGATGAACAGGATAGAGAGACAGTGAGGAAGAGGGGAATAATACACTGTCAAGAGAACCTCGGAATACGACCTGCCTGAGTTAAAGGAGGGGGGGGTGCTTGCATTGTTGTTTTCATTATCTGGCTGCTGTCATTCTGCGGGCTTTGTGTCTGCGAAATGAAAGAGAGGGATGAACGAGAAAGGAGGAAGAGGACAAGGATGGAGGGGGGGGGAGGAGAAAAGAAGGAACAGAGAAGAAGAAGAAGAAGAAGAAGAAGAAGAAGAAGAAGAAGGAAAGAAAAAAAAAGCTGTGAAATTAATCTTTTGTGCCTAGCCTTACACAGCCACAGGACATGCTCAGACAAAAGCCCGGACCTGGAGAAGCTGCCTGGGTGTGATTGATGAATAAAGTAAAGGTGTCAGAAGTGTATTATGTAAATTAGCCCAGGCAGGGACCATTTCGGCGGCGAATGAAAGAGCAGGACGTACGTGGGTGTGAGAGAGAGAGAGAGAGAGAGAGAGAGAGAGAGAGACAGTGTGTGTGTGTGTGTGTGTCACGGAGGGTGCGATCGTCCCCCGAGCGCCACAGCCGTGCCATCTTTCATCTCGCAAGACAACCTCGGACGCCAATCTCTGCCTCGGCGGCCGCTGCTGGTTTAAACCCGAGAGAGAGAGAGAGAGAGAGAGAGAGAGAGAGAGAGAGAGAGAGAGAGAGAGAGAGGATGGACAATGCTGAGGAGAGAGAGAGAGAGAGAGAGATGGAGATGGACAGATGAAACGTGCCAGAACCAGAAAGCTTCATGAGAGAGAGAAGATGTGAGTTGTTTTTTTTTTGCATGAATACATCTCCTCTGATTGACCAGTATTGGGACGTCTCCCCCCCTTACGTGTGCCCTCCCTCCTTCTCTCGCCGTAGTAAACGTATACAGTTACATTTCCCTACCACCACTCTATCTCCCACCAGGGAATACAGTTATTTCAGTCGGGAGTCGTAAAGACCCGCCATAAAGAGCCTGTCTGTCTGATTCCCAATGAAAGCGTACGGGCTCCGGGAGGGCAGATTGAGCAGCGGGGGGGGGGGGGGGGATCTGCCTGAAACATGTTCTGGACAGAAGCGAGCTGAAAGTCTTTTTGTGGTATAGTGTGTGATTTTCATTAGATATCGAGGTCTGTCATGGGAGAGGAAGCGAACAAGAGAGGACATAAATTGTGCGGATGGGCGTACAATATATATTTTTTTGTTTTGCTATCCAAACACAATGCAAACACAAACACATACCCACCACCTCCAGCCTCAGATGTGCTCCCACCTTTGCCGTTAACGTGCCCGACGTCGCTTTTAATAGGCCGACGACAAACAATCCGTCACGCGTTCACCTACACGGAGCAACATAGAGCAGGTTAAGGGGGAATTGATGGCGTCCTCGGCCCTGATTCTCCCTTTGAGTGGCATCTCCCTGTGATTGAAACAGACAAAGACGTATAGGGTTACCCCCCCAACGCCGCGGACGCGCTAATTGTCGGCGTTTGCCGAAGCGTCGTCTCAGAGACTAACTAGAGCACTAGCCCGCCCGCTCCGCTCTTCCCCCCCCCCTCACCATCTCCATCGTGTTTGTGTTTGCGTGGCGGCCAGACAGGCTGCTGAGAAAGCTGTTTTCATCACGGCAGCCGCGCCCCGGTTATTAACGGGTTCATAAGTAAGCCCAGGCCCCGGCTATTTCTCTGCGTTAGTATTTATTAGGAGTCCACAAAGAGAAGCTGGGGCCCGCGCCTATTATGAATGAAAGAACCTCCGTGTAATTGAGCCTTATTAGGCCACAGTCGAGAGAGAGAGAAGGAGAAGAAAATAGGACAGCATGGCTGAGAAGAAAGGGATGTGACGAGAGAGAGAGAGAGAGAGAGAGGAGGGAGAGAGAGAGAGAGAGGGAGAGAGACTTGCATTGTCAAAACTCGTTCCGCTCCCCTGCTTCCGTTTATTAATTTCGTCACCGAGGCACGAGGCGGAGTAATTTTCCACATCCCTTCCACTACACTGCTTCCCATATTTACAGTGTAAGTATGAATGACAATCCGAAACTGCGCGCCGCGGCGTACACGGCGGTAAACACCGGCAAACACGCCCTCTCCAGGTGCTCCGTCCGGGGAGCGGGGCCGTGCTCTTGTGCTGTTAAGTGTGAGAGCGGGAAGAACGGGAGGTAGTGTCATGGTGGTTCTTTAAGGTCGAAGTCTTTAGATGCGGATCCACTCCTAACACCTCGGCCACACTGGTGGCGTCCACACAGACAGCACAGCTCCTGTCCCTGGTTGGGCTTTTACATGCAGTGTAATTAAAACATATCATAAAACCACAATACTCTAAATATAGAAATACAATAAAAACATAGCACACATACACACATACACACCACAATACAGTACATATACACCAATACACCTCAGTCAGTTACTGTACAATTTGAAAAAATTGGACACAGCTCTGGTTTTCTTTTAGGACTTCATATCTTGAATTAATTTGTTATCAATTGATGGTGTGTTTCAGAGTTGCCCTTTTTGGAGAAATTGAGCCTACAATGGGATCTTTTACAGTTGCCAGTTACCATGCTCCTAGTTACTAGTTACTGTCTTGTCTTTGGATGTATCTGGAAAGAGGCTAATTTGAGAAAACAAAAGTGATTAAAGCTCTTGAATCGATGTCGATTTTGTCTTTTTAGTGTTTGCCAGTGATGCCAATGGACAGGCTGTTTTCCATTATTTCCAGTGCTTGATTATGAGGAGGTAAGAATCTTTACTGTAGATGGTGAAGGCAGGTCAGACTGAAAAACAGCGAACCAAGGATTGTACCTTGAGGAACACCCAAACTATTGTTGAAGAGGGACGCCTTCTCTTCCTCCTTTCACACGCTGCTCTCTAGTTAGCTACCTTGTGATTGACACGTCGCTACCGCAGAGTTGTCTGTTTTCTTGTCTCCCTAAATGCTGATGCGATCGGCTCCTACGGCAGTTTTTTTTTTTATTTCATACTCACCCATCCATTACGACCTCCTGCGTACTCTGACTCTGTAGACGGACGGTGTCGCCTGACTTCCTTCTTCACTCCTGTTATAATTTGTAGAGAGCTATGTCACTTGAATGTCATGTTATTTTAGAGCACTTGGTGTACTGTTAACACACCCAGCAGCAGCAACGCCTCCTCCGTCCAAAACGGGGGGGGGGGGGGGCCGGACCAAGAGACTGAACCCAATCCTGCTATATATTATTCCTCCTCTTTATAAAGCAGCACATTGTTTGGTTTTGATCAGTTGTGAGTGGTAAGAGTAAATATTATGATCAGTGGTGGAATATAACTATATAAAGTATAAGTACTGTACTAAGTACAAATTCAAGGTACTTTGCTTGACTATTTTCTTTTTATTCAACGTTGTACTTCCACTCCACTACATCTCAGAGGGAAGTATTGTACTTTTTACTCCACTACATTTGTCTGGCAGCTTTAGTTACTAGTTACTTTGCACATTATGATGTTTCAAACCCTTTCTACCCAAACTGAACAACAGACTATAAAGGAGTTCAAATGAGCTCCACCGTAAACATCTGCAGCAGGAGTAATGATCCCAAAAATATACATTATGTAATATCCACATATGATAGTAGAACACTGACAGGGATCCTGTTTCTGATAAATGAGTACTTTTATCACTATTGTTTGTAGTCCAATTACCTCATGTTCTGTGGTTCCGTTCAGTGGAGAACTCTAGTGTGTGTCGGGCTTCAACGGTGCTCTGAAGTCAGGTTGGACGTGTGAGGTGGAGACGTGAAGGACGGCTGACAGCTGATCGTCAGTGAGAGAGAATCTGGATCTGGATTTGGTAGGTCTGGTCCAGAAGCAGAGCGCTGCCTCGCCGCTCCCCTGAGCCAATGCCGACACCACGCTGCTTGAATCCCGCGCCATATTGCTGTGGGAAGGGGGGCACAAGAGAACCCGAACCAGGACTGAGAGGGGCAGACCCTGTCAGACCCCTGCTGCAGTAAAATAAGAAGTTTTCTGAAGGGAGTCTGGTGTCAGAATGCAGCAGCTTCAACAACTGAGTATTATGAATTCTGACTGAGACCTTAGAAAGAATTGTGTCTGTCCATGTCAGGACTAGGGAATCATTCAAACACTGCACCCTAAAATACAAATGTGTACACCATATATATATGAAGCGTATCAGTTTCTAATTTCATTAGCTGTAGCTCTGAACCGCAACACATCCTGCTGTAATACACTTTTCACATTATGGCACGTCACAGCAGGAGCTGCACAGGTGTAATTAATATCTTTAATTAACGATCGCTGCTTCCACTCAAGGGCTCTACTATTAAGCATGCTGACTCGATGGCAAGGTTTACCGGGACACTTGGTTGGAACGGAGTCATCATTAGCTTTACCACTTACATGTGTTGCAGGTCCCAGGCAAGCAAACAGTTATTCTGATCAAATGAGCAGGCAGGGCAACGTGTGCACGTGAAAATGTGTCAAATATTCATAGATTAACTCAGTGTGTAATGTAGTTCTGGATACTGGAGCTCTAGAGCTGTCAGCGCAGCAGGTATGCACAGAGTTGGCTAAACAAACAGCTAGCCCACCCATGATCTATGCACGCCGCCGGTCATTGGTTCAGAAAAAAACAAAACAACGAATAACACACAACTCTAAACTTTAAGCCCCCTGAAATACACTCAAATATTCTTACATACACTTGTTGTGTTCTTATACGTGACACAAACCTGATACAAGGGTCAGATGAGGGGACAGGACAACGACGAAGGTCTGCTGCTGCATCGATTCCTCATAGCAGAATAAGGAGAGAGCCAATAAGAGTTCCCGCCGGCTACCCGACCTTCTGCTGCTGCCAACTGACAGCCCAGCTTGTTGGGAATGGCGCCAAAATAACAAGTCCACAAAGCCTATGAATTGATTTCAGATAGCGTGCTCATGAATGTATAGTTGTTGTTAGTTTAGATATTAGTTGACTGGATCATTATTAGTGGAACTTAATAAACTCTGTTGCTGTCTGTGATGACTTTGTGCATGTGTATCGTGATCATAGCTGATATGTGGTCTGTGCTCATACTCAACCTTCACTTTTACTCTGACTGTGTAATAGTACTTATACATTGTGAGTGAACACTAATTATGAGACTCAGTTTATAGTTTGGTTATTGGTCCCTGTTCTCAGGGTGGTGCCCCGTTATTATTAATAATTCCATTGTTGTCAATACTTTAGTTTTCTTATGCTGATGACTCAAACACGCTCCATATAGGACATACAGACGGACAGATTCCTTGATTTGTAGCTAAACATTACGTGAAATGATTTGTTGGCGAACAGCGACCAGGCTCAGTGGCTGTGCACGGCTTCCCAAAGGGTTTTGGTGCCAGATCTGATGGCAACCCACGCTGCACAGAAGTGCTGGTGGTGTTGAAGGATAAACTGTTGTCCGTCCAACACATTCTCACTCCCAACTCGTCCAATTCAGTCACTTCTTCAGTGGCCCTTAAGCCTCAAGCCATGACGCTCTAGGTAGACCCCTCCAGCGTCTTTTCTAAATAAACGTCCATCTTCACAGGAAATTTGGTTCAGGCAACAAAACCACAGTCTATGGTCAATGTTTACCTTTATGTTTGCGCAGGAGACGAACAGCGGCCTCCTGGACTACAGTCCTGTGTTTGTTTGATCCATCCAGCTTCATGTGTGGACTACCTTGCTCTGTAAACGCTCAGTCGCTCTGAGCTTCAGGGCTGCTGATAGCCATGTTGTTTAGCTTTGGAAGGAGTCAGACGAACCTAAACCACGTTCCGGCTCCGGGCTTGACAGCAGCCGCGCAAAGTGGCATCAAGCTTCTCATCTCCATCTTGAAAGAAAGCAAAGAAGCATATTTCCCAAAATGTTACTTTTGATAGAGTTGGATGATCACACCTGGAACACATGCTGGACTTCACTGTTCCCTCCTCTGTTGCTCTCTCAGAGGGTTCTTCCTCTTTTCTTCATGTTCTGATGTGAGGGTCCAAGAACAGAGGATGTCGTATGTGTACAGATTGTAAAAAACCTCTGAGCGACATTTTTGATTTGGGATTTTGGGCTAGACAAAAATAAATTGAATAGAATTGTAAATTTAATTAAAAAAATGTAATTTCAACACTTCTAATATTCAGCGTCACTTCACTCCATGTGGACCGGGAGTTCCTTAAAATGTTGAGCTATTGCTTTAGTATACGGGGAACCTCTCTCTCTCTCTCTCTCTCTCTCTCTCTCTCTCTCTCTCTCTCTGTCTCTCTCTCTGTCTCTCTCTCTCTCTCTCTCTCTCTCTCTCTCTCTCTCTCTCTCTCTCTCTCTGTCTCCAGGATCTTCCAAAAGGCTGAGCTAGTCATATTCACACCTGGCTATTTTTCAAAAGCAAGACGTCTTTCTCTTTATTCAGGCCCAGAATACACACACACACACACACACACACACACACACACACACACACACATATAACACACACCACTTGAAGTCAATACATGTCTGTGCTCACACACCCTTTTTTTATTGTTTCAATGCTTCTATAATATACACCCTTCCCAGCTTTACACAAATTCACCTCCTTCTCTCACACACTATTTTCTTAATTCCTTTCATTTGCCAATGTATTCTTGGAAAGGACTGACACATCAATCTCTAATCAATGTTTTCAGTGCCGGTAAGTCTGAAATTGGTCAAACAAATACAAAGTGATCTTTAATCCCCCCAAAAAAATCTGCGTTCATCTTGAGAAGTCCCACATCAGTTAAGACCCGTTTTCTCTTTTTCCAGTTTTCCTCATTTTCTCTCCATGCCTCTCCAATTCCCCCCCGTTCTCTCTCTCATCTATCTCTCTCTCTCTTCCTCCTTCTCTCTAATTCTCTTTCTCATTTGCCTCGCTGTTTCTTCCACATGCGGGAACTGTCATTATATGTTATGGCGTATCGGAGCTCTGCATGCTTATGAGCCCCTCTCTCTTTCTCTCCGTCCCTTTCATGTTTCCCTGGCAGTCATACATTACGTCGGAGAGACAATACCTCCTCCAGATAATGCCATAAATGATGGAATTTACATGCACACATGCTTGCATATGCGACCGCAGCCTCTCTCCTATCTGCCGCACTCGACGCAGGCTGGATTTCAGCTTCTGTGTGTGTGTGTGTGTGTGTGTGTGTGTGTGTGTGTGTGTGAAGTAGCGCTCCAGAGGGACCATCATTAGAGTGGATCTAGACTAATGACACAGGAAACTGATTCACACTGAGAGAACTTCTGTACAGCCTACACACACACACACACTCACACACACACACACACACACACACACACACACACACACACACACACACACACACAGTGGCACACAGCCTACTATCTATACTGTATATCCTGCTTTCACTAGAGGACCAGTAGGATACATCGTTCCACCGCAAAAACCTTATGACTAAATAATTAACCAATTTAACTGACCGCCTTAATATTATCACACTAACCATGTGAAATGCTGTATTTATTCCACAAAGAATATTTCATACGTGAAGATAAATGATAATAAAAAAACACAAATCACAAAACCTAAAATGATAAACTGACAGCTTCCTGGAACTTACCATCACCCAAACTTGCTACTTTTTTATATTTGTGTATTTTACTGCATTATATTGTATTTGTGTTTTATTGTACACTGTACATAGTAGTATTATAGTGTTTGCTGTTCAATTCAATTTATTTTGTATAGTCCAAAATCACAAATTTTCCTTAGAGAGCTTTACAATCTGTACACATACGACATCATCTGACCTTTGACCCTCACATTGGAACAGGAAGTACAGAATGAACAACATAACAGAATTACAACACATTCAATGCATGTGACAGAACCACGGCAGGAGGCAGGACCAGGGTCCAGGTACAACCAGGATCCACGAAAACCTGCGAGGAGAGAAAGCACAAAGACTCCGGGGAAGAAGCAAAGTCAGTAATGAGCGTTAATGGTGCTGTTGAATTGTAAGATAAGATAAGGTCACTAATGTGTACAACCTGCTCAGGGACGATGAGCTCTCTAGCTAACTCTGACACATTTACAGTGAGGAGGAACATGAAATGTTGAATAAGGTGCACTGTCTCTAGTAAATAAGTCAATAAATAAATAGAACTTGCTCCAGAGATTGGCTGGCTCCTGCCCGTACAGAGACCTATGCTAAGCTACATGACCGCTTACCGTTTCGCTGAAGGTGCAGCACAGAGGTACTAGATGGATGGATATCTTGTATTTTGTCAAGAAATAGTTCCAACACACATAACTCCCCCGAAAGTATACAATTATAACTTTTTACGTTTCTTTACGAAAGAAGTTTAAAACAAACTTGACACATGATCAGTGGGCAGAGGGGCCACATGGTCGAATAAGTTAGTCTCGTCTGCCTGACTCACAGATCCTCTACCTCTCGGCAGGAGGCAGGACCAGGGTCATGGGGGTCCCATGAACGTGGGACCCCATGAACGTGGGACCCCATGAATGTTTTTTCAATAACTTATTTATTTGAATGGAGTGAATTTGCACTCTGATTCAGTCTCAAGGCGTAGCGTTTGTTCGGGTGAAGGGTTAGGTCATGTGTTTTAAGCATGGGCCCTCTGTGACGTCGTTCTGCTACTACACACATCTTAAAAGAAACAATCTTTAAGGTTTTTACCATTCAGATTTTCAAGATTTCATTTTTAAAAAGCATACAATCGTCCTACTGAGGGAGCTCACCATGAGAAAACGTTGAACAGGTTTTAGTTTTAACGGAAAACCCTTTCTTATGGACCCGCTATAATTCCGATCTCACCCTCTGACGAACACGTAACTGGGCAGAAAGTGTGAATTAGCTCAGAGACCAGTTGCGCTGCGTTGTAAACTTCTCCCACCAAGGACCGCAGAGAGTTTGTTTAAAGGTTTCTCTACCACCGTTTCACCACAGTGGGATTTCAAAAGCTGCTATTCATAAATCGTTGCAGATTGTGTATTGTTTAATGCCTGGAAATTACACTTGTTTGTCCACTTTCTCACCAAGATGTGTTAGTAAAGTGCAAGAAGGGTTTGCAAGCTCATGCAGGTCCTGTTGTCCTTATCGTTTAGGAAATACATGACTGAGCATTTTCCCTCTTTGGCTAGGAAGTCAACAAAAAAACGTCAGAGTAGCAAAGTCCTGTTCTACAGTCAAACAACCTCCAACAGAGAAAGAAACAAACACATTTTCAATGAAGCATCCCTCACTTCTTTCTATCTGACTCTTCCCTTCATTGTTTACTTTTTAATTAATCGCGCCGGTTCATTCTAAACATGTCAGAATAAATACATTTTTCATCCCGGTGATATCGGCCCCGCCGCTCCGTTATTAATGCTGCGAAGAATTCAGCCACTGTTTGCAAATAATATCCTCAAATTGAATCATTGTTGCATGAATATATGCAAAATATTCATTTCAGGCGGCGTGAGGGTTGAGTGCTTTTAAATTGGAGAGATCATTCATGGCTTCACCTTTTCAGGCGAGATAAAGTCGTGTGCAGTAACATTACAATGTCAGTGGAGGGGAGGATGGGGGGAAGGGATGAAAGAAAGAGGGATGAGAGAAGGAAAAAGGTAGAAATAATGACAAGAGAAAAGCAGCGTGTTGTCAATGAAAACAACTAAATCCAACGCGAATGAGAACAGAGGAATGTAAGACAAAGGAATAACAACGAGGACATTCTCTCCCAGTCCTGTTCCATCACTTTGTAAGCGTCACACAGCGGGGAGTGCTGTTTGCATGTGCGTGTTGTTCTGATATTACAGCTTCGGTGTTATTAATAAGTCAGCTAAGTGACAAAATTAAACTAGTGAGGACTCACAGAGCACATGCCCGAGGCTGTGAAATCTTCTATATTTGTAATTTTAAAAATAGAAGTTTGCATGTAGATCCAACATGCACAAAGTGGGAGACAATTACGGGGACGTGCTTAATTCTAAGGTGTACGCAAGTTCATGAGAATGTAGCAAAAAAAAAAATACTTGCTACTTGCATTGGAAATCCTTCAAAACACTAGTTAGTATATAACTATACAACCAACAAATCATTTCATCTATGGCTCACCGAAATGTTGGCAGCTATTTTAAACAAGAGTGAGACGCCAGAGGTCAGTGAAGGGAGACTACATCACTGCATGTACCGCCACGTGTTTGAATGAAACTGTGGTTCATAAACCCGTCACCAAACCCAACCTATCTAATGTGACCCTGCTGATAATGGTAATAACACGACAATAGTGGGGAAGTTTGAAAATAAGGAGGTAAACATGAAGTAAGTTATTACCAAAGTAACGACTAGGTAGTATGTCCTACAACAGAGATGCTCCTCCTACACAAGGAGCCACAAACAAAACACTGTGTACTAATCAATATGAAGAAGACATGAAAAGACACATTGTGCTGATGAATTACAACCATAGCGTTCTCTCCAAACATGCCTAGGGTGGGACCAGCGTGTCGCACCACATGGTTTCTGGTCCGTGTTTGACTCTCTCTCTCCAGCTCTTCTTCTTTTCGTCAGGCATAGTCAGAGAAAGTTTCTTCTTCTTGAGTCCTCTCAAAGCAAAACAGCCGTTCGCTCCGGCTCCCAAATGCAAGAAACGTAAAGCGTTGTCCAAATAAAGTAATATTGTCCCAACTCTGTTCAGCCACTGGTTTGTCAACATAATGTTAGAAACGACACAAAAACATATTCAAACGATTGACATTCTCATATCGATATCGATATCTTCACATCGCCCAGCCCACTTAAAATGTTCAACAGTAGTTTAAAGGTACATTTGAATAATTTCCACTGGGCTAAACCTTATATACAGTATACACAGTACAATTAAAGGGATAGTGTGTACAATTTGGTAGGTGATTTTACACTATTGAAAACATAGTTATAAATATTATATTCCATTTCCATTATCAGATACACCAAAATCACATACACAGGCCCTTCAAGCCACATCTTTGCCATGTGTGTATTGTTCCGTGTGCCTGAAACAAAAGCACCTGAAAGCAGGAGGCTGACTGTAATGACTTCACTAAACCTACCAAATCAAAACAGCCATTCTTTAACCACAGAACCATCAGATTACCCTGTAGACCATTTGCATGAAAGGAGATTATTCTCCCACCCAGCTGACTTAAAAGTTTCCATGTCCTGTCTCTAATAGGTGGGGGGGGGACTAATATTCAAAAGCAAATATTATTCTCTTCCCCACCTCTGCCCCCACTTTTTCTTTTTTCACATGCAGCTGCAGATTAACAAGTCTAAACGCGGCATAATCACCACCACAATCAAATTCCTCAGATATGAATGCCGATGCTGTGCTCCCGCCAATATTTTATGGTAATACAATAAAAATGTAAAGTTGAAAATAGCAGCTCCTCTTCTTCTTCTTCTTCTTCTTCTTTTTTTTTTCGTAATGTAAAACGTAAGCCGAAGAGTAGCAGAGGGAGGTGTACATAGAAGAGGGGAGGGGTGGTGATTGGTAGCGGTAGGGGGGGGGGTGTTCATCACATGGCGCCGGCCTCGTCGAGGGATAGGCTGTCGCTAGGAGACAGAGGCAGGGAACGGACCAGTGGCAATGATGTATTAACTGGCGAAGGTGGCTGACAGTAATCTTTGTCACTAGATGCAGTGGCTGTCTAAGTCCTGTCATTTTATGCATCTCATGCAAAACAGATGTACCCGGATACTACAGGCTCAGGGAGAGAGAGAGAGAGAGAGAGAGAGAGAGAGAGAGAGAGAGAGAGAGAGAGAGAGAGAGATCCGGCAAGGATGGAGGATGGAAGGGGTGGAGGGTGGCGGGTGGAAGAGGGAGGTAGGGGGTGGGGGGTATGAAAATCATTATACAGCTAGAGGTTGGAAGGGCTGTCACAAAGAATTTCATTATTTTTCATCCGGTATTGAGAAGGTGGATCGTGCATATTGTAATTTTTTTTTTCCCGCCATCGTAAAGCCTCTAAATAATTTGGGAAGTTTCCAGGGCAGAAGTTTTCCCTTTTTCTCTCCGCTCATTACCCAGAGTTCAGGGCAGAGGTGCTCAATCACCCCGGCTGAAGGAAACGCTTACACATGGAAACACGCCCTGCCACCGCCGCCACCTCCTTTCTCCTTCTCCTCCTCCCTCCTGTCCTTCCCGCCGCCTCTCTATCCACACTATATCCTTTACCACTCCATCTCTCATCCCTCCTCCTCCTCCTCCTCCCCTTGCAACCATTGTCCTTGCCACTTGCTTGGTTCTTTCCTTTATTTCCTCCTCTCCTTTTTCTTTATCTCGTTCTTTGGTTCTTTATTTTTCTCTCTCTCTCTCTGCTACTTGTCACCATTGCCCTTGGAAACCTATTTTTGTTCTTCATTTTGTTTTACTTGCTGCCCCCCCTTAGCGTCTCTTGATAGCTTTATCATCTCTTTTCCTCCATCATTCATTATTCTTCCTCAACCTTTCTTTAACATTATCCCATAGCAATGAACAAAGACTCCGAAATCCATACGGCCCGTCTTTTAAAAAAAAAAAAAATCACCATTAAACCTGTAAGAATTAAGAGCTCAGTATTCTAAATTGATAATAAGATACCTTCAATTACACACATCCTTATGTCCTGAAATAGCAGAGGGATTGCACGACTGTAAGCTTTGCTATCGGCACCATTCTTGCTCATGCCATCTTTCCTTGCATCGGCCTCCAGCATCCTTTTTTAAAGCTTCTTCCAGGAACTTAGTTTTGAGTTGATTTTGGCTGACCCTGTGCAAAAAAGCAGTAGTGTTCCCAAGCACCAGATTCCCTTAAGAAAACCTCTCATTTGACCGCAGCAAGGTCTGACAGTCTGCCCTGCTCGGCTTCTGGTTCTTCCGTGCCTCCCTTCCCTCCAGTGGGGCCCAGCAATACGGCCTGGCCCTCCAGCAGCCCGGTATCGGTGCTGGGAGCAGTAGACGAATCTCTGCTCCTCGCCGCTGCTGCTTGGTCCGGAGCTCTCCACCTCCTTGAAGCGGTATCTGGGTCTATTCGAGGTGGACTAGTTGCTGCCGGAAGCCCTGCTGGAGTCTGATCTGAAGGAGTTTCTGGTGAACCTGCAGTTTTGTCTGATTTTGCATGGAATTTGACAATCTTCTCGCTCTTCTCAATCAATATATGTTTTACCCGAATGGATGCCAGTATCAGCTCTGATCTTGTATCATTTCAGGATGAAAACATGTTCTTTGATGCGAGGGTGAACTGTGGAAAAATATTAAGATGACAGCTCCTCCATAGTGGTGCATCATGTTAGGGTCTGTTTGGGTCGGTTTGGTAACATACAACAAGTTTTCTACTCAATTTCAAAGCAATTGTGTTAATCTAAGTTAATCTAACTCCATTCATTTTTGTAATAACAATTTAATAATTTGACTTTGTTTCCCTTGTATTACAACGGGGATGTTAACATATATGAGCATGTATTTTCTTTTCTTTTTTTAAATAAGGCCTTGAGCAGCATAATGTATAAGGGAAATTTGAAAGACATTATGTCTCCATGGGAGCTGGTGATACATTTTTGTTTCACTAAACTTTCTGTCACGGTTCTGCAGTGAAAAGCGCTGAAGGTGTGACGTTACCTAGGGGGGTTGGGGGGCATGCTCCCACAGTTTTTATTTTTTAAGCGGTTTAATTTGGTGAATTCTGGCCATGATTTTTACCCCTGGCAAAGCCACCAATTTATGGATGAAATATTTATGAAATAAAACATATTTACCTTCAAAAAGTATGCTATTTCAGAACTGAAAAATTGTAGGTCTACTTTAACTATCCAACTATATTTTAAAATACAAATAACACACATAAAAGCAACCATAATCTACATTTGCCAGTAAAAGAAAAAGGTCATTTTTATATTAACATATGTGACTGCACACCGACAATCTTTAATCATACGCCAGTAGTTCAAGGGTCAAAGACAGACAGGTCCTCCTGCTGGGGACCCAGGTAACCTTTTGCTCACTGTCAACTTGAAAAAAAACGAACAATTCAAACACGTATGTATGTGTATGTATTACAGCGTATGAATTCTAAACCAACACTTTCCTAGAAGGCAACTTGTCACAATAGACTACAATACTGAAAGTATCTCTTGAATTGAAAATAAATAGAAAAATAAGAAATAAAACTTGAGCATTAGGAGAAGTGTTTCAATTATTTGCACCTTGTAGCTGTTATGCTGCATGCAACTGGAACAAACTGCCAGAAGATCTTAGACGTAAACTAAAAGTAGCAATTGTTAAATTCTGGTAAAAATATTTATTTTTTCATTAGCCACTCTGTTTTTATTCCATTTTACTTTACATTTTCTTTTAAATTGCTTATTCTTTAATCTCAGCTTCATTACTATTTGATGTACTCCATCCATCCATCCATTTTCCTCCGCTTATCCGGGGTCGGGTCGGGGTGGCAGCAGGCCAAGCAGGCTGACCCAGACTTCCCTCTACCGCGCAACATTTTCTAGCTCCTTCTGGGGGATCTCAAGGTGTTCCGAGGCCAGCTGGGAGATGTAATCCCTCCAGCGTGTTCTGGGTCTTCCCCGGGGTCTCCAAAAAAACCTCCAGTGGGAGGCGCCCAGGAGGCATCCTAATTAGATGCCTGAACCTCCTCAACTGACTCCTTTTGACGCAAAGGAGTAGCGGCTCAACTCCAAATTCCCTCCTGATGTCTGAGCTCCTTACCCTATCTCTAAGGCTGAGCCCGGTCACCCTACGGATGAAACTCATTTTGGCCGCTTGTCCTTTTGGTCACCCAGAGTTCGTGACCGTAGGTGAGGGTCGGAACGTAGACCGACCGGTAAATTGAGAGCTTCACCTTCTGACTCAGCTCCCTCTTCACCAAGACGGTCCGGTGCATCGCCTGCTTTACTGCTGCAGCCGCACCGATCTGCCTGTCGATCTCCCGCTCCATCTTACCCTCACTCGTGAACAAGACCCTGAGATACTTGAACTCTTTCGCTTGTGGTAGGCACTTCGTCCCCACCTGGAGGGAGCAATCCACCGGTTTCCAGCAGAGCACCATGGCCTCAGATTTGGAGGCGCTAACTCTCATCCCTGCCACTTCACACTCGGCTGTAAACCGCCCCAGTGAATGCTGGAGGTCACGATGCGAGGAGGACAACAGGACCACATCATCTGCATACAGCAGATAGGCTATCCCAAGACCCTCGAACCTGACGTTCTCCACCTCCCGGCTGGGCCTAGATATCCTGTCCGTGAAAGTCACGGACAGGACCGGTGACAAAGGGCAGCCCTGGTGGAGGCCAACACCCACTGTGTCCAACGTGTCTGACTAATTGCCGAGAATACGTACACAGCTCCTACTGCAGTCCTACAGAGACTGGATGGCCCGTTGTAACGGGTCCGGCACCCCATACTCCCGCAGCACCCCCCACAAGAACCCAGAGGGACCTGGTCGAAAGCTTTCTCCAAGTCCACAAAGCATGTGTAGACTAGTTGGGCAAACTCCCAGGACCCCTTCAGTAGTCTTGCGAGGGTAAAGAGCACTGTTCCACGGCCGGGACGGAATCCGCACTGCTCCTCTTGAATCCGAGGTTCGACAAACAGTCGGAGCCTCCTTTCCAGCACCCTGGCATAAGCTCCATCCATCCTCAGCCCTCCACTCCACCGTCGCAGGTAAAGATTTCTCCTCCGATCGCTCCACCTCTCACAACGCTTATCATTGGAGACTCGATCGAGAGGAACGTGAGGAGAAAAGCTGTATCACTGTAACTGACATCCTGGAAAAGTCCTCTGAATTACTGAAACAGGATTTCAGCATTCTCCTGGACTCCCTTGCTGTCCACGGTAAACAGGTCTTTATCAGTGGACTCATCCCCCGACACAACCGCCGTGTGGATTGGTTCTGAGTCTACATACATGGCTGAAGTCAACCTGCGCAGCCTGAAACGTGGCTTTTATTGATCATTTTGATCTTTTCTGAACACGTCCTGCCTTTTCCCGCCCTGATGGCGTCCACCCAACTGGCTTGGGGTCACGCATTCTATCCGACAATATTGTCTACACCATCTTGACTTCACCGTCAAATTTGCTGTATATGTGCACATCGCATCCTGGAACAAACCCTGTCATTTAACATCATTTTCTGCCTTTGTACTTTAACGAACTCCTCCTGCAGAATTTATGTGATCAACATCATGTTGGTCATCATGTTCAATTTGGTCAGGATGCTGTTAAGACCTTTGTGATGAAAATAATTAAATTCGTGAGTTTTCATGGAAGAACCTTGATGTGGCGGGGCGGCCATTTTGCGCTATTCGGCATGAAAAAGGAAGTTGTTGTAACTCCAAGGAACATCATCCAATCTGCACAAAAGTTCTTATGCATGATGCTCTTTAAAGCCTAAGCACATTTCAATGCAAAAATCTTCACATAGTCATAGCGCCACCTACTGGCAAAAGGAAATGTCACATTTTATACTTGTATTTACTCCTCCTAGCCAGTTGACCTGATGAGTCTCAAATTTGGTAAGGATAGCCTTAAGGCATTGAAGATGCTTCATCGTGAATATTGTGAGTTTCCGGGGAACGATGTTGCCGTGGCAACGCATCATTTGTCATGAAAAAGGAAGCTGATGCCTCAGTAGCTTGGGATGCTCAAAACCTCATGGAACTTTGTACATGTGTGATGTGAAGACATATTTGATATGGGTTTTTTAACTTGGCCGTTTTAAATTGTCTCCAAAGCGCCCCCTATAATTTTTCATAAGAGCAGCCCCAGCGCTATGTTCCTCCTACATAAATGAAATTTGGTAGGCACACGTAACTCATAAAGACGTCATGAAGTCTCTTGGGACCATGCTCTAAACCAGGGGTCACTAATAGGCGGACCGCGGTCCGGATTCAGACCCAGACGCCATTGTATCTGGACCCAGGACCTAAAACCGATAGATAATTGAGAATTATTACATTTTGACGGAGCGCTTTTATTTTAACCGAGCGCTTTTATTTTAACCGACGCAGCTTTTCCAGCCTTTACGGCACTTGTTCAGCAGCGTAAATATCTGTGCCTCAATGAAGACACAGAAAACAAACCTAAGAGCCCAATATGATCAGAATCCTAACACATGAAGTCACTGACCAACTATAATGTTAACAGAGAGGATAGAGCTGAAACAAGTATAACCACAAATAAAGTCCATGCTCACACATTTCTCTTGTTAGAAGATGAGAAAAATACAATATCGTGGCTTTTTTGAATGACTAAATTCACACCTGAATAAACTGAATTTAAAGCTGCAGGGCAATTCAGTGAAATACATTTTTCTAAAATGAATTACTTTATTTTAACCTGAGGTGAAATTATTTTGTAACTATTCCTCTAAAATCCCATCTGAATTTAGACAAATTGTCTCATGAATGTGATTTGAAGATAGCTCATGCATGCGATTTTGAAGGGCTTTAATTTTGAAATGCTACATCAGAATGTCCTGGTTCTCTCTGAGTGACACCTTGAGATGGTCTGCTATTAACCTGAGGTGAAATGATTTTGTAACTATGCACCATTACCTCTAAAATCTAATCTGAAATTAGACAAATTGTCTCATGAATGTGATTTGAAGTTGGCTCATGCATGCGATTTTGAAGGGCTTTAATTTTGAAAAGCTACATCAGAATGTCCTGGTTCTCTCTGAGTGACACCTTGAGATGGTCTGCTATTAACCTGAGGTGAAATGATTTTGTAATTATGCACCATTTCCTCTAAAATCTAATCTGAAATTAGACAAATTGCCCATGAATGCGATTTTGAAGAGCTTTAATTTTGAAATGCTACATCAGAATGTCCTGGTTCTCTCTCTCTCTCTCTCTCTCTCTCTCTCTCTCTCTATATATATATATATATATATATATATATATATACACACACACACACACACATGGCATGACTAAATAGTGCAAGTTGGATATTATTGTAATGTTCCGGACTTTTGCCAGAGGAGATTTTCTCAATCTGGACCTTTTGGAATGTTAATTGAATACCCCTGCTCTAAACCATAATGGAAGTTGGCTATTTTGATATTTGTGTCATTTTTTGATAGATTTTTGCCCTTTTGTAGTCGCTATACTTTAACGAACTCCACCTAGGGAATTTGTCTGATCTTCTTCAAATTTGGTCAGTACATTCTCAAGACCTCCGTGATTAACAAATATTAAAAGCTTTACGTTTCAATTCAACAATGCTATAATTTTCTTTAATCAATAGTCAGTTCTATAAAATTGAGGTGGACCATGAATAAAAGGATGGACGGTAATAAAGTAATTTGAGTTAGTCGAAAAGTTTTCACTTTACTTTATATTTACCTTGTGAGGGTGGAAAGTCCTCTGAAACACCACCATGAAACACTACATTTAAACCGAGATAAAGCAATACTATGAATACGTAGTCAAATAAACATGAAGTTTAACATACTGAGTGACATCAGAGATACACAGTGTATACTGTGTTGGTCAACACACGCACACTGTACTACATAAAGTACACTACTTATATATTACTATCTTCCTTCATGCCAAAGCGACACTGTTGCAGTATCTTAATTGCACATCTATTTTCTGCAGAGAAGCACATCACATATTAACGACAGTGTACATAGTGCATGTAGACAGCAGCAGAAGGACGGTATCTTTTTATCTACCTGCAATAAAACTCACCCTCTGTCCAAGCCATGAATAACACTTATACTGCCAGCTTGTTCCTTTGCCCAGGAGACAGAGAAGGGACAAATAGGGAAGAGGAGACAGCAAGGAAATTAAGAAAAACTGCATGTTTAGATATAGAAAAGGAGAATAAAGAGTAATTCAGCAGGGGAAAAGGAAAGCAGTTTGGGTAAAACGTGTTTTTAACCTAAACTGCCTTAAATTAACAATCAAACTAATTACAATTTTTGCACATTGGTCACTTTCCCAAATTTGTTGACACAAAGTTGGCAGAATATCATTGTATGATTTAGCATTAAGTTTCCCCTTTATAAAAAGTACGGGCGTTTTCAAATTGGCTGTGTTTAGTTCAGTTGAATCGAACTCTGGAGCGTTTACCCCATTGGTGGGTTTTGTTTGGGAAGGTGTGAACGTAGCAATCTCCCTTTGGCGTGTACCAAAACAACCCGGGCTGAGACCTTGTTGAATAGGTGGTCTTGGTCTTGTGAAAACCCCCTGAGGCAGCCAAACCAACTATAAAGAAACAGGCCCAGACCAAAAGTACACAAAGGCATGTGGATTGGGGTGTCCAAGGCAAAGAGAGCAAGTGCCTCATAGCCCCAGACCCTTAGGGGCCCCTAACGCTTGATTTATGCTTGACGCATCAGCAAGTGGCGCAAGCGTCCGCTCGGCCAAAGTGACGTCCCGCCATCAGACAAACACATCCACTCGAGTTCCGCTGCATTTTTTCCTGCCTGTCTCTGCATATCCGAAACCAAAGCTGTGGACGAAAGTTTTCAGTACACTGCCCCCTACAGATCGGGAGGATTTCGTAATGCACAAGAAGAAACCAGGCTGCGAATTCTGGCACCCCTGAGTGGATAACCAAGCTATGAATGTGGATCCTGCATTGTCTAATCTTGACTACATCTTGTAGAGGTGCCCTGTGCCTAAACCTAGTTTTTACTCCTCTATTATTTCATGTCATATTGTACTCCCATGGCGACGGCTGTAATCAAAGATGGCGACGGCGAAATCGCCGAACTCGAGGCTTCAAAACGTCAGTCCACAAACCAATGAATGACGTCACCATGACTATGTCCACTTCTTATATACAGTCTGTGGTTTGATGAAATGTTTAGAATCAAACTGGTGTTTTAGTAAATAGTTAATGAGAACATACAGTATAATCAGAGGGCTGGGGGTTAGGCCATCTGGGCCATGTGGGTTACCAAAACATTTGAGTTTGTTCACATCCATTTTTACCACCACACCACTGAGCAGGAGGGAGAGAAAGGCAAGAGGGAGTTCAGTGAGAGCCAAAAAAATACATGTAGCCGAGTCAGAAAAACTAACAGCAGTGAAGAGAAAGGGAGAAAAAGAGTTGGGGGAGAGGAACGGGTCAAAGAATAAAGAAATGATCGAGACAGATGGAAAAAAAAAAGAGAGAGAGAGAGAGAGATGTAAGTGGGCTCTGTGGAGGCCCCAGTCAGTGGCAGTCTGTCTCTGATTTCCATTCATTGTTAAGATGGATGAGATCCCAGCCGGACCAAGAGCAGACCGCCGCATTTCTTCTTCTACTCGTTCTCTTTTTCTTTTTTTTTTTTGGAGAGGGGGGCATTATTCAAAACAGAGCTTATTTTTGGTGGCCATTATGCATGCACACCTGATCAGCGTGTCAGACTGGCCTCCCCGCATCGCATGATGGAACGGCCCAATTTACCTCTTTCACCTGCCTTGCATAAAGGCACACCGAGCACACACCGGCACAGGCACTCGCTGCACTGTACAAAACGCACACAGGCAAATGCACACACACACACACACGCACACACACACACACACGCACACACACACACACACACACACGTTGGAGTAGAGGTGGGTGGATGGCATCGAGTGTAAGTGTGCGTGATCGCACACTGATGCAGACACACACACACAATGGTGTTTATTTGCAAAGTGTGTATGAAAGTGTGTACTTATACTCTATACAGCCATCGGAAGTGTTCTATGTGACGTGCGCACACACACACACCCACACACACACACACACACACACACACACACACACACACACCTACACACAGGTCTCCCACACAGTCTCCAAACTGTGTCAGTTGTTACTGAGTCAAAACTGAATTCATTAGCAAGTCAGGACTCTCTCTCTCTCTCTCTCTCTCTCTCTCTCTCTCTCTCTCTCTCTCTCTCTCCCTCTGTGTATCTCTTGCTCTGTATCTAGTGCTACATTCAGTGTGTGAAATACAAGGGGGTCTCTGGGGAGCCGAGACACTTCAGACCCCCTGAAACCCTCAATTGCAAAAAAAAAATCGGGGGGGGGTTACAAAAACCATTAGACAATTAATTGTCACTTGCAATCGTCCCTAAATGTCTTTTAAACGCTCACTGTTGCCCAGCAGTTTTCATTAATCAAACTGCCAAACATTTATTCACACAGTGAGTGCGATGGACGGTTTGTCCGCCGTAGACGATACAGCCAGTCAGAGACAGCTTGCTCTTCATGGACGCCCTTTGGAGAAAAATTTGATCCAGTGCCTTTTGGTGAGAACCTGGATTAAAGCCGGACTTCGCCTGTCCTCTTCTTGGATACCAGGACGGCAACTAGAAGAAGCCGAGCTGAGGGCCACGTGTCGGGTTCCAGTGTGTGTCCGCTTAGAGAGAGGCGAGTGTGCTCCACGCATTCTGCTGCAGGGCGAGGTTGTTACCTATGTGAGTGGCCTCATTGGTAACAATACAAGCCTCTGTGACGTGTGTGCAAAATGGGGGGAAATCGGGGATGAGGGGACCCCCTTGATTACCACCGGCTACATCTGATATAGTGTTAATTGATAGTACAAAATGAACGTATACATGCTTACTTCTGTGCATTTGAGTCACATGCAGTTATGTCTACAACCACAGGCCTCCCTTTTGCAGTGAAACACCATTCAATGGCTTGTCTCCAGTCACATCATATCTGGGTATATCCAGAGCGGGATGTGGATGTGGTCGAGCGCGTCCTCCGTCTGACCCCAAAGTATTAGTCTGGGATTTGTGATTTCTTCCAGCATGAGGTTGCTCTTTAATTTGATAACATGTGTGGCTTGGCCAAATTAGCTGCAGCTTTCCTGAAGCTTTTCCCAAACCTGTATTTATGTTCTTACTCATCTCATCAGCACTGGCAGGCCTGCAGTTAGACAGTGGACCGAGACGCATTTGTGTATCCCACTTTGAATGCTGTAGTCATTTTGTTCTATAGAAGTAAATCTCTTTGTTACTATTATGTACAATCAATTGGCTGTTCACCGAACCCCTCCCCTTCATGGTGATTGTCCAATCACAGCTTAGCCAACTCAACAAGGCTTAAGGTTTTTAGGAATCAATAACACACTGCAACGAAAGCCACAAACAAAACAAGTAGTTCACTGCTTATTGTATCCACTGAACCCCATGGTTGCCTGGAATATCTATAATAAAAGTAATTTCTTGCCAGTGCGTCAACCATGCACACCTGTGAATTATCAATATGTCCTGGTCCATGTTCAACCCCAATTACCGCCGATTGCTGTTTACATCCATGTCCGGTCACTTCACTTTATTGTACTTTACTTGTGTAAATTTGTGCCAAATTTGAAAAAAATTCCCTCTCTGCGTGACAAAAAGTGAAAAATCCTAAATAGAGCCTGTGTCCATTCCACACAAAAGAGTGTCTAATGTCACTACATGAAGTATTCCAACCCCAAAATGTGATGCCACCGTTAGCTGTTGTGGTGCTTAGCTGTTCCCATCAGCCACAACAAGCAGTAAATACAAGCAGTTCATGCATTATTTATTTTATGTCTGATAATAGATATAATATCCTTTTTGAAAGCCTCCTGTGGACAGGTGTTGTAAATTAGCGTTTCGCTACAAACACTTAACACAATGCATCTGGTCCTTGTGCATACATGTTACAATTCTAAAGCCACTGTGATGTCCATATCAAATAAAATAAAATAAACATAACATAACATATCAGCCAGAGCATGTCAGCTAAATTACCATATTCATGGTATCCCAGTTGCTGGGCGATCTCAAGCTGTGTGTTGTCCTGTATTTGGTTGTTGCGGTTGTGTCGTCTGTGTTCGGTGTGAACATCTTTGAACATGATGTTTGACGTTGGCTCTCATGTCTAAACGAGTCAACCTGTAGAAACGAGAGGGTTTGTATCTACTTCAGTCTGAAATGAAGCGGTGGTAAATCTGCCACTGTTGCGACTTGACAGCCGTGTTAACAGTATTTAAACGGGCAGGGGGTGGGGCTTAGCAAAGGGTCAATTACCATGAATGCAGTGACTCAACACATATCGACTAATAAGAAGGATTTCAAATTGAACTGCTTGACATCAAGAGTTTCAATCAGCTGGAGCCGGAAGAAAAAGTATAAAAAAGAGGTAAAAAAGGTAAAAAAGAAAAGCAAACACCAATATGCCAAAGATTACTCACTGTCATAATGTTTGTAACTTTAAAATGACTGAAGAATGTCAGCCTTTAAAAGTGTTATTTCATGTTGAATGATTAATACGCAGATAAAATGTCACAGCTAAAGGTATTCTGAAAATGACAGCTTCAAATGACAGCCTGAGATGCTTTAACTGACGAGCCGGATTTTCCCATCAAAAAGTTCTATTGTCCTAAACCCTGTTCTGGTGTATTTGTCTCTGCAATATCATCACATGTTTCATTAAATGATGAGCGGACGTCCATAATTACAGAAAAAGTTTTCATCACACTTGGCCTCATCTGATATTAATCATGGCAAAAATATTGCACGAAACACCATTGGAGATGCCAATATTATGGAATATGTTGCAGGTGCCTTAATTCAGGTGTTTGCTTTCACTGATTGTTATATGCAAATGAGGCAGTATCCAATGCTATAACTTTTCCTGAATTTAGGAGAAATTTACAGATGCAAATAGAGAAAGTGTAGAAAAATCAACGCGTAGATTTTCATTTTTGATGTTTTCCCTTCCAAAATAGACAAAAATCTGAAAATTTTAAAATCAATGTTCCTGCCTGGGGCTGGAGGTAGGTAATAAAAAGGGGAAAGTTATTACACAGTTATTAACGATAAAACTGGGCACAAACTCAACAAAGATAAGTCACAAATAGAAAGTCCTCTCAAGTTAAATGCCAACACGCCTTGAACTGAACACACCTTCATGCACCACCCGTTCCTACGAGCATCCAAACCATGAGGTCGTCACACCAGTTCGGGCATTGGGGCGATTAGCACGGGGTTGCGCGGCAGTGGCTCTTAAATGGCCCATTTGTTTGACTTCACGTTGTGAACTTTAACCCCCGATCCGATCGCAGACTGACAGCGATCAGTCTCTCTTCCATCTTCGCAGCTGCTCGATAAACGGCGGAATTCTACAATGCTAAAAAAAAAAAAGAAAATGGTAAACAAGGTTCTTCTTTCCATGGATGTCTTCCGTTTCTGATTACGGGAAGTGTTGCGTGTTGCTGTTTTCTTCAAACACAAGCCAACAGGGATTGTTCGCCTAATTTAGTGTGATTCCAGTCAGTTAATAATAAGCAAGTCCAGACGATTGCAGAGCGAGTCGTGTTCCATTTAGTAGATCGGGAGTTCGATCCTTGCCTCCACCAAGTCCAAGACACTAAGACCCGACAGCCGTGAACGTCTCGATGGGCAGCCTTTGCCATCGGTGTATGAATGGGCCGTGAATGTGCTTTGAGCTGAGCTTGAGAAAGGCGCTGTACAAGATATGAGTTTGTAACTCGGACGAGAAGAGAGGGGAGGAGCAAACAGAAGACAGCGAAGGAATACGCTGAAGAGTTGAAGGCGAAAAGGAGAGGAGGACGGACACAGGGAAGTACCAAGGAAAGAAGGAAAGGAACCGGCAGAGGTGAGGAGGAGCAAAAAGCGAGCGCGAGAGATGAGAACTATAGGGGATGAGCTGAGAAAGAGGTCAGACGGAGGGATGGGAAGAGAAAGGAGATAAGAGAGAAGCAGAGGGGTTGACATGATAGAGATGAGCTCAAGGGGAAACGAGGGAGGGAGGGAGGGAGGGAGGGAAACAGAGAGCCGAGGAGAGGGGGATGAGGGAGGTGAAGTAAAGCCCGACGGAGCCTCCTCCAGATATTTACGGCATCCGACTCCATCTCAGCCCGGCCAGCTGGGGAGAGCAGGTGGACCAAACAGGTCAGCTCATTAACACACACACACACACACACACACACACACACACACACACACACACAGAGTCACCATGTCATGTTGTAGCTAATGCTTGAGTGGGGCATTGCTGTGGCCACGAGGTTACTGCTCCCTCCCCTGTGTAAAAAAAAACAAAAACAGCTTGGCTTTTCCATGCAGGCTTGGCCCAGGTGTGTTTGTGTGTGTGTGTGTGTGTGTGTGTGTGTGTGTGTGTGTGTGTGTGTGTGTGTGTCATTGCATTACAGGGGTTAAAAAGACATGACCCGAGTATGGGACAGAGAGGAGGGATGATGGTGTGTGTTTGTGTGTGTGTGTGTGTCCATTAATCACAGCTGCGCTCCAGGCCAAGCCCTCTGTCCCACCCTTTCACACAGTGGACCACACTCACCTCGCTGTGCAGCACCTCTTCACACACACACACACACACACACACACACACACACACACACAGAGAGTTGCAGTTCGGTACTATAAAGAACCATTTTAGAAAAGTCCTTTTTAATAGGAACCTCAACTCCAAAGAGAACCAGGCTGCTGTTCAGAGCAGGTTAATTAAAGAGACAGGCCACTCATTACACTGTTTACCGATCTGCTGCTGTTTTAATACGCTGTTGAGGCCGTTCTTTTTAATGTAAACTCAAAACGTCCTCCATGCTACCGTCATGTCGTCTTGATGAAGTCACCGTGATGTGAATTACAGCACACTCTTACCCTTATGTATTAATTAACTAACATGTGTTATACCAGTGATTCTCAACTGGTGGGACCCGTTTTCAGTGGGTCGTGGGCCTTTGCCTGGTAAAAAAAAAAAAATCCTGTGCTTTTAATCCTGTGGATTTTTTTTTATGCAGCGGAGTTATTCACACTTCTTAACAGTATTTGGCGTTAATGCCTTGTAATGCTAATAGACACCCGCCATTTCAAAGTATAGAAGAACACCCACAAAGTCTGCTTTCATGCTAATTGAGCAAAACGCAAGTACGACACCGACTACATGAGGTATGGATTTATTACATCGAGGACAAAAGAGGACAAAAACCTCAGTGTGTTTTGTGCAGAGAGGTTCTGGCACAAGAAAGCGTGAAGCCGTCAAAACCGAAGGAAACAAAACAGCCTTCTCTCAAAGATAAACCTGTTGAGTTCTTTCAGAGACGACTTCAAGACCCGAGGACGTCAAAAGTGTCTCACTGTCCTGCAGACATGGACGTGTTGGTCAATCCACAGAGGATGAACTGAAAACTATTCCTCTGTCAAATGACACTATGAGTAGGTGAATTGAAGACATGTCGGATGACATCAAACAACAGACCACAGCTCGAATTAAGGCAAGCAGCCATTTTGCATTACAAATGGACGAATCTACAGACATAACAAACAATCAGTTTTACTGGTTTATGTGAAACATGTGTGTTTGCACCATTTTTCCATTAGACACATTTGAGAAGTTGAACATTTGGGTGTCTTGTCATTAAGGGGTGACGGTGGGTCCAGACCAGTTGACAACCACTGTGTTAGACGATAGAGAACTGTCCTATGTTGTGTTTTTAAGGGTGCTTTCTTAACATCTGAACTAATGAAATAACTGAAAACTACTTCTATAAAAAATAAATTGAAAGTGATAAAATTCAGACAAAATATGTTGATATTATACATTTCTGCAAACCACTGGATACGTAGAATTTTGTTTCTGAATCAAAACTATGTTTCATAAAGCAGAAACACAACCATGCCGCGGGGTAAAAGTAGCGAAACGGTTGCTAGGTTAACGCCGCAAAACAACTCGGGTAAGATAAGAAAACGCATAAACGTAACTCCCGTAACTATCTTACATAACAGACGTAAAGTCAGCGTCTATTTTTGGACCCGAACATTTTGATGCTGTGTGCATGTGCTTAAAAGTTCATACATATTTCAGCTTTGTATAAAACTCTATGACATTGAAGGCACTTCTTAACATTTACATGCAGTATTGATTCCTGCTTGTTTATTTTAATGATGTTGCCATACATGGATATGTTACTTCTGTTTGTTAGATAGCTATTGTGGTGCATCACCCATGGTGCTCTTGCACTATGACGACGTTGCGTCATGACTTGTGATTTCTGACCCCGCTGCATAGCAGAAGCAATAAAATAAATATTGTTTTCATGTCGTTATATTCAAAATGTGTTTTCTCGTGAAGTAATTGTGTGTGTGTGTGGTTTCACAGGTAAGGATGTGACAGCGTGGCCAAAGGTGGAAGTCTCTGCACCCCCCCCCAGGGTGACAGCTCGGGTGTCAAAGGTAATTGGTTGCGGGTGAGGTGTAAACAGGGTGGTGAGGCTATAATCGCCCTGCTGCTGGTGTGAGTGGAAGGAAGGGAGGAAGAGGAGGATGAAGAGCTGCTGTGACAGGGCGTGAGGCAGAGTCGGAGCTGTATTTAACGTTTAACATCCCCACAATAAATATAGTCAGCAAACAGCTCTTTGCTATGTAAAGATATACGTCCTGTGTTTGCTGTTAGCCGAGCTTCTCTGTGCTTCGTTGACATAGCTGCGCATACTTTTAGTATTTAGTATTTTCCTTTTACTGCGTGTCCCTACATATTCACGCACACATACAAATCAGGTTGAAACCTCCGCTTCTGCATTCTCTCTAGTGTCCACCAGGGGGCGACTCCTCTGGTTGTATAGAAGTCTAGTCTAAAATGACTCTACTTCTCTCTTGATTTATTCCCTCAGTAAACATTGTAAACATGAGTTTATGGTCTCAATCTCTAGTTTACAGTCTTCTTCAATACAGCATGATGTTCATTTAGTACATTATGCTCCATTTAGAGTCAAACAGACCATAAAGCAGGGGATGCTTTAGGGGCGGGGCTTACTGTGATTGACAGGTCTCTACCAGAGCTGTATACAGCATCTCTAGTTCACTCCTTCACATTCCAAACATGGTCACTTCCGTTTATCGGTTGCAAAAAAACAACGTGACGACGGCCGTAATCCAAGATGGCTGCTACGTCCACTTCTTATTACAGACCAATAGAAATACACTGCTTCAGAAACACACACTGAAAAACACAACAAAAGTCGATACAGATAAAAGTACAAACAATGTACCCATACAGTACATGGATACGTACATCGAGGGTCTTCAAATCACTCACGGGACGGGAGGGAGCAGAACCTTCCATTTAGATTACATTAGGACGAAGTGTGTGTGTGTGTGTGTGTGTGTGTGTGTGTGTGTGTGTGTGTGTGTGTGTGTGTGAGGGACATTTTTTCTCACCCAGAGCACAGATCCTTGGCCCGGGCATTAGTGCCAAACCAAATTACCCTCCTGCCCGTCTGGTGCCCTCAGCCCAAACCACACACACACACACACACACACACACACACACACACACACACACACACACACACACACACGTGGATTTGTGAGAAACAGAACAACGCTGCAAGTAACATTTTCATGTTGGACGGTCTCTGGCGCTCACACACACACACACACACACACACACACACACACACACACACACACACACACACACACACACACTCACAGTGCCAGTGACTATGACACAGTGTGACAGGCAGCAGTAGCCTAGCCTGCCCTGTGTTCTCCGTCTTTATCCACTGTGTTCCTCCTTTTCCTCTCCCTCTTTATTTGATTTAAAACGTTCAACATGTGTAACTCACAGTGGATGATCAGCTGTTTGCTAGTATTTTGTATTGTCTTTCATAGTACATTGTATATTACGTCATATCATATTATGGTCAGTGGTAAGTGTTTTATTATAGTACTTTCTGATTACCAGGTGAAACAGACTTTTCCTCATACAGCGGTTGGAATGATATCTGATGAAAAGTTACTCCACATTTTTCATGCATTTTCCTACGAAAGCCGTCAACGCGTGAAAACGTCCTCTCGTTACATGCATACTGTATTTTTAAAATAAATGTCTTCACAGGAAACCCTGTTAGGTTAGGCAACAAAACTACTTTGTCAGGTTTAGGAATAATAACCGCTGACTCACTGTGGCTCAGTGGTACAGGGTGGTCCTTCAATCAGAGGATCGGTGGTTCGAGTTAGGTTTAATAAAGATGGTGAAATACTGAGTCAAGTTTAATAAAGATGGTGAAATACTGAGTCAAGTTTAATAAAGATGGTGAAATACTGAGTCAGGTTTAATAAAGATGGTGAAATACTGAGTAAAGTTTAATAAAGATGGTGAAATACTGAGTCAGGTTTAATAAAGATGGTGAAATACTGAGTTAGGTTTAATAAAGATGGTGAAATACTGAGTCAGGTTTAATAAAGATGGTGAAATACTGAGTCAGGTTTAATAAAGATGGTGAAATACTGAGTCAGGTTTAATAAAGATGGTGAAATACTGAGTCAGGTTTAATAAAGATGGTGAAATACTGAGTCAGGTTTAATAAAGATGGTGAAATACTGAGTCAGGTTTAATAAAGATGGTGAAATACTGAGTCAGGTTTAATAAAGATGGTGAAATACTGAGTCAAGTTTAATAAAGATGGTGAAATACTGAGTCAGGTTTAATAAAGATGGTGAAATACTGAGTCAGGTTTAATAAAGATGGTGACATACTGAGTCAGGTTTAATAAAGATGGTGAAATACTGAGTCAGGTTTAATAAAGATGGTGAAATACTGAGTCAGGTTTAATAAAGGTGGTGAAATACTGAGTCAGGTTTAATAAAGGTGGTGAAATACTGAGTTAGGTTTAATAAAGATGGTGACATACTGAGTCAGGTTTAATAAAGGTGGTGAAATACTGAGTTAGGTTTAATAAAGATGGTGAAATACTGAGTTAGGTTTAATAAAGATGGTGACATACTGAGTCAGGTTTAATAAAGGTGGTGAAATACTGAGTTAGGTTTAATAAAGATGGTGAAATACTGAGTCAGGTTTAATAAAGATGGTGAAATACTGAGTCAGGTTTAATAAAGATGGTGAAATACTGAGTCAGGTTTAATAAAGATGGTGAAATACTGAGTTAGGTTTAATAAAGATGGTGACATACTGAGTCAGGTTTAATAAAGGTGGTGAAATACTGAGTTAGGTTTAATAAAGATGGTGACATACTGAGTCAGGTTTAATAAAGGTGGTGAAATACTGAGTTAGGTTTAATAAAGATGGTGAAATACTGAGTTAGGTTTAATAAAGGTGGTGAAATACTGAGTCAGGTTTAATAAAGATGGTGAAATACTGAGTTAGGTTTAATAAAGATGGTGAAATACTGAGTCAGGTTTAATAAAGATGGTGAAATACTGAGTCAGGTTTAATAAAGATGGTGAAATACTGAGTTAGGTTTAATAAAGATGGTGACATACTGAGTCAGGTTTAATAAAGGTGGTGAAATACTGAGTTAGGTTTAATAAAGATGGTGACATACTGAGTCAGGTTTAATAAAGGTGGTGAAATACTGAGTTAGGTTTAATAAAGATGGTGAAATACTGAGTTAGGTTTAATAAAGGTGGTGAAATACTGAGTCAGGTTTAATAAAGATGGTGAAATACTGAGTTAGGTTTAATAAAGATGGTGAAATACTGAGTCAGGTTTAATAAAGATGGTGAAATACTGAGTCAGGTTTAATAAAGATGGTGAAATACTGAGTTAGGTTTAATAAAGATGGTGACATACTGAGTCAGGTTTAATAAAGGTGGTGAAATACTGAGTTAGGTTTAATAAAGATGGTGACCTGAGTTGCATGATTAAACATGGTTGTATTATGAATTCCAACAGTTCCAGAATGTTCATGTCTTTTTAAAATTCAATAAAATATATTTAAGTCATTATGGCTTTTATGTTTTTATGTCTTAAAACAGGACATGATAATGTGTAATAGTAGATGTTTTTCTCCAAAAACGAATGTTGTAAAACTTAAAAAATACACTCTGCTCTCTGAAACAGTTATTAAGGATTAATCATACATGTATTAATGAGACATTGTTTATTTAGACATTCTAAATAGATACCATCCTGTGAATTACTGTGGCATTAAATGTGAACAGTATGTAAGGGTTAAATATCACATTATAGTGCACCATCTTATCACAGCATTGTAACATTTCATATCATATTATACCAATAAATCATATCATGAAGAATACTTTGTCAATTTGTATGATGCTAATGTACAGTTAGTGTATTAACTTTTCACTCGATCTTTAAATCCAATGTGTCCATCCTTTAATTCATAGTCTCATATGTCAAACTCAAAGCAGACCTGTGTCTCTTCTTTCAGCATCATCCAATCCTCACCTCCTCCGTTTCTTTCCTCCCTCCCGCCTCCTCGTCTCCCTAGTCTCTTCCTTTTCCCTCTCCCTCTTCCTGCTTTCAACCCTTTCCTTTATCACTTATTCAATTCCTCTCCAAATGTCTTCTCTTTCTCTAATTTCCCAGCTCTGCTCTCCTTTTCACATCCTCCTGCTCCCATTTGCCTTTCTGGTTTCCTTTTCTTGTTCCCTCTCCTCCTCTTTCCTCCTCCCTCCTCCTGTCGCCGCCATTGCGTGTCAGGCTGCTGCACCTGAACTCTTTGTGTCTTGTCCTGTCCTTGCAGAGAGCCAAGGTGCTCCACACTGAGACTGTACAGGGTGACTCTACAGCTAACCCAGATGGACTATCTCTGTGCTACCAGTGACTAAAATAACATAGATGCATGTTAGCATCATTGGAGGAGGCGCCATGTGACCCCCCCCCCCCCCCCCCCTCGTAACATCATGTACTGTATTATTGAAGACATCCAGCCCTCCCTCTGTGCAAAACCGGTCCCTGATCTTTTCACATGAGCCTCTTACTGCCCCAGTAAAATCTGTGATGCACATCAGAGACTCAGAAGGTTGGATTTACTAAATGTATGACCATAGTGATATATGACCACACCACTGAAGACCTCTAAGTTAAACTGGAGGAAAGAAATCGTATTTCAAACATGTCTGGAAGGTTTGAGATAAAACCCTAGAGTGTATATTAGAAGTGGACGTAGTCATCGTGACGTCACTCGTTGGTTTGTGGACTGACGTTTTGAAGCCTTGAGTTCGACGATTTTGCCGTCGCCATCTTGGATTCCGGCCGTCGCCATGTTGTTGTTTTTTGCAGCCAATGAACAGAGGTTACCATATTTTGAATGTGGAGGAGTGACGTAGAGACGCCGTATATCTGGTGGCAGCAGAGACCTGTCAATCACAGTAAGCCCCGCCCCTAAAGCATCCCCTGCTTTAAGGTCTGTTTGACTCTAAATGGACCATAATGTACTAAATGAACATCATGCTGTATTGAAGAAGACTGTAAACTAGAGATTGAGACCATAAACTCATGTTTACAATGTTTACTGAGGGAATAAATCAAGAGAGAAGTAGAGTCATTTTAGACTAGACTTCTATACAACCAGAGGAGTCGCCCCCTGCTGGACACTAGAGAGAATGCAGCTTTAACACACTTAAACATCAGTTTTACCCGGCAGAGCTGGAGGTCGCCACCTCGATAAAACACAGAGTAATAAAACACAAAGCAGGTTCTACTGATGCTCAGATTTAGACTAATACTGTCCAAAAGAAAGGGAATGGATTCTCCAAAAACTGCCATAGATCCTACTCAAAATTACAGGGAAGTCATTACATTTCTTTATAAATATAAAAAGAGAAGACCTGCTGATTCAAACAATCACACCAGCAACCAAAACACTTGGCTAAGCATAGTGATAAAGATGCACCTATTTCAATTTACTTGGCCGATTGATATTTCTGATTTTCCCAAAGTCTGACCTGCTGATTCCAATTTTATATTTAAAGATAAATTTGCATGTCGCCCTTTGGATCGCGTGGCCTCTTCAGATGCGCTGCCGATTGCTTGGCTAGCTGTCCTAGACGTGCTGCAGAGAAACCAAGACAATCAATCTGCGGTTGTAACGTTCGTGTATTAACCATTCAGCAGCAAAAGTGAACTGTAATCAGTGATCCGTGTCCAAATGTCAAGTCCGCAGAGCCCTGAAGCTCCACCCCCGCTGCTCCACAGAGGTCTGCGTGCTCGTTTATTTAAAGTTCATTAATATTGAACGTGGCGCATGTCCAAATTGCTCTAAATTGACACAGCACACACAAGATTTGCAAAAAACACAGACAGATAATTCCTATTCCTTATAATTAGATACTAGAGTCAATGGCTTTTACAGAGGGAGTTTGATCTCTCTTTTTGTTTTTAGTGATGAAATGTATCTTAGGGATAAATAAATAAACAAATATATATATATATATATATATATATATATATATATATATATATATATATATATGAATATATATCTAAATGAATATCCCCTCTTTAAAACTTTGTTACTGGAAGGTTTGGTGTACTGAATTTGAGCTTTCTGCCTATAAGAAAAAACTAATTTTGAGAAAAGAACTTTGTTCTCTTCACTCGTCTGACAGAAGACTATAACTATGTTATGGATGCAAAATAGCCCAAAATCTCAAAAATGACCAGTGCATGTAAAACACGTTTTTCTTCACTTAACTGAAGTCTTTGTTGTTATTTGGTAACCACTAACACATACAATAATTTGTATTGGGGAGGTAAAAATCTGACTCATGTTAGATTTCTGCTTCATTTGCACAAGAAAAACAGTAGTTTACTTGTTTTGCTGATAGACCTAACACAACATGAATTCAGAATTTTTACAAATCTGCATCAATATGTATTTTTTATTTTATTTGTATGCCTTTCATGCAGTTAAATCACAGCACAAATGTCTATTTTAGATTCATGCAGCTGTAGTAAACCAGCCAGCGCATGGCTTGATAGATACAGTCAATACGACTCGGTGAGAGGTTTGTATTAATACGAGTACATTGTTTGCATCTTGTAATAAATGTTGATATCTTCTTGATCACTTTGTGTTTTGTCTTTTTGTCTTTTCTCTTGAGAAGATAACAGACTGTTGTGGGTTTTGAGGCACTGATGGTCTTTCTATGTCATTAATAAATGCTCTGTAAAGCATAGATAGTCCTCACTTTAGATGAGGTCACACAAAATACTTAATAAATGACTAGTAACTACCTGAACTAATCATGAATTGCACTATTAATACGCATTTATAAAGCATATATAGTCCCTAACCATTACTGCATATCTAAATCATTATATATATGAATGCATGAATACTTTAAACATAATAAATTGTATACTAATGAGTGTTAATGTAGGAACAATGCTTTATAAATGATGAATTAAGTGTTTACTCACACTTAAATGCTTCATAGTGTGTAGTTACATTACAGTTTCTGTCATGCTGCACAAAAGACAGATATCATATATACATCAAGATTTTAAGGATGTGCCACTTTGAAAAACCAAAAACCAAAGCTCTCCTCAGCTAAAACGGATTGATTTGCATAGGTTAGACAGAGAGCTGCATTGATGAATGTGTGGCCCCCAACCCGTATGAAACCTAGAGGCCTCATTGCCCACCATGATCTGGACTCTAATGCATCGACCCGAGCCAGAGCTTCACGTCAGTAAATCCATCCCTCCTCCTCCTCCTCCTCCTCCTCCTCCTCCTCTACTTCATTCTTCTTTTTTCTCTCACTGTCCTGCGACCGGGGAGGCGAGAGTCAGTCCATCACGGCAAAGTCCAACGGTGTCCAGGACTGTGGGGGCACCCGGACCGAGGGGACAGAGGGGAGAGAGGGGAGAGAGGGGAGAGAGGGGCCAGTAAGAAGAAATGAAGACAAAGAGGCGTATCTCTTTCAGACTATTGTCTTATATCAAAACAGAATAAAGATGTTTCTCTGATTTTACTGTTTTTCGGTAAATGCTTTTTGTCTAGACTTAAATTTCTTAAAGAATATTGGATGGATTTACATACATTAATGATTCACAATGAATCCTAGTAACATTGTTTGTCCCCTGACATTCTATTTCATTGTATATATTTCTTATTTAGTACTTGTTACTGTTATTTGTATGTATATATTGTGCATTTTTATATTTTTTACTTTGCTATTTTTATTGCTTTACCATAAGACTTTTTTTTTCATTTATCCAGTGACTTTTCATCCAACATTTCAAAATCTACTAAGTGGATTTGCACACATTTGTGGCCCCCTATACAACTATAACCTACACTATATAAAGGCTCAATGTATTAATAACTATTGGACGCATTGCAATTACAGTTGGTGGACATTTTCTTTTCTGGAGAAGAAATTTGTAATCCCTTCGGCGATGCCATGACTTTTAGTTTGGCACCGTCAGCGTCTTTCCAGCCTCCGCTGCAAATGTTAGCATGGTGAAAATCATAACCGTTATATACCTTTTAAAACAGGAACATGCTAGCGTTGCCATTATTAGCGTGTTTGCATGTTGCGCGTTGGCATTTAAGCACCACTGCGTTAAGTACGGCCTCACAGAGCGGCTATAGGCACGCACAAGTAAAGACAAAGAGAAAGTGTGTGTTCTCAAAGCACAAGCTGACAAACAAATAAGGTCTTGGTGCTCTTGTGCTATTTGAACATATTCCAATTAGGTGGTAATAAACATATCTGGCGTAAAATTGTGTCCTTTCAATGCAAACGAGTCTCGTTGCAAAGACAGTCCAATTGACAAAGATCCGCTGTAATAGCCACACCCAGTTACAGTGACATCATTATCATCACTGGTGGTTGGTGGTAACTGAAGCACCCCGACTGGGATATTAAATCCCAATATACTGTTTATCTCAGTCTGAGTAATTGGGGCAAAGGCAATATTTATACTTTACCAATCAAATTATTTAGGCAAATTCCCCTCACCTTCAAAGCGTAATGGGCACGTTTGCGCTGTCATATAATTTGCGTGATATCTGTTTGAGAATCGGTCCGAGCGACGGGGCGGTCAGCAGTTAAAAATGAGACAAAATATACGGCGCCGTCTGCGGCCGCAGCCCATTCTTTGTAAATGTTCCCGTCAGCGTTTTCTTTGTAAGTCTTCCAGGTGTGAGGCGATGCATGTCAACGCTTATCAACTGTCCAGAATAGCGGGAAGTTTATGGCGTTTGCTCCCAGGTATTGGCGCATTGCAGCTAATGTACCTTGACCAGTGTCGTGCATGAACGTGCAAATAGACAATGCTCCCTCGTGAAAATGCTTTTTACAATAAAAAGATACATCAAATATAAACTTAAGTGCAGTGGTGTAGATTTTAGTTTCAGCGCATTCAGTGCGTGCCACAGGCGTCAGTCGACGCGTCACGGCCGACGTGTACCGCAATTAAGTCGTCTTTTGCTTTCCAGATACTAACAGAGGATAAAGCAAAAAAAAAAATGTTGCTGTGAACCCAGCCTGGCTGCAAAGCTTCCTGCCAGGCTACACATGGCCCTCATCTGGCTCCACCAAACAAACAGAGAGTTGTGTTTCGGCTTAGGTTAGACGATGGAGGTTAGGATGGCAGCCATTTTTGGGGTCTGCAAATACAAGAATTAGTATTCATCCAGACAGGCATTTGTCAGGTCAGGATTAAATGAATGTCCCTCTAGAAGCTTTCCGTTTGAGGGCACGGTTACGGTTGGATTTTTGATGACTCCACGCATATTCTTATCTGGATTATGACTGGACCGCCGTATCGGCAGGCAACTCAGCGTGACTTCACTCAGCATGAGTTTAGACATTTGCCCCAAATCCAACCGTAACATAGAGGAACTGGACTTGCAGTCGTTCTGTAGCCGGAGTCCTGGCAGTCCTTGAGGCAGTTCAAGGGATCCTTGAGGGCTGTAAGGGCTTCGCTGCCAGAAAGGTAGATGATAAATGTAATCCACATTTAAGTCT
This sequence comes from Cebidichthys violaceus, assembly GCF_023349555.1. NCBI lineage: Eukaryota > Metazoa > Chordata > Actinopteri > Perciformes > Stichaeidae > Cebidichthys > Cebidichthys violaceus. The sequence goes on from NW_027176322.1 coordinate 101,003, forward strand.
CTGCAATGATCCCAATTAGTGAGTGTTTTAAATAAAGACTCTTGTGTCTTCCCACACATAGCACAAAACTCTACAGTTCAATAATACAAAAAAATATTTGGATTGGGAAAAAAAAATCAAACCTGGTATCTGCAGCCTCACTCGGGTATAAATATCTTTGGGTATGATTAAAAAAATTAATTAAAAAGGTACAAAACCAGACTGTAGTTTATCAACTGCTGCATAAACTGCATCATTCAAATCAAGAACCACACCCCGGAGATAAGAAACGAGGAGCACACACACTGGGCATAAGGATGGGGGCTTAGCCAACTTCTGCGAGTCGTCCCGACTCAACTCGAGCTCCAGACCGGGTCTTAATATTCCGTCAGAGCGGCGGAGCCGTTCTTCTGCACGACCAATCCCATCGTCAAGTCAAATTTGCATTAGCAAATGGGAAAGCGGCGACGGCCTATTTGTTAATCTGATCTTTGTTTACCCAACACTCTTGTAATCCACTTTTAATTAAATAGCCGCCCAAATATGTGCGAGCAGCAGTTTGACTTTGTCTGTGCCCACATAACCAGACTGAAGCAGACAGAGAGGGAAAGAAAGAAAGAAAGAAAGAAAGAAAGAAAGAAAGAAAGCAAGCAAGCAAAAGAAAGAGACATTGGCTTTCTGTTTCTACGCTCCCTGCTGGGCTGGCTTGCCAGATGCAGTTGTAGCACACAGCATACATCTCCTTATAATGCAAAGAAACTTAAATTACACTGTGGGTTATTTTCTAAAGCACTTCCGATGATACACACACACACACACACACACACCCACAGTACATACACACTGCCCATATATACACCCAGGGTTTACGCGGGTCACTTCTGGAGATGCAGCTTACCCCATTGTCTGGTCAAATATCTAATTCTAACCTCACAATAGCTTTGTATATCCTATCTGTCATAAACCACAGGCTGTGTAGTTTGAATAAATCAAATAACACGCAAGCAAACACACTTTCAAAAAAAAAAAAACCTTGCCGGCCCTATCGCCCACCCACCCACACAACCCACACCTCTCCCACACACTCATACACACCGCACAATATGGCTGCATAATGTCCTTTATCTCTTTACAGTTAATGCCATCCTAGGCCTGATAATGCAAGCAGATACCTAGTAGGCAATTACATCTTCCCGATTCCGTCTGCAATAAAAATGCACTGGTAATAGAAAAAAAAAGGGGGTAAATAACACAGCGGCCTGGCCTGCACTATACATCCCCAATAAGTCAGCCCGCGCTGACACAAGCCGCATTGTCATTCATATGCGCCTCCTCTGCTGCTTTTACGTGTAAAGGGAAGGCACTGGCAGGGACATTGTGTCTCTACCTGGGTATTAGAGGTGAAATCACATTATTCTCATCCCTTACACATATCTAAATAACTTACTTCTTGCATATTGCCTTTGCTTTTTTCCTCTGCGGAGTTTCGTATTCGTGTGAGTCTGCACGTGTGAGTTTGAAGGAGACGGGATTTGTGCGATGCGGCGCACGTGTGAATACGTGCGCGTGTGTTTTTGTGCTGCAATTCAATGCTTCGAGAATTGGTAGCATCGGACAAAAGACGCGTCGCTTCCTCCGAGGTGTTGTGACTGACGAATCCATTAACTGGAATTTGTGTATCCGTATAATTTTAGTTTAGCAAAATCCAGAGGTTGGACAAGAACAACTTGTGATGTCTTATTATTTAGAACTAACAAAACCACGTCTGGAGAAGTCAACGGTTTAAAGCCAAAAGGTCAGGACAAGGTTAGTGACTGGAACACCTTTGGGTTTTGCATGTTTTCCCCTTTTCAATACACTCAATAATAATCCTTTAGACCAGTTTCCATCTCATTTTTACTCTTCTAAATGCTGTCTTCTGTTCGGGGCAGCTGTTATCTTCAATCTGTGAGGAACACTTTGTTTTACTCGCAGCCTTCACGGTGAATGAAGAATCTAAGAAATGGAGAAAACTCTTTGTGAATTGAGGTAAAACTGAATAAAACATCCGTTTACAAACTGTCACGTGACTCGACAGGAATCCAGGTATCATTATCTTTCTATTATTTATCAAGTTCACCAAGACATGCATCTTTGCTAAAACCTTACACTTGAATCACTTCTCATGCACGAACGTGCAAAAAGGCCGGTAAGGGTTATTTTCTATTTGCATTATTTGTGAAGCTTTGGGTTGATATCTCTTTTTGACAAACATGATATGGGCTATATGTGTATGTATGCTGTGTATTTCCCAATAATCTGCCGGCGGGGTATAGTTTTACCTTTCGTACACACATTTCTACAAGCTCTGCTTGGAAACACCTTCAATTTTCACTGCAAACAGAAACTGTTTGGAAGAAGTATTTAGCTTCTGTTGGACCATGAATATTCATTGGTGGTTCACTTTTCTCATAAAGCTGCAGTCATGAAGGAGGATCGGGGTCTAATACACCCACCGTTCCAGGGAGAGAGTATTAAGGAGAGATTTAATAGAGGCGTGAGTATGGACGGACTCATTATCTTTCTATTAGCCCTGCTGCTGCGCGCTCTCCGCCAGCAGGGTTATACCGACTTCTATTAGGTTAGCGGTCAGATACACACAGTCACACACGCATACATTTACAAAAAAAGACCTGCTAATATAGGCTAATTTAGTAGACAGCGCTGCCCAACAGTAATGGTTCAAGAAAATGAGTGTCCTCCTTGGGACTTGATTTACGAGGCTGGTAAACGTGGTATTGATGTGTGTGTGTGTTTTATGTGGAGATATAACTGGGAAAAAAAAGATATCTCTGGTATGAGAACACACACTTCGTCACAATGCTCTTTTTTTTCATTTACATGATCCATGATCTGTATTATTTTTCACTAAAAATATGAAAGATGGTTTATTCTTTTTTTTTCACTCAAGGTAGATGTGGTGGAACAATCACAGCGTCCTAAACAGCTTAAGAACTTCAGTTCAGGCCTGTTATGGAATCATAAGTTGATGCAAACCCTCAAAAATAAAACAAAATTAAACATATTAGAGCCATTTGAACAGAAAACAGACACATTTAATCTGAAATAACCAAATATAGCAATAAACATGAAATTGTTATATTTTGCTCCAGTTATTTTAACAGAATGAATTAATTACTTTCTTTTTAATAATTAACCCCAAATCTGAAGTGTTCCTTTAACCCACAGAAAGACTCTATAGCAGCTTCTACATAAAATAACAGTACACAGTACAATAAACACAGTACAATAAACTCTAACTCCCATGCTTTTAGAGCTGTAATGACTTGGGTGCAATGTGCCAAAAGCAGATCATACAGTGTAAAGAAATAAAATGGTCTACTTACTACTTGCAATTGAAATCAGCTTTCTGCAGAAGCCCAATGGCGTCATCGCTTCCCGCCGTGACCTCCTGCTAGTGATGACCACAGCGTTTTGGGTTGCCACTCACCACCGCCCTTTTTGAGCCATCTTCCCCATGGTTTTCATGGCTTGTCCCGTACAGTTTATCTGCTTAATTTTGTCTTGCTTCCCCTACCAAACATTTTGCAGGGTGTAGAGGCGTCCTGGCAGCCAATGTCAAAGCGCTCAGGGTTCCAACACTGGTGCGGGGAAAGAAGGCTAGATCCCGTATGCTGCGCACTTGGGTCTATTTGTTCGGTATTTGTTGGATAGAGAGCTGTCTGATGCCACGGTCAAAGTGCATGCAGCAGCCAGTGCTTCCTGCCACGAGGGTTTTGGCGACAGACCTATCTTTCGTCACCCTCTGGTGAAATGGTTTTTGCGGGCGATCGAGAGACACTCTTCTCGATCGCCTTTGGGACACTCTTCTCCGAAGGCGTTGTCATACAATGTCCTCAGCAAAGAGAGTGGATGAACGAACCGTCATGGCGGTGCACCCCAGCAGCTTCGTGGTGACCGCAGTAGGGCTAAACTCAGACCAAATCCCTCCTTTTTGCCACAGAGGACTTCAGGAGTTCTCAGGTCAAAGGTTATACAGCTGGATGCATTTTGTCTTCCTCCCCATGCAGGAAAAAGGAAGGCAAAGTTACATCTGCTTTGCCCAGTTTGTTCATTGGCATGTTGTGTTGGACACACGGCCCCCATCTCACACTAACTAGCTATTTTAGCCCTATCTAAGAAATGACTGGTTGGATGGCGTTGTGCATTTCCCAACCCTATGGGCCTATAGAAAGGGACCCTCCGACTGAGGTCCAGGCAAAATCCCCACTCAGCCTTGCAGTTTGTACAGCTTTGTTCGATGGGACGAATGTCGAGGACATCTGTACAGCATCGCTGTGGCAGCGGGGTGTGCTGCCTTTTACACTGTGGGGTCCGCACATTTTGGGGCAGGTACTTCCTGATTAGCTGGCTACTCTTATGCAAGTTTTCAATGGGCGAATGCATGCTCGTGATTGGATGAGAGCATAACCCATAGAGTCCAGTAGAGGGCTCCCCCTGTGCTCACAGAACTAGGGTTACAATACCGTAACCATTATCACGCGGTATTCAAGTATTAACAAGCAAGAAAGAGGGTTGGGGGATGGAACTTTCACCCAGGAGACTTTGTGTCCTGTATGAAAAGCAACACGTGACGTCGCTACACATGATGTTGCTACTCGTGACACATAATGTTATGTGTCATACATACAGTATATAGGGCAACTGTGGCTCAGAAGTTAGAGCAGGTTGTCCTTCAATGAGAAGACCCTCTAGTCCACGTTGATGTGTCCTTGGTCAAGACTCTTAACCCCAAATTTCCCCCAAAGGCTGTGCCATCGGGGTATGAAGGCTTGGATAGATCCTGATGACCAGGTGACACCTTGCATGGTAGCCCCTGCCATCAGTTGTATGACTGGGTGAATGACATGTAGTGTAAAAAGCGCTTTCAAGAAACACTTTTTAGTTATAATTATGAATTATTTAGAATTAAATTGGAACGTATTTGAGTCCTTAACTTAACATTAAAATTGCTTTTGGTTTAGTTCCTGAGTTCTGAGATGGTGCCTACATGAACCATAGTGTACCTTTATTAATGCACAGTGCTCCTTACTGCACAGTGCTATCAAGTCTTCCATGGCAAGAGGAGCAAAGCCCTAATACAGATACATTACCAAGCACTTACGTCTTCAAGCTTACACAGTAAATTCCATCTTATAGATCCCAACTGCAGTTCCATTGCTGCCCTAATTGAATCATAAATACATGTATATGTATATTACCCATTAATAAATAAAGACACCATTTTTTATTAATGAAGTGGAAAATGTGGTATGGTGAGACATCAATCATTTAGCATAAAACCGTGTGTATTAGTGGGGCGGGTGATATGCAGGGGAATAAAATTAGACCAGTTAAATAGGGAGCTCTGTGTGCATTAGTGTGAGTTTTTACATAAGCAATTATGGAAGCCTTCAATGTTAATTTATGTGTGATCAGTGAACAAGAAGAGGGAGGGAGGGAATCATGTACGCCAGTGAAATAAATAGATGGAACTGTGAGAAAAGAGGGAGAAAAAGGGACGGTGGATTGAGAGATAAAAAAAGGGAAGTGAGGAAATGGGGAGAGGAGTGGTGCAGGACGGAAGGGATGCATTAGTGGGGAGAAAGACATGAGGGAAGATTGTGTGAACAACAGGCATATTAATGAGGCAATATGAATCACGCTGATTACAGCAACAATTAGGAATTGGTCGTCTTGCAGCATGTGGCAGAAGGAGGGATGACGGGGAGCGTGTCAGAGGCAGGACTGTGTGTTGAACTGGCGGGTTTGTCAAATTGTAAATCTTGCATCCACTGTATCTCTTCATCCACGGCTCTACCTGAGCTTATTGTAAATGAGAGGAAATTATACATGTCCTGTAAAAAAGTTGTATTAAATTAAGAACATCAGAGGTCTGATCACCCAAACCATTCCTGTAAAGGAGAGCAGATACATTTAATTAGATAACTAAGGAAGAGAAATAAACTGTTGATCCAACAAGATCACACCACGAAATCAAACTAGACAAGTCTGGTTAGCAGGGACAAGTGCGTATCCAGCAGGCGGCAACCTCCGGTTCTGCCGAGTGAAGCCAATGCGGAAGTGTCTCAAACCTTGCATTCTCTCTAGTGACCACCACTGGGCCACTCATCTGGTTGCAAAAAGAAGTGTGATTGTACAGAAGGCTATGAGAAAATGACTCACTTGATTGGTTCCACCCATTTGTTTGTGGACTGCCGCTTTGAAGACTCGTCGATTTTGCGGTCGCCATCTTGGATTATGGCTGTGGCTGTGTTGTTTTTTGGCAACCAATGAAAAGTTTCCATATTTGGAATGCGGAGGAGTGATGTAGAGACGCTGTATACGCCTCTAGTAGAGACCTGCCAATCACAGTAAGCATCCCCTGCCTTATGGTCTGTTTGACTCTAAATGGACCATCACTTACTAAATGAACAGACGTGAAAGTAAAGATTGAGACCATAAATTACTGAGGTAATAAATAAAGTGAGAAGTAGAGTCAGTTTTTTTGCAACCAGTGGAGTTGTTGCCTGCTGGTCAGTAGAGAGAAGGAACATTTTAAGACACCTAGAACCTTAAGAACCGGAGGTTGCCGCCTGATCTACGCGCTCTTGCTCACGACAACGTGAGACGTGAACATTGACGGCGTCCTCCTCGGCTGAGCGTCAGCTAGCTCAGTGGTGCTTGGTGTAGCTAGCAGTATTGAGTATAGATGCGTCTTTCCCTCCTTGCGGTGATACAGTTGGCGGGTGTAGTTGGGTAAAAAAATCAATTTGTTCCTACATGAAACTGCTCACAAGGAGGTCTGTGGATTATCTTGAGTAACGGAGTGAAGATTTGATTGCTGTCTTCCAAATGCATTCTTTGGCGCTTTGAGCCGAGTGTCGTCTAGTAGCATTGTATTGGAGAGAAGGCAGACATCTCAGAGAGACTCCAACACTCTGCAAAACAATCCACATTGATAGGGGAAAATTATGCAGTTTTGATTTGGGGGTTGAAATGTCCCTTTAAGGCTTAAAATCCCAAAAGATAAGAGAAAGACAGTTTTTACTTGTATTTTTCTTTTCATCTTTGCTGGAATAACCCAAACTGTCCTTAAGCAGAGTTGGGGGGGCCACGTTTGAGTCCTGCTCTCCTCGGGCAACTTAACCACCAGCAGATCACATTAACGGACAGAAGCGAAGCTACAATAAGGAAACTAACACTTATTAATAAGGCTCAGCTTGTCAGATGGTCGAACAGCGCCTGAATGGATTCTCTTTTTAACCGCTTGGTATCCTGTAATTCTAATATCATGGAAGCAGCTCTGTCACTTCTCAGCCATTTCAGCCCTTCCAGATGGTGTCCATGTAAAAAAAAAAAAAAAAAAGCAACGTTGGTTGCCACTGTGTTCTTGAGCAGGTGCCGTCTGCCTCATGTTAACTTTCATCTTTTATTCCATTGCTGCTGCTATACAGCCTTGCTCTGTCGCCTATTCTGGTTCTTCCCAACATATTTCTTTATTAGCTCAATGTTCAAATTTAGTTTTACTGAGTCGTGATTGAAGGCTAATGCGGGTTGACATGTCATTGCAAAACGGACATGAAACATTTTAGAATCAAGAAGCATTGCTTTGAGGAGAGGCGGAAGAAAAGTAGAATGAATCAATCTACAGTTTAAGAAGATAAAGACTTCTTTAGACCCACTGATCGTCTTTGTACTGTGAACAGGAAACGTCATTCTACTGTCTAAGTGTGTATTTATGTGTGTGTGACCTGCAGATGTTCCTAAGCCATACGCTGGTCAAGGCCGCTCTTTTTCTGTCCTCACACACAAACACATGCAGGGCAAGATAAAGGAGAAAGTGTGTGTGTGTGTGTGTGTGTGTGTGTGTGTGTGTGTGTAGCTTTTAAACAGGATGTGTGTAGTAATCTAATTAGGCAGTAACGTGGCTTGCCGTGACCTTACTTACCATAGCGAGACCCTGCCTGGCCCCAGATCACACACAGAGTGCCCTGTCTGGACGAAACACACACACACACACACACACACACACACACACACACACAGGCAGGCAGAAAGAGATACAGAGATACGATATATACACACACACGCGCATATAAAGATGGACAGACAATAAATAGTGCGTGATACAGAGAGAACAGTGTCAATTACTATTGTAGACACTATAAAGATCTACATAGTATTTGTACCTATTTATATTTCTACATTATGTCAACATTGCTCTCATGCTAAAGCAATTTCAGCTGAATGAAACTATATATATTTATAAATACAGTATATTGTTCAAGGTATAAAAGTACCTTTTTGCCATTTTACAACACAGGGTTTAACAATAAAATGTATTACTATTAATAATGAACCATCTATCAAACTGTTAATGAGATTAAATCTCTTGATAATGTTTCCTGTTATTGTCAGGATGTGGCAATGACCGCTAAATCAGATATGCCTTTATAAATCTGGACTTACCGTTACATGCAAAATCAGAATGGTGTCATGATGACACAATCAACATTTAACTTTATTTTGGTCCCTGAGTTAATTAACGTTAATTCATCACCATTCCTACAACAAACCGGTTCTTCGCCATCCTTGAGGAATGTTTTTCTTGAAACATACTGATTAAAAAGACCAAGTTTGATTCAGAGTGTGGGGTGGGTTCATTGCTGCCCCTTGTGGATAGCGTGGGGAAAACACACCCACTACAACTGGGGTTCTCAAGCCCCCAGGAAGAGTGCCGGGCTTTAAAGCACATTTCACATTAGCCAAATGGTAGAATAACAATTTTTGTGTCTGTCACGAGGTGCCATGGGGACCAAAAATACTTTTTTCACATAGACCTAAATTGTGAAAAATACTTCTGTAACTGAGTGAATATATTTTTGTTTTAGGTAAATCAATGTCATGTCTCGTCCGGTCTCCTAAGTTATGTAGAAGTTTGGTAGGTTTAGGCATGAGAAGTGAGATTGACCAGAATCCGGGGACCATTTGTGTTCATTTGCGTGAATCGCACAAGACGCGCCGGAGAGGGGGCGTGGCTTATCGCCCTGGAAGCCGCTCAACTGTCCGCCATTTCTTTCCGCCATCAAACATGAAAGGAATAACCACTATTGCTGCTTTGTACTTGTTGTGGAAGTCCCTCAAACGTCGGAATGCCAAACGCCGTCATGTCTGGGCTCATAATAGCATCCGTAGGCGCACACTTCTCCAGGATCTGCGTCTGGATGACTGCCGCTTCCAGCGCTACATGAGGCTAACCATTAGCCAGTTTGATGACCTGTTGGCTCGGATCGGTGCCAGGATTTCTCGGCTGGACACCAACTACAGGCGTTCCATCTCAGCTGCAGAGTGCCTGTCCATCTGTCTCCGGTGAGTGGCAGTTTCATAAAATGAATTCATGAAAGCATGAAATAAATTCAGGCTTTGTCTGTCTGTCCACAAGACGGGAAGCAAGCCACTTTAAAATAGTTTGTTTTCTGAATGGAGTTCGGATCCATCATGTTGGGGTCTCCACTGTCTCCAGTATTGTACCAGATGTTGCCACAGCCATTTGGGACTGCCTTGTGAAGGAGTTCATGGCTGTGCCCACCACAGAGGAGTGGAGGTCAATTGCTGTGAAGTTTGAGGAGTGGTGGAATTGTCCTCTCTGCTGTGGAGCACTGGATGGAAAGCATGTTGTCCTCAAAGCCCCTGCTAATTCCGGATCCCGGTTCTTCAACTAGAAGGGAACCTTCTCATTAGTTCTCCTGGCAGTTGTGGATGCACAATATTGTTTCCGGCTGATTGATGTCGGGGGCTACGGAAGAACCAGCGATGGTGGGAGTCTGGCCAACTCAGCTTTTGGTCAAGCTCTAAAATCGGGCACCATCCAACTGCCTACTGACCTGCCACCATCAGGAGCTGACCACCAAGGACTTCAGCCACACGTCTTTTTTGCTGATGAGGCCTTTCCATTGAGAAAAAAACCTCATGAGGCCGTTCCCCGGCCGCATCCTCCCAAGGGAGTGCCGGGTCTTCAGTAACCGTCTCTCCCGAGCTCGGCTGGTTGTGGAGAATGCCTTTGGAATCCTTTCTTCTCAGTGGAGGATGTACAGGCGTGCCATTGAGGTCCACCCAGAAGTTGTGGAGAAGTGTGTGAAGGCTACATGTGTTCTGCATAACTTCCTGCGGAAAACCACCCAAACAACTGCAGTGAGCATACCGGTTGGAGAAGTGGAGCCACTGCAAGATCTGGGAAGAATTGATGCCAACAACTCAACAAGAGAGGCCATCAGGGTGAGGGAGGCCTTCACATCCTACTTCTCTGCTGAGGGAACTGTCCCATGGCAAGACACCGTGTAATGCCCAAGCATATCCAAAACGGCTCTTTTAAAAGCCACGAGTAATGACAGAGAAACAGCTCAACGCTGATAGGCTATCGCGTCGCAGCGTCACGCCATTTTTTCACCGGAGTTAAAAAATGTCAACTCACGCATTTCGCGTCTGCCATTGCAAATTTGCGTTACTCTCCAGTCTCATCGCGTCTGTGCATAGACTTTGTACGTAATCTACTCGCGCAAATAATTTGCGCCGCGTCCAGTGTGAACGCACCTTTAGGATAACAATATCAGTGTGAGCCAATCAGAGGCAGAAAGTTGTCGGTCATGCCTTTGCCATAGAATGAAAGAAAATATGGCTACCACATGCATAAATATTAGCCATGTGCTTCTGTTTCTTGTATTTTTAGTGCAATGGGACTTCAGAACAATAAGCGTTTTTGGTATACAGGCTGTTTGACCAACGTGCTTTCGATCCAATATAGGACATTTTTAGGACTACTGAGACTACTTCTCAATATTCTCTTGGCTGTCGGAACAATGGCATGGCACCGGTGGAGGTACTTATCTGGAACATAGTTCTGAGGGAATATAGGGCTGAGGGAACATAGACACCTCCCCTATATGGGACAGGCCATTAATTCCTTCCACACAAAACTAAATTCTTTATTTCAACCAGTATGAATATTGCTCACAAAAATTAGGTTGTCAATTACATGTCATTAATTGATGACATTTAGTGTAAAGCGCATTGAGGGGTTGGAAGACAAGAAAGACACTATACAAATGTCCTCTTACCATTCACCAAAATATCCAAAATACACAACTAGTTGTTAATTTAACAACAAGTTGTTGTTGCATCAGTAGAGTCCTCCTGAACTATAAAGTAAGCATTAGATAATGCCTCTTCTGTATATTTAAACTTAAACTTTTCAGAAAATTTTAAATACAAAAAATATATATATTTGATCAATGTGATTAATCAACTCAGCGTGTGACTCACTGTGATATATTCATCTTTTTTACCCTTTTCACCTGTAGTGTCTTGCAAAAATGTAAAGACTGCTTTCTCAAAATGAGTTTCTTTCTCGGACTCTGAGTCACAAATCTGGTTTGTTAATTTTTCATTGAAAGGCTAATATTTTATGACTAAAACAAGGTGAAAATACTTTTTTTATGACTGTTGACAGTCATTTCTGATTCATGGAGCGATACAAATAGATATCCAAAATTCCCTCTGTAGAAGCTTTAAGACTAACATGACAAAATGAAACAAGAATTTTTAACCTGGCTTAATACAAATTTCCCATTTCTGTACCGGAAATGTGTGCAAATTAGCACATATTCTAACATGAAAACTTGCTATGAAACACAATAGGCTAGATTTAAGTGATGAACTGGATAAGTGTCATGGTGGTATCTATTAGATTTTATACCCTATTTACCTGTAGTGTCTACTCTTAAACTGTCCGTGTGTGTGTGTGTGTGTGTGTGTGTGTGTGTGTGTGTGTGTGAGTTCAGTGTGTCTCCAGGGCAGAGGAAGTAAGGGACACAGCTGTCTAAAATCACCATCGGGACAGAGAATAACCTGGGGTGGGCCTGGCCTTCACACACACTCTCACACACACACACACACACACACACACACACACACACACACACACATACACACACACACACACACACTCACTCACGCACACACACTCACACACACACACATACACCGAGCTCAGGGAGAAAGTGTGGTGTACAGTAGAGCCTTGGGGTCAGAACTCACTGGCCTCAAATTACATTTTTTAACACAACAGATCAAACTAGAGCGGAATTATTGTTTCACTTTGGATTTGGCCCGAGTTTTAAGGTGCCCTGTGGCTCTACACTACACCACACACACACCCACACAAACACACAGTGAATATGTTCCCTCTCTTACTTTGCACATGCTCGGATTACCTGCCTTTCCTCTACGGTGTGAAGCCACCAATTAGTTTATTTCTAAGATAATCAATAAAATATGAAAACAAATAAGTTTTTCCTCGACCAGGTTTCTGTGCCCGTCCTGACAGTGGGTATTAAGTGGGTCCTTGTCATGTTTAGTAATTGTGACTTTCCATTTGTCTTAGTGTCATTATGGTCACTGGCAAGCTTGGCTGAAGAGGAAGGGGAGGGCTCAGTAGTCTCTTTCTGTTCTTCTGTATGTGACCAGACACTGTTGGCTAGATAAGGGTGGGGGTGCGGGGGGGGGGCATAAAATGAATCCAAGGGGGGAGATTGCATTTAGAGTTGCTTACTTTTACAAATTGTTGACATTGAAACGGTTGGATTAGTTCAACCGATTAGTTTGAAAATTTTGAGATTTCTGACTTTGGACAAGTATTATTCCTATAGATAGACTATATGAAGACAAGACTTGCTAAGGTGTAATTATTTTATTGTGTATACATATCACAGCCTTTGTCTGACCAGTCTTCTTCTTCTGGCAATGTTTGCCCTGTAAAATCACATTTTGTTAATGAAAAGAGCAGGTTCAGAACACCATACTTTGTGTTCTTTAGTGCGTAACATCAGGCATTAGTTGAAACCAGTTCCCACCCTGCCATTCTAACTAAATGACAGATGATTTGCTCTCATTGGCGATATAATGTAGGCTACTGGTTTCGCAGGATGTGAACATTGTGTTGATAAATTACAGCAAACCTGTTCTCACCCCACTCCCCCTGTGCCATCCCCGGCACCTTGGCCCATCCGGATGCTCTCCCTGTTGTTTTCACGCAGCACAGACAAAATAAACGCTGCAATCGTAGAAAAACCCAGATTTTAGAGAAGCAAACTTGACATACTGTAACAATGCTTTATGTTGAAGCAGTCAACATAAAGGAACCACATTGAGCTAATGCATGGAAACTGCAAGGGGAGGAGGAGGGAGTGGGGCCATGTATGGATGACCCATCATCAGCTTATGGTACTAATAATAATAATTAATACTAATCATTTCTTTACTTGTTCAAGTGTAGTCGTTAATCAATGTACATGCTGGCAACAGTGTATTGGATGTTGTTTTTAAAAAGGATATTCTACGTATAAAATCATGATTATAATATATATTGCACTCAAGCACCCATGTTTGCATGTGTGTGTGTGTGTGTGTGTGTGTGTGTGTGTGTGTGTGTGTGTGCATGCATAGGCAAGGCAAGGCACGTTTATTTGTACAGCACATTTCAACAACAAGGTAATTCAAAGTGCTTCACATAAAACCATTAAAAGCATCAAAACATAAGGCAAAAGAAGATGAGATTTAAAAACAATTAAGAACATTCATTGAAACATTAAAAACAGTCATTAAAACACTAAAAATCAGTGTAAGAAATAAAATACCGTAGTAAAATGCAAAAATGCAGGAAATGTATTAATATCCTTGACTCTGGTTCAATTAAAGGCAGCAAACAGAAAAGTCTTCAGTCTGGACTTAAAGGAGCTGAGGGTCTCTGCAGACCTGCAGCTTTCTGGGACTTTGTTCCAGATGTGTGGAGCAGAAGAACTGAACGCTGCTTCTCCATGTTTAGTTCTGACTCTGGAACAGAAAGTAGACCGGTCCCAGACCACCTGAGGGGTCGGGATGGTTCATGAGGTAGCAGAAGATCCCTAAACCATTCAGTGCTTTATAAACCAACAGCAGGATCTTAAAGTCAGTTCTTTGTTGGACAGAAAGCCAGTGAAGACCTCACAACTGGACTGATGTGATCCACTTTCTTGGTCTTAGTGAGGACTCTGAATCAGCTGCAGCTTTCTGACTGACTTTGTACAGAGACCTGTGAACACACCGTTACAGTAGTCCAGTCTACTGAAGACAAATGATGGACACGTTGAGACATAAGTCCTCTAATCCTTGATATGTTCTTCAGGTGATAGGAGGCTGGTTTTGTAATTGTCTTGATGTGGCTGTTCAGGTTGAGGTCTAAATCCATAACTACACCTAGATTTCTGGCTTGGTTTGTGGTTTGTGGCATACAACCATAACTGCTGTTTATAGGGAGAATATGTACAGTTTGTATAAGAAAATGTGGTCAAGTGTGTAATGTCTGTTTTGGAGGCATCATGCACAAGTAAACATATTTTCACAAACGCAGTTAGAAGCCATGCCTTTTGAGTGTTGGTGCAACTTGATCTACTTGAAATTATTGAACTGAACGAGTAATATTTTTTTATGCATGTCGGCTTATTCTTAGGAAATATATATTTTATAGCATCGAGGCAATTCGGAGCGGAGGACCAATTGTCCTTCGAATGTTTATTATTACTTTGCCAGTTTCGTCTCAAAAAGGAGGTGCTTGGGATACTGGGAATTTTTTTTTATTTGGCACGCAAGCCAGTTTTTGTGAAAATTGCTGATTGGGGTATCCCAATGAAATATTGGCTTGATAGCGCCCCCTATTGATTAACCCCAACATTGGGTTTCACCTAGCTGTATGGGATTTGGTAAGTATGTGTAACGTGATGGGCCGTACAAAAAATCCTCTTGGAGTTATTCACTAAACCAAACAGGAAGTCGGCCATTTTGAATTTTATGACATTTCAAGGCACCAATGGTCTTTAGAGGGTTAGGGTTAGGGTCCAAATATGATACATTTGCCTACCAAATTTTGTAAATCTATGTGAGATGTACTGCGAGGGCTGCTTTGTCGAAATTTTGTAGGGGGCACTATCGAGCCAACTTGCCACTCCGAAGCATTAAAACCATAATATGTAACTACATTTTGGGTTTTAAATCTGTGTGCCAAGTTTGCTTATGTTTTTCGAGCATTTTTAGCCCCTCAAAAGCACATTTGATTTTTACGGCAAGACTGCGTCGCAACGGCGTTCGACGAAACATCAAAAGCTTCATGAACTGGCATTATGAACTTCTTACATCTGTATGGAACTAATTTGATGTTGATGTGATTTACCTACTAAGAGAAACAAGCCAAAGTATAGAGACTTTAACTTCCTGTTACCGGTAGGTGGCGCTATGACTATTATACATAATTGGCATTTGGATGTCTTCAGGACTGGAGTCTCATCAAACATGTGAAATCTGGAAAATATCTGATGATTCATGGCGAAGGATTGAAATTTGCCGAGTCACCACGTCGCCGCCCTTCAACAACTTCTTACAATCTTCAAAATCAAGCATTATTAAGCTCTTAAGACTTTTCTGACAACATTTTTGAGGGATCTGAATAATCTATGTCATTGTTCGGACCCTGATAAAGTGGTATATAAGCACAGAATTGTATCAATGATATGTGTATAGTGTATAGTTACCTATACACTTTAAATGTACTTTGATTTTTCTTTCTTTTCCTGTAATTTTTTTTCTAATATGTAGGTTTCTTAAATATATAATTACAAAATAAATATATATATATATAGTTATATACAGTACATATTATTAACACACTCAGAAAACCAAATACAGACACCAGTGTCTTCCAGTAGGACGTTTTTTTTAGTGCACAATAATAACATTTCCAATTACCATCTACAGTTCAAAATATAATGGCAGGTGAAGATATATATATAAGATATATATTAATATGGATTAATATAATTGTTATTTTTTTCATTGTTCTCTCATTTCCAATCTCAAACACTGCACTTCATTAAGTATTAAATGAAATGAATGACGGAAGAATAAATACATGGAGAACGCTCTCCAGTTCTCCAAACTCTGAAATGCAGTGTAGAAGAGTGTTTTAATAGAGAGTTCACAAACTGTAGAAATCCAACACTTATAATAATATACTGGTTATTAATCGCTGTGTTACTTCACAATTTTTTTTTCTAGTATTCGGAGTTTCTTACTTGGGTAGTTTTTATTACAGTGTCCTCAAGGCTTATGGCTCCAAATATATTTTTACAGCCATCTGTGCCAGTTGGCTATTCTTAATCGCTGCTCTGTGTGTTTGTGTATGTGTGATTTCTTTTTACCAACCCTACATACTGCAACGGATAAAGAGAGTCATCAGCAACACTTGGCTCGGGCGCCGTTCCTCTGTGGTATCCGCTGAGATGCCAACATAAATGGCAACGGAGGAGTCTAAATGTCACTCACGCACACGCAGACACACAACGCCGAGTTTTGAGGTCTAAGTCTTAATGCAGTAGCATGGGCTCCTTGGCACAGACTGCCAGCCAGACTGGTATGTGGTCTGGGGTAAGTGGGGAGGCGTTGACTGGGCTGCCACACTACCAGACGTGACATACTGCACTCGATTCTCTCTTTTTTTCTCACTGTTGTTCTGTCTGAGCTGTGCAACCGTCTCTGTCCTCAGACTGTTTTATAATAATAAGTGCCTTACATGATGAGTGGATATGTTGGCAAAAAGTAGAAATTACACCAGGAAAAACAAAATGTGATCAAGAGAAGAGCGTCTTCAGATACTGAAACTTCACATGAAACAGCAATTTAGTCTCTTCCTTGCTTGTAGAATATCCCCAGAAACCTACTTATTTTCAAATCTTATCCTACAAAATCATCTGTCTATAATTTTTAGATTGTGTCTGAGTTCTTAAAAAAAGGTTATTCCTATATGTTTCCCTCGACACCTTTTCATTTTGGTAATTGTTTTCTTCCCAATGGTTAGTTTGGAATATTTTGGTAAGAGGTAGGGTACGAGTTTGATCACATGTATCTCATCATGTAACAGTTAAATGCTCCAGCTCCTCAAAAAGCAACTGAATTTACCCGGCTGCTTAGGGGAGTGACGAGGGCCACGTAAAGGACAGAATGTTGCATTGCTTCAATCTACTACATTTAACATAAACTGGATATGGAGCCAAATCCCAAAAATTTTAACCTGAAAGTTCAAGTGTCTTGAACATTGAAAAATACAGCAATGTATTCAAAATAAAAATAAGTAAATGAAACGTTTTTTGGGGTTGAATATCATTTTGAATTCAGTTCTGGAATTGTTTTGAATAAAATATTTATTAAAATGTTTCACTTTCATATATATTTTGATATTTGAGGATTTGTATGTATCTAGTTGATAGAATAAATCTGACCTGGTTACAGACCTTTTTCACCTGAGATTTGAATGATAATTTGGAATCAAAAAGAACTCCAAGAAACTTGTATTCAGGTACAACCTGTAGCCTCTCCCTAAATACAAAAATATTGTACAACATGTTTGTTTTGGTAAAAAAACATACATACTGTTTTGGATACATTTAGTTGTAAACAGCATTGCTTTAACCATGCAGTTACATTAGCCTCTTGAACCCTAGCCCTATTTTTAGGCCTCTGCTCGAAAATTGCATACCCATACTAAAAAGAGTATATTTCTGCAACTACAAGCTGTATTTTAATAATTTTGGTGTTAAAATAAAGGGAACACTTGTGAGATTTGTTCAGATGTGTAAATAACAGTATATATGTTATTGGTTAAGAGTAAAATAAGATGGCACACAGCACAAATGTTCAAACTCGCCTAAAAAAAGCACTTTCAGGATGATTATTTCTTAGGAATGATAGTCATTGACAGCTCTTTTGACGCGTTAGAGCCAATAGAATTGAGCAAAAACCACGTGGAGATGATTGACAGCACTGTTAGCCAATCAGGATCAAAAAAGTGCCATCCATCGTGAAGCGTAAAATCCAATTCGCTGAAAAGTTAAAACCCTCCTCACGTCCTGCTAGATTCACGAAAATAGCCGAACATCTCCCGAGTGAGACACAGGATATCCAGTAAACAAGTAGGATGGAGAAAATTAGCGGAAATATTCCTTATTCCTCTCCAAAACGACAAAAGTAAGGTGCATTTTCTGATCATAATAAATATTGCGATTTGTTTTGCTGGTGCTTGTTTGCTCATAACTCCGCAATGGTTTGTTGTAGCGGAATATGAGTCATATGTCCATAATCCTCAGGTTGCCATTGTTTTGAGCTATCGTGAGTTAGCAGAGAGCTAGTTAGCACAGAGCTAGAGCTATAAATATGGCGAGTGGGTTGCCTAGGTGGCGCTATATGGATTTTGATATTTGGTAATAACTTTAGTTAGTTATTGAGTTGTGTTTGGAGTGTGTACAAACAGCTTACATGACCTTGTAGCCCAGGCTCTACAGTTTAACCAGGTATGCGACATCTTTATATTCGTTATTTATAAGTGCATTCTTATTCACGCTGAACGCTAAACTTTCATTTTCACTGTATGTATTTCAGACATACGGTGTCTCTACATCACTCCTCCACATTCCAATGATGGTAACTTCAAAACAGCAGTCCACAAACCAATGGGTGATGTTATGATGACTCCGTCTAATTCTTATATAAAGTCATTGAATGGGTCTGGAAGGCATGGGTATGGGCGGGGTTTGATTCTTGGTTTGAGGCCTGTGGGAAGACTCTAGCTTGAGCCATTGTAAGGAATACAAGTCAGGATGTCACGGCTCCGCTGTGACTCATGCCACTTCACCTCCCTACCTGCATTCTCCTCCTGCTCTACGAGTCACCAGCCCGTTCCTCAGCCAGCCGGTCTTCCAGCTATCATCTGCCTCCTTTACCCATACCAAGCAGAACCTATTAAACCCATTCCTTCACCTACTCTGCCGTCTCTGTGTCAGCTTACGGGTCCAGTATAACTCACCGTAACACAGGATATACTCGGTTTTGACTATTCTTTTAATCTGGTTCTTCCATGACCCCAAACTAAATACTGTGCTATACTAAATCTAACCTCTTTAGATATCAAACACCCTCATGTCTGGATTCTATTTCCATAGAAATCATGAACACTACCATATGCCCAACAATGAACTCTTCTCGGTTGGCACAAAGTGACAGACCCAGGTGTTGAATGGTTGTTGATCTGAGAGCTTGCCTTTCTAATATTGCCTCCCTTTTCTCTCTCCCCCACCCTGACCACCCTCCGTCTCTCAGATGAATTAGTTATATTAGAGGGATATAGTGTTTGGCATAAGGCAGCCATAACCCAAACCGTGTGATGCGTGTGCCAGTTTAGCCAAGGACCTTTCTGCCTCTCCATTCAAGCCCATCTTGGCGGGCCATGCAAGGATGCCAGGCTCAGCCAGCCTGGCTTCACTCCCAGCTTGGCCAATGGATGACAGAGGGCTACCAGAGATGAATGGAGACAGACAGAGATGGAGAGAGAGTGGAACGCTAAAAATGTGCAGAATGGAGAAAGAAGAGGAAGCCAGGGATAGAGTTAAAGAGATGGGAAGGGCTGAATGACAGAAGGGTGGTAGGTACTTGTGTAGAATGTTGATCAAAAGAAATTCCTCATGTCAAGTTATATGAAGTATATTTAAATTAAGTCTACAAAATAGAAATTGGAAACTTAAAGTGTGGACAGTACTGTGAAGCATTCTTTTAGCCTAGTCTCAGAGTTAGAGTTGGCTTTTACGTCATGCAGTAAATTATTCAAATGGGGACTATCTTTACCAGAAAAATTACAACATCAGTCATTTGTTTAAATGCCTGAAACAATGTAGTGCTGCAAAATATATTAGAGCCTCACAGAGCCACTAGCATGGCTGTAGCCTTGTTCAACTATGTTGCTCTTCCAGCTTTATGAAAGCGCAATGTAACTCCTTGGAATATTCTTTTAACATCCACGTTTAGGACTAAACCCATTACTTTCCCCCGCTGATACATAAACACCTGGCTGTATTAGACTACTGCCCCACACACACACACACTTGGAATTGCCAGGGTTTTTAATATAAAAAATCTGAAATGATTGTCACAGGTGACTGTTTGAATTTGGCTTAGGCCTCGGATAATTACAAAAAGTAGTGTATTTAAAAATCCATGGGTGTTTGTCATAGATTGTATAAAAGAAGTGAACAATCCAATTGGCGACGCCCCCCGTTGGATAACAGTTTTGAAACCTTGAGTTAGGCATTTTGTCTGTCACCATTTTGGTTTTATGGAAGAATATGGTGGAGCTGGGGAAGAGCAAAGCCAAGCTAGTTCTAGGTAGCTAGTCTGGTTTGCAAGGTGCATCCATAACTCATGATAATTGTTAAAAGTTTGGATTGAACGCTGCATCAGCATGTTGTGATAGGGACACATCAATCGCAAGGCAGCCACACCATAAAATATACTGTTTTACAGTGTATTTTACTCATGGGACCATAATGTACTAAATGAACATCATGCTGTATTGAAGAAGACTTGAAACTAGAGATTGAGACCATAAACTCATGTTTACAATGTTTACTGAGGGAATAAATCAAGAGAGAAGTTGAGTCATTTTCTCATAAACGTCAATACCATCGGACCTATTTTTGAATCCGGAGGAGTCGCCCCCTGCTGGCCATCAGAAATGCAGGTTTAAGGTTTCCGCATTTTTTCCGACCCGGAGGTTCCCCCTAGGTGTTTGTATGGCATTTTAGGAAAAGCTTTGTCATCAGTTAGACAATTCGCTGATTCAAATTTTCTTTGCCGGTCAAGACATTACATTTTGTTTGTTTTATAACAGTTAGACTATGGGTCAGTATTCATATACAGTATGCATTGGACCAGTCTACTCACCTACCTATATATATATATATATATATATTTGACATACCAAAACAGAGAATAAGCACTGTCAATATTAGAGATTGTTTTGTGCTAGTGAGTTCAGTATTTGAGCTGTAATGAAGGGATTACAACAGGGACTTCATGTTTGTTTTTCTGTTTTTGTTGCTCCAAATGGTCAGCATCTGCCAGTCTGGGAAAGCAGAAAAAGTTGTTGGAGACTTCTGACCATATTTTCAGAGAGTGGTTCATCCAAGAGTTAGAAAGACAAACAGTGTTAGTGATTAATGAGAGGCGGGAGGAGGGCACTGCGACGGAGAGAGAGTCCAAGTTAATTACTGTGCCATAAGTGCTGCTTTCAACTTTACACACAAGTCTAGAGAAACTGTTATTGTATGTGTGTGCTTGTGCATTGGCTCTGTCATGTTACTTGTCTGGCAGTGTGTACTACCAGGGCTTGGCCTTGGTAGTACACACTGAATCATGTCATTCGGTGTCATTTCAGTGATAAAATAATATTTTTCTGATATGACAAGAAGATATTTTTATCCATAGCAGTTTAACATCTCTTAGAAATTGCGTGGTATTTTGACATGAGGTAGAATAATCTGAGACAGGTCATTCCTCTAATTAAGAAAAAAGCAGATATGCATTATCACTAGAATTGTCTTGAACCATGCTGGCAGATTATTTTTACCTAAGTTAAGAAAACATAAAATGCCTCTATAATGTTAAGATGGATATTTGCATGTAAAAGTAAAAGGTGTGTACGTTTAGGAAAAACTGTTACCATAAGAAGAGACAAGCTGGGCATCCATTCAACTCCTCCTTAGAGATGAAAACTGGACTTCAGACTAGGTTGGAACTCTTTATGTACAACATGACATTATGAATGTTAGTACAGTCATCAAACGGCTGCCAAATAGTTTTTATTTTGATATGCTGTAGTGCACTTGACTTTGAGATAACCACCACCGATGGGGCACTATTCCCTGCATTGGCACTGAACGCTAATTGTCGTAACCATTATTAGCTTAAGTTTTAGGAATACTGGACCAGTTTACATGATTTTTTTATTTTTTTATTTCAAACTACCTGCAGTTATTATTGTATGAATCCTTAATACATCATATATTGTCAATTGTCTTTGTTTGGAGTGGAAGAGCTCATCGTCAACCGACCAGTGTTCCGCTAGACGTCTTTCGTAAGTGTCTAGTTAACAATGTACAACAAGGTCTGGTATTGATATCAGAGCTACACAATGTAAAAGCAACAGCACCTCCATCCTTCATCCATTGTCAGTGATTCCTGCTGTCCGTGGACTGAACTTCCACTCAAATTAGGATTCAAGTTTTGATTTGTCATGTCGTCAATGAAGAAGACTTGAAACTAGCAATTGAGACTAAAAACGCACGTTTACAATGTTTACTGAGGTAATGAATCAAGTGAGATCATTTTCTCTTAGACTTGCAACTGAAGGAGTCGCCTCCTGATGGCCATTCAAAAGAATGCCCGTTTGAGGCAGTTCTCCGTTGGATTTACTTTTTAATACTGGAGGTTGTCGCCTGATCGTGACCATAAACTGTGCAGAAGTGGACTTAGTCATTTTGGATTACGACCGTCGCCGTGTTGTTTTTTTTCGCAACCAATGAACGGAAGTGACCATGTTTGGAATGTGGAGGAGTGACGTAGAGACGCCGTATACGTCTCTGGTAGACCTGTCAATCACTGTGTAGTCCCGCCCCTAAAGCATCCCCTGCTTTATGGTCTGTTTGACTCTAAACGGACCATAATGTACTAAATGAACATCATGCTGTATTGAAGAAGACTTGAAACTAGAGACTGAGACCATAAACTCATGTTTACAATGTTTACTGAGGGAATAAATCAAGAGAGAAGTAGAGTCATTTTAGACTAGACTTCTATACAACCAGAGGAGTCGCCCCCTGATGGACACTAGAGTTTTATTACACTTCCACATTGGCTTCACTTGGCAGAACCGGAGGTCGCCGCCTGATTGTGACACAGGCCATACAACTTGAGGTGACTTTTATTTCCTCTCCTTCACTTTTTTCCCCGTCTTTTATCATCATGTCCGTCATATATCCTCTGCTACATAGTTTTATTTTCTTATCTTCTCCTTCTGGGAGCCTACTATTACTTTCAATCATCTCTTCTCTCCGTTCGCCCATGTCCTCTCCTTGTCCTCGTCAACCTCTTACCTCCCTCAGCATTTCTCCTCCTCCGTCTCATCACTTGTTTCTCTCTCTCTCTCTGTCTCTCTTACTGATCTCTAAACTAGATTAAGTACATTTGCAAGACGTGATTACACTCACAAGTATTTAAAATGTGTGATCATTGTCTGTTCTAAACCGTATTTAAATACATAAATACTTCACTCTTGACCTCCGTATTACCGTGGGTAAAAAGAAACACCTTGATATGTATTATTTTTTCACGTGGTGGCATTCATACAGGGGCCACTTTGATGCCATTACTTTGAACGGATTCTTAAGGAAGCCGAGCTTTGTCTTACTGTATATGTGCCTGTATGCATCCACATCTTTTTTTAATTCTCCCTTCACTCTATTGAAGATAAATGTCTTGATTTGAGGCGTGTGTGTGTGTGTGTGTGTGTGTGTGTGCGCACGCGAGGAGATATCCTCAGTACTCAGCAGGGAACCCTTCCATTAAAGTTGGCGAGAGGATTTCATGGGGCTCCTGTTCACCCTGCACTCGTTTTTGGCTCTTGATCTCACCGCGCAACGAACACTCGCGCAACATTAAATGAACGGCCTGGGTCCCCACTGCCTACGGAGCACACGCTAGAAGAAAGGAAGACATTTAAACACAGACTCCCCAGGCCGCCACATAAAGCACACTGGAGAGGGGAAACTTTTTTAACTGTGTGGTGTAAAATTATAGCAATGATTAAAGGAAAATGTATTGTTTGAAAAACGGTGTGAGGTGTATCTACCTTTTACTGTATGTGTGATGGATGATTGGTTGTTATGATTAAATAAAAAATGCTGATAATTTATTGTACTTCAATATATAAAAAAAAAATAAATACAATGTTATTACTTATTCTTCATTGACAAATGTCATATGATTAAAAAACATAAAGAAAATGTGTTTCTTTCTGTTCCTCAGTCTGGTCAAAGCTACTAATGACTTTAATAAAGCTGTTGGTGACGTAGTGTAACTCAGCTAGGAGCTGTCACTGTTGGCTACATGCAGATGTTGTGACTTGTTTGTTTCATGCTTGTGTGCCCTGCAGAGACGTCTCTAACGTCCACACTAAACGCTGAGAAAGAAACGGGAGCTAACAGCTGAAAACTAAATGAGACTAAGCAGTTAAATCATGACGTACATGAAGCATGTGACCTAGTTTTTGTTTAGGCATTCGCTCCGCTGTAGACATGAAAAATAGCGTCAGATAAAAACTTGGTAAAATCCATACGTCACGTTTTCCATCGTTTGAGGTTTGACTGGCGCTCATTTCATTACTTCATTTCGTTGTGTCTTCTTCTTCTGCAGTGGTCTAATGGCACCTGACTGGAGCCACTGTATGGCTCCATGTAGTCACATTACAATAGTAATGGAAACGCATATTAATTGATGTTTTCTTTTGTCAATTTTGTCGAAAATTGGTTACATTTGCAGACTAATGTATGTTTTACAACATATGTATACTGTATATCTCTTAAGTACAAATGTGACTGTTCAATTTGAATAGTACCCAATACAATAAAGGACAAGACTTTAGACCATTGATCTCTTCGACAACTGAGTCATTTAGTCAATATATTGTCAATCGCTGGCACCGTATTAGGTGGACTGACTCACTTTTCTGTTCATTCATGTATGACTCAGTGCCCCAATTACTATCAGATTACATGTCGTTGCCCGCTTTGCGAAGATCTGCTCTGAATTCCCCGTCTCTGCTCGGGGCTGTACTTGAGCCTCTGTGGAGGTGGCCAGTTACCGACCTCGCCGCCGTGAGCATCTTCTACGCGTCGTGGGCTGCACATCATTGTCGAGCATTTGCAGGTGAAGTGACAGCGCTGTGTTTGAGGTGATGTCTCCGCTGCTGGAGCAGGTTTGAACACGCTGATCTGAAAACCAACAGGCGTCTTTGTTTTCAAAACTGCCCATACTTTTTTTATTTAAAGCTTGTCTTAAACCCCGTGCTCATTGAGTGGTAGGAATTGTTTTTGAGCATGTATGGTGTTATATGTGAGTGCATTTGTGTGTTCACTCCAGGCTTGTGTGTGTGTGTGTGTGTGTGTGTGTGTGTGTGTGTGTGTGTTGTAGGTGTGTTGACAGTGCTCCCTGTCAAAGGCGATTTGAGGCCAGTTCAGTCACTGTCAGGGCTGAGGCCAACTGGGTTGTGGGGTGTCTGTGTTTATCAGCTCTGTTAGATCCTGTCATCCACCGGGCTCAGAGCAGAGCACGGGGGACCGATCATCATCTCCTCCAGCAGGTAAAGAACATTGAAGTGACAGGAAAGGACCTCCAAACACACACACACACATGCATGCACACACATACACACACTTGAAGAAAAAAAAAAACATCAACAACTGTTGGCTGCTCACAGTGCTGGCTAAACCTTCAGGTGTGGAGGAAAGGTGTGTGTGTACAGTACGTGGGGTTTGGAGGAGTGTGACTCCCTCGGCTAATCGACAGTTTGGATATCCTCAAGAAGCTTAACTTCCAAACATTTAGCTTCCCAAAATGAAAGCGACAAAAGAGGGGAGAAGAGTAATTCATTCCCAGGATAGGAAGCGGGGATAATACAAATATTTGACTGCAATATAAAATGCCAGAGATCCTCATTAAATTCCATTATATTTTAATTTTTTTAACTGTCACCTGCCGCCTGATTTTTGGGCTTTCCTTTCCAGAAATGAAGTCATTTCCACCATAAATTGGTGCAAAAAAAATTCAACAGAATGCAGGGAGTGAAATGTTTGATGCTTGCAGTTGACCAATGTATGTAAACTTGCCACCGTTGAAACACTGATTACATTGTTGTAAAACTTAACCATGCATGCGGTACTTAATACATTTTTTTGTTTTTGTTTTAAGGGGCCAAACCAACCAATCAGATATTACTAGTACGGCCTCAGCTGAGGCCCAATGACCGAATTCAGCCCAACCCATTAAGGGCTCCACGCCACCATTGACCTAAAAGAAGCATGCTTTCATGTCAGGGTGGCTCTGAAACACAAATGATTGTGTTTTGCCTCTCCTGGGGCGTAGCCTACGACAGCAGGCTGACGTTCAGCTATTCCCTCGCCCCCCTGCACCTTCAACAGATGTGTGGACACGGCGCTGCAGCCGCTACGCGACGTGAGGGTTTTCTTTCATCTAAGCGACCTCATCATCGTGGCCAAGTCCAGAGAATGGGATGTTTCAGAATGTTTCACACGGCTTTCAAGTAGGTGGGCTGTGGAGACTAGCCTCTAGTTGGTCAGGATCCGTGTGGTTGGGTCGATGTTATGTCGCGACAGGGCATGCATTCATCGGGCTCCACCCACTGTATCATAGAGTCCAGAAGAAGGCGGAGCCTGTGTGAGAAAGCTTATTATATTGTATCCCTATTCTATGAGCGCAGGCAGAGCCACAGTGGGTGTAGGGTGTTGAGCACCAATGTGTTCTGCCTGATATACTTTGGGTTCGCTTGTTTACGGATAGGCACGTTCTGATCGGTCAGGTACGCTTGTACAAATTTTCAGTGGGAGAGCGCGTGCTTGTAATTGGAGGAGAGTGTCATCCATAGAGGCCAGTGGAAGATTCCGTCTGTGCTTATAGAACTTCTATATGGTAACCTTTGTTACTAGATTTTTCCAATTGTCAATGATTTGGAGCTCAAGACCTGTTTACTGTATGTCTGAGCGATTAAACTAGAACCGCTCGTGGCTGTTTCCCCCGGTTGAGAGCTTCAGAAATGCTTCTCTGCCGCACAGTTTGTTTTCTGCAACAATCAAAAATGCCAATGGTAAATCCCATTGCCATTTTCTTGTGGGAATCAGTACCATGTCAACTTCCCGGGTCGCAGAACTCTAGTGTTAGAAATAGTCAAGGTAAAGGCTTTTTACACAATTTAGCGCTGGCAAATTAAATCGACCCCTGTAGAGGATGCAGTCATTTTCACACCATTCATTTTGTGTGTTTAGATAGACATTCTACGTCTCTGTGGCAACACGGTTTATCTGCTACTGTGAGTGATGGAACTATGAACTCACAGGCTAATCTTTACTATGGACGAGAAAAAGGGATTCAAGAATGTTCATCATTAGATTTGCTCAATGCTTTGAGTGAAGAAGAGTAATGGGAGGTATTGCTTGATGCGCATTGTGATCCTTGTTGTGAGTAGCATAAAGGGACTTCAACAATAGCATTGCATTATACAACCCTGTGATGTAGAATGATAAATAATGTAACCTTGAGTCTTACAAATCAATGCATTCTATTAGTGGACACATTCTACCCGTTGGCGGGTTTAGATGTTCAGTGACTCCTGGCGGTTCTAGCTGGTTCAGTTCACGCTTTACCATTTCTATAGGTGGATTGTTCGACGGTTAAGGTTTCTACATCTGGCAGTATCACAGATTTGATAAGTGGGGTTCTGTGCAGCCTTTTCAAGGCTGATTCAGTAGGAAATGACTCTGTAATACACACCATGTGTATGGCTCCATCACTGAAATCCCCAAAAAATGGGAAATAAGTGTTTTAATACCATCTGGAATATCAAGCTGCCTTTTCCTCAGTGTCAACTTGTCACCGCAACGAGTTCCTTTCTTTTCTGCCCATCTTTGTTTCATTCTTTTGAGAATGAGAAACAACGTTAACTTATGAGCTGTTGATGACAGAGTTTGTAGGTACAAGCCCTGGTGCTCTTCAGATCAGTTGCACCTCAAACACCGCAGTTGGAATCAACGTTTGAAAAATAATTGGTCAAACCCTGCAGGGAATTAACAAACTCAGAAAGAGCAGAAATACTAATACGACAGCACAATTAGTCTGCATGCTCATTCACAGGTTCTGCCCAGTTCCATGTGAGGCAGTGGCTGAGGGACCTGGGGAGTTAACGCCGTTCCACAAGTGACCATTTAAAGTTAAAACAAACATCTGTTACATTTTTTTCACACGGTGAGCTCACCCACTGGACAAAATTATCCAGGAAAAACATGTCCATCAAATAGTTATTTTCATTTTTTTTTTCTCTCTGAGTATTTCCCTTCAAACATTCACTCAAGAAAAAAAAAAAACACTCATATTTAGAAGGTATAACACAAAATAATCAAATGGGTGAAAAGATAAAGGACAGAAATAGACAAAAGCAACAACAGAAAGGGGTTGAGATGAAGTAGTGGATTTGTGCATGTAGAGGGGATGGAGATGCTGTGGATCGGAGGTCAGGATAATGACTGTGGACAGGTCCAGAGGAGTAGGCCGCCCAGCCTTGAGTTCCACCACTAATAGGATTAAGAAGGATAGGATTCCCCCTGGAGGACTGGACACACTCACACCTAAAAGAGATGGAAGGAGCGACATCTCTGCCTCGCCTGGCAATACACCCGCAGGACTGGGCTTAAGTGTGTGTCCGTGTGTGTTTGTGTGTTTGGGCATGTGCGTGTTGTAGTTCTCTGAGGATGGGGATATAAGTACCAATATGTCCTCACAAGGATAGAAAGACACATTTTGGACCTACTCTATTTCCAGGTGGAGTAATATTCAGAGAAATAAGCCTGGAAATTCTTCAGATTAAAGTCATGAATTTGCGCAAAAAAACACAAACATTTTGTCAAGAAACCACATTGGCTGGCTGGCACTATCTGTGCACATTTCCTCTGCAGTGGTGCGCAGCCACCAGCTCTCGTTTGGCTTGGAAAGTGAAAGTCGCTTTGCAGCTTTGGTCGTGTCAGCACCGCTCAGCTAGTAGTCTAACTACAAGCTAGTATCGCCAAATAAATGTAGTGAAGTTTAAAGTATTCCCTACGAGATGTAGTAGTGGAGTAGAAGTAGTAGTAGTAGTAGTGAAAGTTACATAAAATGGAGATATTCAAGTTCAAGTACCTAAACATTGTACTCGAGCACAGTACTTGAGTAGCCTAAATGTCCTTAGTTACATTCCACAACTACTAGAACAAAATCTCAAAACTGTTGAAACAGTTTTGAGGTTTAAGGACCTTTAGGCTACTCAAGTACTGTGCTCGAGTAGCCTAAAGGTCCTTAAACCTAAAAACTGTTTAAACAGCACAAAGTACTTCATACACCTAAATAAAATATATTTTTTTGTTTTTTGAACTTCTGTGTTGCTTAGCACTCAATAAGGGCTGTTGTTGTTTTTTGTAAATTTGATAGATGACTTGTCCAAGAACACGTGTGGCCTTTTACTTGGATTGAGTGCCTACGTTTAGGACACACAACTCTAGGCTGTGTGGCAATGTAGATCAGTTGGTTCATCAAATATTGGATGGATTTTCAGTAACTTTTGTTGTTCTTTTGGTTACTTTTTCACTATCCATTAGTATAATTGTTGTTTTTGGACGGTTTTGTGTAGTGATAATTACAGACCCTCTCTCGACCTCCCTACTTTCGTATTTTAAATGCAATTCATTTGCCAAAAAAGAGACTAAATGCATGATGAACAAAGTTAGGTTATAGATATTGCGGAAATACGACACTGTGAATTTGTTTGGCCGCAATAATTATGTAGTGAAAAACTGATATGAAGTTAATGTAGATCTCTAGTTCAGGGTTCTTTTCCAGAATAAATTTGAATTATACTTAACTGACGTAACTTTCACTTCCATGCTGCATCCTACTTTAACCTACTTTATTCAGTGACAATAACGAAATAATACACGCAAATCTGTTTCACTTTTGCCTTCCACTTCTTCTCCTCCTGAACCACAGAGAGGAGAAAGAGAGGCCTCCGTGTGATGGCGAGTGATGGTGACATGGAGCGCTGCCTGCGAGCCTCTTCACAGGTTTGTCCACATCAACAGAGAGCCGGAGCGTTCCACATAGCCCGCAACACTTCTGTCCCTTCTGACAGACACACACACATACACACACACTCTGTTGCAACACTTTTTAGTCTTCGCTGAATATGTTTATTATCTGACAGCTAACCCAACCTAAGTGTGCAAGTGGAAGAAGAAAGTACAAAAAAACAAGTAGCAAATTTGCACAAAACTTACTAAATTACTTTTCACACAAAGAAGAATATAGTATACAATTGTGCGATCAAATAGTTTCTCAAGTACATTTCTGTGGCGCTCACTATTGGTGAACACCAATACGAGACAACTTAATTGCCCACCATAGTTGCATCACAGCCTGGTCATTTGAGGCCATTACTGATATCAATATTTGAGAGTTCAATGAAAACAATATATTGACTGAACTGAGAAGGACATTTCACACTTAAAACTTGTCAGCGCTCTCTGGTGGGAAGATGATTTAATATGACACTTAAATTACCTCAAACGTATATTTTACATTTCTGCACTGCAATGTTGTATGAACAACATACTGTATGCTAATACTTAGATCAGCTGTTTTATCGGCCTAGTCAGTCTATTGGCCGCTGGGAAAATGTTGTCGACGTCATCTTTGCATAATACACTGTTTGGACAACATGGAACAGTAGAACCCGCGGTTGTGTTCCTCCGCCAACTAGTCAACTTTCAGTTTACATCCATGTCTGTCCAAATTATCATCACTTCATCATTTTACCCTTTTAGATATTTGTGTGAAATGATCACTATAGATATGCATTCTTGAGTTATGTTCATATTTTGTGAGGTTAGATTAGTTACAACCTGTGCCCTCATATTCCCACTTCTACTCCTGTGAACTTTTATTTCTATGGCGTCCCCAAATGAAAGCAATCAACTATATCAATGAAATGTGAACGCAAGAAATAGGATTGATTGGCAAAACTATAAAATTAAGACCTAAGTAGGGAAGAAATGTGAATTTTCCTAAACACATGAGTAAACATGCTTTGCCAAACATTTGCTTTTTGCCGTTTAAAAGTTGTGTGTGTTACTTTAATTAGTTTACGTTTACCTTTAGAGACTCTTTTACTTTACAGCTACTGTTGAACACATTGAATTGCTCACCTGACTCAATATTTAGTCTAAAATAATTGCCTTTTTGGTTGCATCACTTCCTGCTTTGTTAGCCAGTGAGTACTTGCCCGTTTAACCTTTAACCCTAACCTTCACATGATGTTTAGCCCTAATTCCTAGTCCTAAACTAGGCCCAGATAGAAGTAAGCGCCTCCAAAATGTCCTCCTCACGGCCTTTGTATCGCCTCTCGGCCCTAATAAGCATAGCACTGCAAGAAGGCATACGCATTTGAACACAGACATTCCCATGGGTGCCCTGTTTGAACACTTCCCCCACCCACCCCACCCTCCAGCTCAGTACTTAGGGAGCATATGCTGGGTGCTGTGTCTCTATGTCCTCGGGGGGCCTGTGGGACCGAGGCCCCTGCCCGCCTGCCGCGTCTGCCTATTTATGACCAGAGCAAACAGGACAGGGCTGACGGATGGGCCCCCGAAGCCGGGGACGGGAAAGTGGGAGGAGGGTCGCACTCAGTCCTGGGCAATTAGAGGGAGAAAAAAAAAGTGTGTGTCGGAGGGCAGACATAGTGTGAGTTGGACTTTTCTAATCCATTATCGCCGGGCCTCGCTCCAGGTGGCGTTGTGTCGACAAGCCGAGCGGCGAGCGTGTCGTGATGTGACAAGTCGTGTGCACGCGCACCGCGTTCTCCGTGCCGCGTGTGTGTTGAAGAGCGGCCGCAGCTGATGTGCGGTAATTGCTGCCCTTTCAGTTAACTGTTACAGATTGTCTCAAGAGAGAGAGAGAGAGAGAGAGAGAGAGAGAGAGAGAGAGGAAACTCAGTTTAGTCGGCCCACACTTTGTCTCTGCCGACGTGTTTCTGGAGGGGAGATTCAGACTGGAGACTGGAGAGGAAAGTGGTTGGAAGGAGGAACATTCCTGCTTTGTTTTGGACACTTTCAGCATGTTGTTGCATGCTGCGCAGAATGTATTTTTGACTTGTTTGACTTCCTGCAGTGAACACATTCGCCGTTGTGTTACAGTAATCGACACCTTCACACCTGCTATGCGTCTCAATTAAAAGCTGTGTTTTTTGGAGATATTCTTCTCTCCTTACTGGCTCTATGTGCAGCATTGTTTCAATATCATTATAATGATGCCAAATGAATTGTGATTATTTCATGGAATTTGTGTAGACTAAAGTTAGACTATCTCGTACAAGTGACCACAATCTCTTTGCTATTCTCTTACCCATACTCTGTGTATTAATGAAAACGATGGAAGGAGAGTTATGATCAGGGCACAACACTCGTAGTTTATGTCAAAACCCAACCAGAGCCTGAACCACTGCATCAGTTTTGGGCCCAAGTGTGATTTCAAACCAGAATTTTGTGAGAAGATCTCCAACACATGCGACTCCTCCAACCAAATGTTCAGCACAGCCCAAAAACTGTCATATGTTATATATGTTAAATCAAACTTCCGTTAGTGATATGATTTTTGAACAGCAATGGACACATATTCAACTTATGCATACCAGTAAGTTGTTCGATATCACAGTAAGAAACAAAAACAAAACAATAACCACATTAGTACTCGGAAACAGGTCATCCCCTTAAAAAAACATGTATTTTGTTACATGAACGCATCGCAGTGTAACCTCTGTTACCCTTAGCTGTTAGCTGTTAGCTGTTAGCTGCTAGCTCCGTTATTTAACGAAGCAGGACTTTGCTGCCCACCAGCTGTGAACAGCTAACATGAACTCTCCTGCTGATTTCAATACAAATTTGCACAATGCAGCATTATAGGGCAAACTAATAGGACGCGTCCCCCGCAGGTGTCGATAGTTTACTGCATCCTGTAAATGTCCTGAAAAGGACAGTTTGACATGCGCACCAGAGGAGCCGGGGATCGAAATGCCAATCTTCCAATGAGAGCACCACCCGCACCACCCGCACCACCCGCTCCACCGCTGAGACTCAGCGACAACGAAACATGTTATTATAATGGACTGGCTTAGAATACATCAACGTAAACATCTAGCAAACAAAACTAAATGTAAATGTCTATTTAATTATTAAACTATTCAGTCCATATACCTTATTAACATTATGTTGCCTGAGGCAAAACATTGAAAAAAAATGTCAAATACATTTTTTGGTAATTTTTTTTTTTTAAAGTTGTGTGTTTTTACTATCACGTGATGAGGTTATGTATTTAACATTAAAGTCTCAGAACAACAAATGGCTTAACTCACCAATGGGAATAGGATTATTGTGTGAACACTTGCATCCAGGAAGCGTTCAGTTACAACATGTTAAGTGTTGATTTTAATCATTATAATTCCCCATTTACGTAATGTTTCTTACAAAAGTGCCATTTGGAAAAAGCGTGTGCTTTTGTGTGTGTTTCCCAGTGTAAAGGAGGTGTAGCAATTACATGTTTATGTAATTAGGTCAGTAATTCAGAGGTATAAGCTTGTTTCCCATTAGTAATAAAGTAGCCCTTAGTGGCCCATATCTGTCACAAGGAGGGTTGCTCTTTCATTAGTTAACACACACATAGAATATATCTCTTTACACTATTGCTTGACAAGCACACATTGCATGCTTTCACACAGACACATACGCTACTTGCAGCTGGGGACACCTGCAGTACCACACACACACACACACACACATGCAGTGATCACATGTGAGGCTGCAACATGAACATGGCCAAAGCAAAAAAACACACATGAACACAATGCAACGCACAGACAACACATGCATGCAGAAATGTGAGGAGGAAAGCATACGTGTGTCATTCTTTAACAAACACGCGGAACATGCACACACACACACACACACACACACACACACACACACACACAGCCAAATACATTCACACAAATAATCATATACGTGCACATGCATACACACATTCCAAAACACAGAAAAATGATTCCATGCACTTACTATTGGCAGACACACACACATGCCCACAACATGCTCACACTTTCGCCCTCCATCGGCAAACCACGAATCACACACACACACACACACACACACACACACACACACACACACACACACACACACAGACATCTTCCTCCACTTCTAGGCCTTCAGAAGGTATTCTCTCTCTCTCCCCCTCTCTCTCTCTCTCTCTCTCTCTCTCTGTCTCTCTCTCTCTCTCTGCCTCATCAGACCCTGTAGCAGAGGGCAGGCAGTAGCTAATAATAGGTATTGACTGGTTCAACGTGGGATGAGCAAGGTTCAACCATTGGATCTCCAAATGCGCCCGGGGGTCACTCGCACAGCGAACACGTCTCCCTGGACCCGGCTGAAAGAGAAGGCATTTTAAACTTTCATGACTTCTCTGAAATCGCGGCTGTTTTCGCCTTTCAGGCCTTAACTCTTTGTACTCAAAGCGCCTCGGCCCGATCAATATCCGAGAAGAAGAGAGAGAGAGAGAGAGAGAGAGAGAGGAGGGGATGAAATCCAGACGTCTTTATTTCAGTGGCTGAAACCGGTGCGCGCAAACACACACAACGCACACAGCCCTGGGTTTGTTCGGTCACTGCTGCTGTAAACGTCATGTGCACACTTAGTACAACACATGTTGAACTGTGCAGCTGTAGCTGCAAAGCAGTGGACGCACACACATACAAGCAGCAGAGGCATTACAAAACTAAAAGTAGACACATTGTCAGTTTGTAATGGAATTATTAAAGCATATATTTGGAATTTGTTCAAATTATCTGAATGAAATACTTATGTGATTCTCAATTGTGTTACTATGTAAGTTGTTTAACCACGTAACAAAACCCAGCAAACTTATTTTAACCCAAAACACAATCTTTCCAAAACATAACCAAGAAGTTTCCTGGAAAAAAAAGGAGTTTATTTTGAAAGACAGTGGATGCATGAAACAAGCGTAAATTGACACAAGCAAAAGTGATGCTGAAGGGGTACGTAGAGCGGTACGGTCTGAAGCGTATATATATATGGCCACTGACGAGTCGGGAGTGAGAATGTGCTGGACCAGTAGCTTCTGGTAGCTAAATGTTAATGTGATCATATGAGTGGACTTAAGCCAATGTGTAAAGGACACTCAGCTCTACACAGAGCAGCAGGCAGACACAACGCAGAGACAGATCGGCCTCAGGGCTGTGATGGACACGAACAACCTCTGCTTCAACAGCAGAGACGCCTGTTTTCATTTCTGTCACATTTTAGTGCAGTGAAGGCTTTCTGTATTTAACAAAAAACTGGTTTCCAGTGAGCAGACTCAAACTGGTCCTGGAACAGTTTTCTTTTAGCTTCATAAAATATCAAACTTTAGGAAAATAAACAACGCGTGAAGCTGTGTGGGATGTGCGTGTGTGTGTGTGTGTGTGTGTGTGTGTGTGTGTGTGTGTGTGTTTGTGATGCCTTCAGGTACAGAGAGGTTTTCACCACAACGTGACTCCAGCTGCTACAGAGGAGGAAGTTAATACCCAGGGCAGGGGGACACAAGGGAGTGTGTGCATGTGTGTGAGAAAAGCACCGCAGCTGTGGCCCCTACAGATCGACCGAGTGAACGACACTCGCTCAGATAGAGACGGAGAGGTCTGAACGCTGCGGTAGCACTCTAAAGCCAACTATCAAACACCTTTAAACTCATAGCTACAGGAGCTCTGGTTTTGTCATTGCCTTTTTCTTTTTTGGCCACTCCACATCGTTTACACAGCAAATATCGGTGGTGATGATAAGCGTTTTCGCTCCCGAAGGAAAGCCGTAATGCTGAGGACATTCTTTACGGGCCCACATGGTTCCTGGAAATCAAGACCTGACCCAGGACCCGAATTTATTCTCCGTTCGGTTAGGGTCCCCGTGTGTAATGCAGGGGCAGGGGAACTTCAGGGGTAGCAGGTCTGCAGTTTATGCCACAAAGAAGTGGTGAACATCATCTGAAAGCTGGAGAGCTGAAGAGTAATCTGAGACTCAGCTCAGCAGTGTTCTATTCATGAATCATAAAAAAAAAATAGTTAATGAATGAATTGTCTGGGTCAACAATGTTAACATTTATATTTCCTCTGAAGAATTGATAAAAAAAATATTTAAGAAATCTCTCCAAAACACCACAATAAAACACCAAGATGTTGAGGAACACCGCAGAAAAACGCAGGCCGTGATTTGGTATCAAAGACATTTGACATTTCTGCAAAGAGTTGCATTTTTTGGCAGTTGGATGGTGAGCACCTCTGGTCAAGAAACTGCTCAGAAACCCCCCCCCTTACCAAGGAAATCCAAACACCCTCTGAAGGCCTCAGGTCTCTTGTTTGTAGTCATTTTATACATAGAGGTCAAGTTTTAAAAAATGGTCTCACTGTGTGAAATCATCACACATTCTGAGAGTGTTTAGGAAACCCCCGTATGCAGAGGCACTTGATGAAGTTGATGTATGAAGAACCCATAGAAACCATTTTCTTTCAGATCTCTTGAGGTGAGAGGTCAAGGGGCCATGCCAGTTTTTACTTGCCAAAATATAGCTTAAGGATGTAGCTTTGGAGCGTGATTTAGCCCCCCCCCCCCCCCCCCCCCTTCCAAACAAGCTAGCATTACATGGTTAGTACCAATGGCTTCATTAGGTCATCCAGTTACGCCAGCTTTAAGATTGAACCACTGTTTAGAAAGACACAAAAGTAATAATCAGTATTCCTCATCAATGGGAACATTGTTTCATAGAGCGTCAAGAGGCATTGCTATGTGTTGTAGTAGTGATTGCTGACTTGTAGTGAGCAGCTACAGTGCTGGTCAGTTAAACTGTAAGTGCAGAATGATCAGTTGAAATTAGAAGTGCTGGAAAGAAACACGTAGAAACCTTTTATATTTGGTTGTTTTACAGCAAAGTGTCAGCTACAGCGGCATATTCCAGCCCGGTCTCAAATGTATTGTTACACCGCTCGCATCTCATACCCTTACCTAACGTACTTAACTTAGCTAACTTATTTTAACCGAAACCACTATCTTTTATTGACCTAACCAAGCAGTTTTTGTTGCCTATGTGACGCCGACCGATGCGTTAAAATGTGACACTGAGTGGCGTCCGTATGTGACAAATTAGGAATGACAACAGGTTTGATATTCTTTTACATCAATATCACTTACAGAAATTCCAAAGGAAAAAACACAAAAACGGGAGACAAAGTCAACAAGACAGACTAAAAACACGGAGAGAAATCAAGCTGGGTGGGCCGATCGCTGCTGTGAAGAATCGGTGTCATGTGTCGTGTGACGGCGGTGGTTGGCTTCACCGTGTGTGTTTGGCATTAGTCTGTCAGGGTACCACTGTAAATTAGACCCCGCTTGTCTTGGATCCAGTCCATCCAGATACACCACTATTCCCCACTGCCAGCTCCACCACAGACAGAGGAACATTTGTGAAGAGTTAGTCGAGGAGAAGAAAATATGCCCCAGACGTTGAAAAAGACTCGGCATCTTGGTAATCTCAAGAAAAGCAAGTGCATTGCCGGGGTGGTTTTAATAAGTCAGGTTCTATTTCTGTCTCAGAGGAGAGTCTGGGAGTGTGGCTATAACACAGGGAGACTGTGTGATGTTGGGCCATACAAATAAAATGAACGGAACTGTCCCGATTCCATTATTCTGACGTTTTACCATTTGATCAAAATATTCAGAAAGGGAGAAAGTGGATTTCAAATGGAGAACTTTAAGCAAGGCTTGGTAATATAAAAATAAACT
The DNA here is from genome assembly GCF_023349555.1 of Cebidichthys violaceus. NCBI lineage: Eukaryota > Metazoa > Chordata > Actinopteri > Perciformes > Stichaeidae > Cebidichthys > Cebidichthys violaceus. The sequence continues at coordinate 138,676 of NW_027176322.1, forward strand.
GGCAAGAGTACGCTTACGCTAGATTTGAAAATAAATGATCCGACCGAAAAACTAGTGTCAAGTAAGTAAGTAGCTAGAAGCGCTAGCTCCAAAAGTCGCTAAATCTGGCGAGAAAGTTGCCAATTCGTCAACACGGATCCCTTCAGACCTCTCTCAGAAGCCACTCCCCCAAAATGACCATAATGAACGTAAACAACACACATGGCCATTGTTAGTACTCAATGCTGTGAACGGGCAGAGTGAAGGCAGGTAGCCCGTCACAGCCACACACACTGGATCTTTTTCATATTTGAGTCATTGATTGCTGTCAGGATGCAATGAGAATTTCAACAAAAATAACAAAAACATTTTCTTGTCTTCCGACCACTCAAAGTGTTTTCACACTACGTGTCATCAGTGAAGGCTACCAGGGGCTACCACCTGTCCATCAGCACTAACTTATCTAAGCACCGACGGCACCGCAGCCTTCGGGAGCAATTTGAGGTGCGCGTCTCGCCCAAGGACACATCGACACGGACTAGAGCAGCCGGGGATCGAGCCGCCGGTCTTCTGATCGCTCTACCTTCTGAGCCAACCCCAGCTTTAACTGTGCGTCTCTGAACGTCCGATATCATGTCACTCTACTCTCAAATCCAATAACTTGGAATCTTCAGAACGGATAGGGATACCAGAACATTGTAATGCAGAAAGTATATATGTGTGTGTGTATATGTAAACCCCATTAAAGGAGCAAAATAAAGTAAGTCTTCAGTAATGCCTGGCTTCATTTGAGCTCCCGGGTGAGTACAAGTGACGCATGTATTAATAAATTGATGGTTCTTTGTTAGACCTAAAGCCAGAACAACCAGAATCTCAATTATTGTCTGTTGTTCAGCACTGCTGACGTCTGTTTTCTGTTCTGGTCTCCCGCTGCCCCTCTCACCGCTAACCCCCTCCAGACACGCTCTCTTTCGCTACCGCTTTCTGCCCCCGAACACGGCGTGGGGCGCTGACAGTCCCTTGAACTGTTGACAATAAGTTGATGGGCTGAAGCCTCCAGTAAACATCTCTGGTGCCACCTCTACCCAGATGGAGCTACTTAGAGAGTGAATGCACGCACACACACACACACACACACACACACTTTCCAGGCCTGAGTTTCATTAGTCAGAGTGTTTATGTCTGCGTTCATGCGGCCTGGCGGAGAAACTTCTCCGTTTCACTGCCCTCTTTGGTTGCCTCCGTGGGGTTTTACCGTGAGCAGAAAGCACACAGACAGAGAGAGAGAGAGAGAGAGAGAGAGAGAGGGAGAGAGGGAGAGAGTGACCACAGTCATCGTTCCCTGTGTCATGTGTGGACAGCTTATGTGTGTGTGTGTGTGTGTGTGTGTGTGTGTGTGTGTGTGTGTGTGTGTGTGAGGGCACCCAGTCACCTTTTGATGTTAGAACACATAGTACATGCTGTTCTCTTCTCTGATCCCACCCTTCTTACCACGCTGACATGGACGGCCATCCGGCCCGGGGCAGATGGCACCAGGATGTGTGTGTGTGTGCGTGTGTGTGTGTGTGTGTGCATATGTGTGTGTGTGTGTGTGTGTGCGTGCGTGCATGCGTGTGTTTCAATATAGCGGGAAAACAGTTGACCCGGCAGGTCGCCGGCCCTAGACGGGCTTAATTTTTTAACAATTAATCTCCTTCAGCCAGGAGGGTCAGAATGAGTCTAAAAACTCTTTCACACACCATTTCACACACTCACACACACACACACACACACACACACACACACACACACACAGTGGTTGATGATGACAGGCATCAAACCGCTCTGTCTATGTGTGTGTGTGTGTGTGTGTGTGTGTGTGTGTGTGTGTGTGTTAATCTGAGATGTGAATATGAGGAGATTAGATGGACCCGGGGATTAAAATCTGGCCTTTACCTCAGAGAATCCGTTCCAGCAGGGACAGCCTGATGGACACACACACACACACACACACACACACACACACACACACACACACACACACACACACGCACACACACACACACACACACGCCACTCCGAAGGTCCAAAAAAAGAAAGAAGAGAAATGTTGTGGATCAAAGTGCACAAACAAGTAACCGCAGAAAGCACATTTGAAGCTTTTTTTTCTGACAGAAAAGGAGAGAATGAAAGACAGATGGAAGTGAAGGAATGACGGAGAAAGGAGAAGAGAGTGCAGTGGCGCAGCAGTGTCCCTCCTCACCGGGTCCTCTGTTCATCACACGACACGAAAACCTCCAAACACACAGCGACTGTTCATGCCGTCACTCTACCGCCCAGACAAACGTCCCAGTCCAGCTGAGGTCACAGACATCATCACTTTTCACGAATCAGAGGAAACGTGTTTCCGTCCACTCTTGACTGAGGTCTTTGCTGGACTGCGGGGTTCATGAGAGCAGAGCTCTTCCTCTGAAGATATTATCGGAATGTATGATGCATAATGTTTTTTTGTTCAAAGCCGACGGCAAAGTTTGTTTTGTGTTTCTGGCTGCAATGATAGAACAGAGACGGTAACTGATGAATGCAAATTTAAAATGATGTGATTATGGCACAGTCTAAAGAATGGAGGTGATGAACAGAGCAGATCTGTGTTGGACGTTATTTGAGTGTTCTTAG